>NC_142884.1:15387884-15692932 GCF_051225735.1 Oryctolagus cuniculus
GCTTTGTTCGGGTGAGTGTCCGGGGGCTTGGGGGCTTGGCCCCCTGGGAGCCGTGAGTCTGAAGGCAGAGGCAAAGGCCTTTCTGTGGGCTGGGGAGTGGGAGACGGGGAGCGGGGGTTAGAAAACAATAGCTGAGCCTTAAAACCTTTCAATGCCACGTCTAGAAATTCCAAAGATGCTCAGAAAGACAATTAGAAAAACAAATATGCCAACATGGTGTACAAATGAGGAATTTCTTTCTTTCTTTCTTTCTTTTTTTTTTGCTTTAAAGATTTATTTTATTAATTTTAAAGAGAGTTACAGAGAGAGGTAGACAGAGAGAAGAGAAAGGTCTTCCATCCGCTGGTTCACTCCCCAGGTGGCCACAACAGATCGGAGCTGTGTTGATCCAAAGCCAGGAGCCAGGAGTCTCCTCCAGGTCTCCCACATGGGCGCAGGGGCCCAAAGACTTGGGCCATCTTCTACTGCTATCCCAGGCCATAGCAGAGAGCTGGATCAGAAGAGGAGCAGCTGGTACTAGAACTGGCGCCCATATGGGATGCCAGCACTTCAGGCCAGGGTGTTAACCCACTGCGCCACAGCGCTGGCCCCATGAATGAGGAATTTCTTGGGACCAAATCACTGACCTATTTAAGTGCCCCAGTTGGTTCTTAGCTCTTAATGCTCACAGCAACTCTGGGAGTAGGCCTTGTTATTACGGACATGCACAGAGGAGGGTACAGGGTGGGAAAGGTGAGTGATGCCCCAAGCACTGGGAGCTGTAAGAGCTGGCGCTGGGAACGCAGGCAGACTGGCTCCCAAGTCCCCGTTCCTCGTCCCGAGTCTCTCTCTTCCACTGCTTGTCCGTGCTGTGCCGTTCCGCCAGTACCAGCAGCATCTGGAGCAATGACTTCCTTTTTTTTTTTTTTTTTATTTTGACAGGCAGAGTGGACAGTGAGAGAGAGAGACAGAGAGAAAGGTCTTCCTTTGCCGTTGGTTCACCCTCCAATGGCCGCCGCGGCCGGCGCGCTGCGGCCGGCGCACCGCGCTGATCCGATGGCAGGAGCCAGGAGCCAGGTGCTTTTCCTGGTCTCCCATGGGGTGCAGGGCCCAAGCACCTGGGCCATCCTCCACTGCACTCCCTGGCCACAGCAGAGAGCTGGCCTGGAAGAGGGGCAACCGGGACAGAATCCGGCGCCCCGACCGGGACTAGAACCCGGTGTGCCGGCGCCGCTAGGCGGAGGATTAGCCTAGTGAGCCGCGGCGCTGGCCTGATTTCCTTTTTTGTCACGTTATTATGAAAATGTTAGAGCATCCAAAGCAGGTGAAATCACCAGACAGTGAACCTCGTGGGCCCAGCGCCTCAGTTCCAAGCTTTTTGCTATTCTTGGCTGATTAGACCTCTGTCCACACAGTCTGCCCTCCCTCCAACAGCCGCTCTTGTCTATGTGCCTGGAAGTAAGCTCTGCACACCAGCTCCACTTTCTGTAAGGTCTCCTCATGCAGATCACCCAGAAGGGTGCACTATTGTAAAACTCCCCCGTTTTGTTAATTTTAAGATTTTTAAGAAAACATTTAGTTTGTAACAGATTCAATATAGCTTTTAGATATGATTCTAAGGATATAATGACATTCCCTTCCTCCTTTTTCCATGTTTTCAAGATTAAACTTACATATCACAAAATTCACAAATTGCAAATGAGCAGTTTGCTGTTTTGGCAAATGTGTAACCCAGAGTCCCATTAAGATACAGAATATTCCCATCAACTCAGAAAGTTCCCTCCCGAACAACCCCCAGCCCACTGCACAAGGCACAGTTCTAATTTTTTTTCCCCACCATGATCTACCGTGGATCAGTTTTGCTTGCTTAAGAATGTCCAATAAAAGCAGGCACACAGCTTAGCAGGCAAAGAATTCACATAGCACAAAATAAAAGGGGTAAGATACAAAAGATCTTGTTTCTATTCCAGTCTTCATCTACTCCCCTCCTCCGCCCTCCCCCCCACCCTCCCCCCACTCCTTACAGATAACTTCTCCTATTGGTTTCTGGAGAATTCATCTAGAGTTTCTTCCTGCCAATAGAAGCAAATACAAGCGGATGACTTACCTTTCCCCTTTCTTAACAAAATGTACCCTACATGCTCCATTCTGCACTTGACCGTACCTTCTGGGCCCCTTTCCCTATCAGCACGTAGGGAGCCTCCTCTCTTCTTTTGGGTGCGGGGATGGGGGAGCTGCACAGTTCTGCATGGGATGAATGTCCCAGAGTTCACTGAAGCAGCGTGGGAGGGATGGATACTGTTCCATCTTGCAAACAGTGCTACAATGTATATTCTTACACCTGCTCAGCCTGTGAGTGTGCAGGTGGATCTGGGAGACCAACAACCGGGTGTGTTACAGCAGGTGTTCTAGCGGGATAGGGCACAAGCTCAGGGGACTCCCGAGCCGCTGCAGTTGTGTGCAGCTTCTCATGGATCTTCTGTCAGCTCCTCACAGAGGTCACTGACTTTCTCAAGAGTTGGCGCTCCTGGTAGAATCGTGGTAGGATGTGCACAAAACATCGTGAGAAGGAGAGAGAGATCATGAAACTGTGACTTCTGCATGGTGGCATTATCTTTTTTCTTAAAGTATAAAAGCATTGAAAAGTAGTTGGAATAACAAATGCGTATGTGTGTGTGTATATATGTGTGTGCATGCGTCTCTGTGTGTATCTCTGCAAGTGAGTACGTGTATCTCGGTGAGTGCGTGTGAGTGAACATCTGTGTGTGTGTCTATAGAAGTAAGATTGATTTCTTCTTTCTCATTTTTGCTCATTTGCATTTTCTAAGTTTTCTGTAATGAAAATATGACTTGGGTCACTTAAAAATGGAAATGGATGGTCTTAGGAGCAAGGCTGATTGGAACAGCCACCCTGAACCGAGAGGCTGTGAGCAGGGGTCCTTAGCACTGCCTGGTGTGGGACTGGATGCATAGTAGGACTCCTGGTGGCTTTGCTGCTGCCTGGGTGCATCCACCTGACCCTGGGCTAGGAGATCCAGTGGTGACCAAGGCAGTCCCAGGCCCTGCTCTCATGGGGCTCTCTGCCCACTGGGAGAGGCAGATCCATCGATGGCCAGCAACAGTCCTGAAAATGCAGGGGTGGGTGGAGGAAGAGAGAAGGCCATGGGAGGCCGGAAAAAAGGGCAAGACCAACCGTGGAGCCTTCATGCACAAGCAAGAGCCAGGAAAACGGGAGTGGGAGATGCAGCCCAGCACCAGTGTGCTGTGTGCAGACAGAGAGCTGGGCTGTGAGTCTGGCCAGGTATGATGGATGGAGCGTTACTGTCCTCTCAAAACTCAGATGTTGAAATCCTAATCTGTGTGATGGTGGAGGGAGGAGGGGCCTCTGGGAGGTGACAGAGTCAGGGTGGAGCCCTGGGGAATAGGATTTGTGCTCTTAGGAAAGGGAGCCCCTGGACTGAGAAGCTGTGAGCAGGGGTCCCTAGCACTGGCTGGCGTGGGACTGGATGCATAGTAGGACTCCTGGTGGCTTTGCTGCAGGCCTGGGTGCGTGCATTCTGTCTTCTCCTCCTGCCATTGCTGAGGCTGTCCCCTCTGCCTGCTGCTCCTGTTTTTGGAGCTCTGGCACTTGGCTAAGACGTTCTCATCCCTCAAGTCTCAGCTCTAACATAGCCCCGGACATGTGTGAGGAGTGAGAAAGAAGTGTCTGCGGACACACCGAGATGCTCCTGGCTCCTGGTATCTCAGGCAGCCCTGGCTGCCACAGCAGGGGTGGCTTCTCAACAGCACAAGCTTCTAGCTCTGCTCTACAAGCTGGGAGCCTGAGGTCAGGGTGCCGGCATGGTTGGGTTCTGGTGAGGGCCTGCCTGCAGCCTGCAGACTGCAGGGTTCTCACTGTGTCCTGACCAGAGAGCGCTCTGCGGTGACATCATTCACCCATTGTGCACCTGCTGTTTTTACCAGACACAGTTTCTGCCTCTGTGGATAAAGCAGCAAAGTGCCTGGGTAGCGCAGATGTCTGGTGGACTCAGACTGACAATAAACAGGATGAATTTGCAAGTTACTTTTTAGAAGGCAAGAAGCTATTCTTAACAAATGAAACATGTCAGGGGAAAGACATAGGGAATGGAGAGGGCTCGCCATGTGAAACAGGGCTGGGATGGGCATTTAGCCTGGCAGTCAGGATGCTGGTTCAGACGCTTGCAGCCCACACTGGAGTGCCTGGGTTCAAGTCCCAGCTTGGGATCCTGCTCACAGCTTTCTGTTCATGAAGACCCTGGGAGGCAACGTGGGTCCCTGCCACCCATGAGAGAGACCTGGATTGAGTTCCTGGCTTCCAGCTTTGCCCCAGCCCAGCCCCAGCTGTTGCAGACAGTTGGAGAGTAAACCAACAGATGGGAGTTCTCTCTCTTTCTCTCAAATAAATAAAAATGTAAATAATTAAAATAATAAAAAGAGAGAGTGGCCTCACAAATATGGGAACAGCTGAGCAAGTGTTTTTTATTTATTTGAAAATAAATAGGAGAGAGAGAGAGGGAGAGAGAGATAGAAAGAGATCTTCCATCTGCTGATTCATTCCCCAGATGTCCACGACAGCTGGAGCTGGGCCAGGCAGAAGCCAGGAGCACCTTGAGGCAGGAAGCCCAGGGACATCCTCCACTGCTTTCCCAGACACATGAGCAGGGAGCTGGATTAGAAGTGGAGTAGCCACGACTTGAACCCGTGCTCGTATGGGATGCCAGTGTTGCAGGCGGCAGCTTAGCCCCTTATGCCACAACACCAGCCCTCCCTGAGCAGATATTTTCTGTGAGCCAAGGAAGTGAGCCACATGCTCATCTTGGGCAAGATCACTCCTGGCCACAGGAAGTGGGAGAGCAGAACTGTGGAGGCACAGAGGGTGGCAGTAACAAGGAGGGATCCCAGGACAGTGAGACCCGGGCCAGGGAGCAGCCAGCCCACCCTGGGCTCTGACCACCCCACCTCACCCCACCTGCAGATCAACAACCAGCGTTCAGGCCTGCCAGTCTCCCTGAGCAAGGACCGCCTGCGCGTGTATCAGCGCGGGACCCGGGCCGTGGTGGAGCTGGACTTCGGGCTGGTGGTCACCTACGACTGGGACGCTCAGCTGACCGTGAGCCTGCCTGCCAAATTCCAAGACCAGGTGTGCGGGCTGTGTGGCAACTACAATGGCAACCCCGCCGACGACTTCCTCACACCCGACTGGGTACAGGCCTCGGATGCCCTGGAGTTTGCCAACAGCTGGAAACTGGACGATGGGGATCCCCTGTGTGATGATGGTTGCCAGGGCAACTGTCCCTCCTGCACCGCAGCCCAGACCGAGCAGTACAAGGGCGACCATCTGTGCGGCATGCTGACCCTGGCTGAGGGCCCCTTTGCCCCCTGCCATGAGGTCCTGGAACCCCAGTCCTTCCTAGATGATTGTGTGTACGACCTGTGTGTGACGGGCGGGGAGCGGCTCAGCCTGTGCCGCCTCCTCAGCACGTACGCCCAGGCCTGCCAGGAGCTCGGTGTCTCTGTCACGGACTGGAGATCGTCAGCCAGCTGCCGTGAGTGATGCCACTAGGGGCGCCCGGGGCACATGGGGATAGACAGGCGGGCCTCTTGGGTCTGCTTAGAATCTGAGCCCTTAGTTTGCTTGAGACTAATGCCGAGCCTATCTGGGGCACAAGGATGGCCAAGACAGCCAGGGTCACGGCAGGCATAGCAGTATACGGCGACACCCTGGAGCCGTCAGGCTGGGGGTGGCAGAGAGGTTGAGGCTGGGTTGGGGAAGTTCAATGGCATTGCAGGAGACACACAGTTCTTGATCTAGATGAGGGGTGTCAGGAAGTGTTTCCTAAAAAAAGGGGTGCCCAAGTTCAAAGCCACAGGAAGAAGTAGGAAAAAAGGAGGAGAAACTGGGTTCCTGGGGGACAGCACGTAGAGGCTTGGCAGGAGAGGAGATCTGCAGGATCCCAACAGAGAATTGTGCAGCCTCTTCCCACTCACCACCCTTGTGTGACTCGCTTCTCCTCCCTGGATCAGGTCCAAGCCTTTTGGCCAGGTGTCATGCACTTCAGTCACTCACTCATTCAGTAAATGAGCCTTCCTTGGGCCCCCTGCCTGGCCCTGCATCACCAGTGGGTTCGTCCATCTCCCTTCCCCCTTTCATTTCCACATCTGCCTCATTTCTGAGCACCTGCTGGGTGCCGGGCCCCTGTCCATGGTGCTGAAGACTCAGCAGTGACTGAGGCAGACCAGGTCCCCACTGCCACAAAACTTACGTGCCAGGGAGAGAAGGGGGAGACAGACAGCACGCAGGTAAAGTGTGAAATAGCTTCAGAGAGCAATAGGAGGAAAGTTTGCACGGTGGAAGTGGCTGCGAGACTCCTAGAGCAGGGATGGCCTTTGTGAGCAGGTGGCATTGGAGCTGAGATGGGGCGGGGGGCAGGCAAGGCAGGCAGCAGTGATGTTTGTGGAGCACTTCCACATCAATAACCCATTTAATCCTCACAACAGCTCTGTGAGGCCGGTGCTATAGCATCCTATTTACCAACAGGGAAACCAGACAAGGGGAGATGGGAGTCATTTGCTCACCGTCACACAGCTAAGAAGGAGCAGAGCTGAGATCTGAACCCAGGCTGTCTGGGCTCCAGTTGGCATGCTCTGTGGATGCCGTGCTGAGGGAAGGGTACACCAGGCAGAGGGAACAGCCAGTGCAAAGGTCCTGAGGACGGAGGCCACTGTGACTGGGGCAGAGAGAGAGGGAGAGGAGATGAGAGCAAGGGAGAGGAGATGAGAGCAAGGGAGAGGAGATGAGAGCAAGGGAGAGGAGATGAGAGCAAGGGAGTGGTGGAACAGATGGTGCAGGGCCTTGGGGTGACTGATGGAACCTCAGGAGGGCCCTAAGAGGGGACAAACCTGATCTGATTCAGGTGTCCCTGGCTGCTCAGGGCAGGCAGGTGGGAGTCCAGGCAGCAGGCAACATGCTGGATAGGTTTTGAATATGGAGTTCCCAGGACACACTGGCAGGTTGGTTGTCCAGTGGATGGCAGTGGAGTGGGAAGGGAGCTGCTCAAGGCAGAGCTGGGGGTTCGGGCCTGGGCCGTTGTCATTGACTGAGAGGATAGTGCTGAGTTTGCAGCCAGCAGAGGGGGGTTGCTGGGGGAGCCTGGACACTTGGCCTGACCCACCCTCATGTCTCCCCTGCAGCCTTGTCCTGCCCCGCCAACAGCAGCTATGAGCTCTGTGGCCCCGCCTGCCCCGCCACCTGCAACTCCGTCGCAGCACCGTCTAACTGCTCTGAGCGCCCGTGCGTGGAGGGCTGCGTGTGCCTTTCGGGTTTCGTGGCCAGCGGCGGCGCCTGCATCCCTGAGTCATCGTGCGGGTGCACCTTCGAGGGCCTCCTACTGGCACCTGGCCAGCAGGTATGGGCTGACACCCTGTGCAAACAGAGCTGCACCTGCGATGGCACCACCCACCAGGTGAGCTGCCAAGACACGCAGGGCTGCCCGGAAGGCGAGCGCTGCCGCGTGGAGAACAACCTCCTGGGATGCTACCCTGAAAGCTTTGGTAGCTGCCAGGCCTCTGGGGACCCGCACTATGTGAGCTTTGATGGCCGGCGCTTCGACTTCATGGGCACCTGCACCTACCTGCTGGCGGGCTCCTGTGGCCAGAACACAGCACTGCCCAGCTTCAGCGTGCTGGTGGAGAATGAGCACCGGGGCAGCCAGACCGTGAGCTACACAAGTGCCGTACAGCTGAAGGTCTATGGGGTGGAAGTGGCCGTGAACCGGAAGTACCCTGGGCAAGTGCTGGTGAGTGACATGGGCCCAGAGCTGGGCAGAGGGGAGGGAGACCCCCGGGATGGGAGTTGGGGCCTGCTCCTCCTGGCCTGTGTGCCTTAGTCTTTCACTGCCTGAGTTTTGTCCCCTGTTGAGAAGCATGAGTGGGGGCAGTTCCCGGGCTGGTTGTGGGGACTTGGGGAGTTGGTCGTTGAGTGGTCTTTGAAAGAAGCCTGGGGGCCTGGCAGGAGCTCAGCAAATGTTGGCTACTGCTTATTGTTGTTGTTGTTATGCACACTCGGAACTGTAGACCCGTGCGTTTTCTGTAGGATGCTGGTTTTTCAGGGTGCAGGTTGACATGTCGGGTGACAGGTGAGATGCCGGGAGCTGGAGGGGAGTGGATCACAGAGGTCCTTACCCGATGTCTCCAGGGATGCTGGTGGGGAAGGCCTCCCAGGGGCCCCAATGGTCCCGGGTTTCTGTCCAGAGGATCCTAGAGGGACTACTGCCCAGTGGGAGCCAAGGGCTACTGGCTTTGTGTTAGAAGGTAGACATGGAGACGTGGGACTGTTGTGGCTGGTATTTGGTACTGAGCAGTGGCCTGTAGCCTGGGGAGAGGGGTGGATGATGTGTCCAACACCACTCTAAACCCTTCATACATCTTAACTCATCACCCTCACGACAACCTCGGAATAAAGGAAATGCTGCCCCCAGAGAACACTCTAGAGAAACGGGACAGAATTTTGACTGTATTTCTAGTCACTGCTCTGAGATGACACTTGGGCTGAGGCTTGGAGAATACCAACCAACACATACTGGGTTAATTTAATGTGCTGTATCCATATGCATCAACCTGTTTAATCTGTACCACAACCCTGTGAAGTAGCTGGTCTTCAGTGAGACTGGGCGGGGCTTCAGTGAGGATGGGCGGAGTTCGGCGAGACTGGGCGGGGATTCAGTGAGGCTGGGCGGAGTTCAGTGAGGCTGGGCGGAGTTCAGTGAGGCTGGGCAGGGCTTCAGTGAGGCTGGGTGGGGCTTTGGTAGAGTTGGGTGGGGCTTCGTGTGCTCAAGATGCCCGCCTGCCTGGAGTGGCAGGAGTTGGGGGTGGGCCATACTGGGGGGTTAAACTGGGGTTCTTTCAGGCCATTGTAAAGGGTTTGGATCAAAGCTGAACCTAACAGGTGAGGTGGATGGAAGTGGTCCCGGGAAGAGCGATGAGGGCATAGCAAGTGCAGAGGTCCTGAGGTTGGGGATGGGAATGCATTTGATGTGCCCAGAGACACAACAAGAGGCCAGAGCGGCTGGGGCTGAGTGAGTGGTGTGGACACAGGAGTGGACAGGGCAGGGGTCAATCAGGACTTTATAGGGAAGGGGCCTGGATTGAAGGCAAATCCCAAAGGCGGGGAGGAGGGGGTAAGTGTGATGATCCTGAGGCCAGGCTGAGCTGGGGCAGCTGAGGGCTCCTGAGCAAGCCCACAGGGCTGGAGCAGAGGGAGGGGCAGAGTGGGAGGAGGGAAGCTCAGGGGGTGGCAGGGAGACAGAGCAGGCAGGCTTTGAGGGCCCTGAGTCAGAGGTTTGCATTTAAGCTGATGCCTGAAGAACCAGGTCAGTGGACGGCGTTCCAGGCAGAAGGAAACAGCAGGTGCCAAGGCCCTGAGGCAGAACTGAGCATGTTACCTTCCAGAGAGTAGCAAGGAGGCCAGGGAAGCTGGAGCCAAGTGGGAGGGGGGTGAGCCATGGGGCCAGGAATGCCTGGCCTCTGCACCCTCCTGCCTCTCCCCCCAGGTGGATGGCGTCCTGAAGAACCTGCCCTTCCAAGCAGCCGATGGGCGGGTGCAGCTGTTCCGCCAGGGCAACAATGCTGTCGTGCGCACGGACTTTGGCCTGACTGTCACCTACGACTGGGACGCCCTGGTGACCGTCAAGGTGCCCAGCAGCTACGCGAAGGCCCTGTGTGGACTCTGTGGGAACTTCAACGGGGACCCCAGCGATGACCTGGCTCTGCGCGATGGGAACCAGGCTGCCAATGCTCTGGACTTCGGGAACAGCTGGCAGGAGGGGACGAGACCTGGCTGTGGGGCGAGTGACGCCGGGGACTGTCCCACGCTGGACTCGCAGGTGACCCAGCAGCTGCAGAGCAAGAAGGAGTGTGGGATCCTTGCTGACCCTGAAGGACCCTTCCGGGACTGTCACAAGAAGCTGGACCCCCAGGGTGCCTTGCGCGACTGTGTGTATGACCTCTGCCTGCTGCCTGGCCAGTCTGAGCTACTGTGTGATGCTTTGGCTACATACGCTGCTGAATGCCAGGCTGCCGGGGCCACCGTGGAGCCCTGGAGGAGCGAGGAGCTTTGCCGTGAGTACCAGAGTGGCGAGGATGTATGTATGCGTGAGCATGTCAATATCATTCATTCACTGAATCTTTAGAACAGCGCTGTGATGCAGGGGCTGTGGTTCTACTCACTTAGGAGATGAGGAAAGTGAGGTTCAGCAAGGCAGGGCTGCAGGGTCACCACAACCAGCAAGTCACAGATGGTAGGCGTGGCCGCCAATGTTTGTGAAATGACAGGTGACATCCAGCGGCCGCACGTCTGAAGCCCACGTGGCAGCTGTCACTCAGAGGGCATCAGCGGTGCTGCCTTAGAAGAGGCACGGCCCCCATCCAGGTCCTCCTGGTCCCCAGCTGGCCTGCTCCACTCACCCCACCTGCCAGGCCCCTTGGGCAGCGCGTCTGAGAGCCTGGCTGTGGATGCGGGTGCAGGGATGACCTGCAAACGTTTTTGCTCACCTGTGCATTTGGAAAACCACGCTTCCCCTCACCTGATTTTTTTAAAAGTTTATTTGAGAGGTAGAGTTACAGACTATGAGAAGGAGAGACAGAGAGAGAGGTCTTCCATCCATTGGTTCACTCCCCAAACGGCCACAACAGCTGGAGCTGAGCCCATCCGAAGCCAGGAGCCAGGATCCTTTTCTGTGTCTCCCACACAGGCGCAGGGGTCCAAACACTTGGGCCATCTTCCACTGCTTTCCCAGGCATAGCAGAGAGCTAGATTGGAAGAGGAGCAGCCAGGACCAGAATCGGTGCCCATATGGGATGCCGGTGCCTCTGGCAGAGGATTAGCCTACTATGCCACAGTTCAGGCCTCACCCTCACCTGATTTTTAAAAATCTTGGGATACAATGTACATATTCAAAAAGACCTGGGTAAGGGAACCACTTGATCAGTTTTTCAGTAAGAGAGCGTATCTGAGTAGACAGCCCACGTTCAGAGAAAGAACAGGGGCGGGCGTTTGGCACAGTGGTTAAGATGTCACTTGGGATTCCTGTATCCCATATCATAGTGCCTGGGTTCAAGTCCTGACTCTGCTTCCGACACACCTTCCTGCTAATGTGCACCCTGGGAGGCAGCAGTGACAGCTCAAGTGCTTAGGTCGCTGCCAACCACATGAGAAACCCTGATGGAGTTCCTGGTTCCTGGTTTTGACCTGGTCCATCCCTGGCTGTTTCAGGATTTGGAGAGTGAGCCAGCAGATGGAAGATGTCTCTGTCTCTTTGTCTCACTGTCTCTCAAATAAAAATGAAAATAAATAAATGTACAAAAATTTCAAATGAGCATACCAAGACCCCCATCCCAAGAGGTAACCAATATTTTGACTTCTAAAATTGTTGAACTTCATATAAATGGAAACATACATCATTAGCTTTCTTCTTTGGTGTAAATAATCACAAAAGATATAATTCCCAACAAATAGTAACTTTTTACTTTTAAAATACATTTTATTATGGAAAAATTCCAACATACCCAAAAGTAGACCAGGATGATGAACCTGCATATATCCACCAGAAAATTGCTACCATTATTAATATAATGTTGACATCTTAGCAGGCAACTGTTACTGATGTAACTCTCTTCAATGTATTCAACAGAGACACAGTACACAGTAGAGCCCACCACTGCCCCCTGCAGATTCCATGAGAAATGGGTGGATGCCTTCAACCGTCCATCCACCCGTCCGTTCACTGATCAAATGCACTCGTGTACCATATAATGGTGTCTCAGTCAGCAGTGGGCTGCATATACGATAGTGTTTCTGTGAGACTGGCGGGGCCTTCACTGTGTTAGTTTGTGTTAGGGCACTTCATGGTGTTCACACAACTAAACTGCTCAATAATGCACCTCACAGAACATGTGCCTGTCATAATGTATTTGTTGGCCCTGTGCCACATCCCAGGCAGTAGGGGTATGACAGTCCTTTTTTAAAAGATTTATTAGAAAGAGTACAGAGAGAGAGAGAAAGAGACACTGGTTCACTCCCCAAACAGCTGCAACAGTCAGGTCTCGTCTAGGCCAAAGCCAGGAACCAGAAACTCCATCCAGATCTCCCATGTGAGTAGCAGAGGCCCAAACACTTGGGCCATGCTCTGCTCTTTCCCAGGCACCCAGCAGGGAGCTGGATCCGCAATGGGACAGCCAGGATTTGCACTGGCGCTCCAATATGGGGTCCGGTGTCGCAGATGGTGGCTTAACACCCTGCACCACAGTGCTGGCCCAGCAGTGAAAGCCTCTGTCTTCCTAAACAATGATTATTTGTTCTAAAAGAATTTTTAAGTGATTTTTTACCATTTGCTTATTCTTTATTTGAGGGAGGGAGGGAGGGAGGGAGAGAGAGAGAGAGAGATCTCCACTGATTTACTCCTCAAATGCCTGCAAAAGCCAGGGCTGGGACAGGCTAAAAGCTAGAAGCCTGGAACCCGGTCCAGGTCTCCCACATATGTGGTAGGAACCCAACCGCTTTAGCCATCACCACTGCCTCCTAAGGTGCAAAGCTAGGATTTGAACCCGGGCACTCCCATGCGGGGTGCAGGCGTCCAAAACAGGAGCTTCATCATGGGACCAAGTGCCTAACCTAAAAGAGATCTTTCTTTTTTAAAAATGATTTATTTATTTGAAAGAGAGTTACAGAGAGAGAAGGAGAGACAGAGAGATCTTCCTTCTGCTGATCCACTCCTCAAATGGCTACAACAGCCAGAGCTGCACCAGGCCAAAGCCAGGAGCTAGGAGCCAGGAGCCAGGAGCCAGGAGCTTCTTTGAGGTCTCCCGTGTGGGTAGCAGAGACCCAAGCACTTGGGTCATCCTCCGCTGTTTTCCAGGCACATTATCAGGGAGTGGGATCTGAAGTGGAGTGACGGGGACTCAAACCGGTGCCCATATGGGATGCCAGTGTCAAAGGAGGTGGCTTAACCCACTGCGCCACCTGCTGGCCCCAAAGATATCTTTCCATGAGACGAATGGGACTCTGCTTCACCAGTGTTTCACACACATTGTTAAAATGAGGCCGGGGCCCCCATCCAGGCTGTCCCAGGGCGCACTTTCGCAGGAACAGGATTTTAAGCGGGTGGGGGTGGCCGGAATCCTGGCGAGACCTCTGTCCACTAGTTGAATCGCTTCTGAGTCACAGGGAAGGAGCACAGGACACTAGAAAATCCATGGGTGTTTTTGGTGTGCATGTGATTTTTGAGCGGCCGATTCTATCAGGCCCTTATTCCATCTTTTTGGGAGCAGAGAACTGGAAGGAATTTTTTGCCCATAATGATGCATCACCCTTTGTCCTCACAACCTTAGTGACGTTTGCAACCATGTCCCTTTCTGTCCCTGCGAGTTCTCTCACCCCAGGGCGGCACTCCGGGGTGAGATTTGGGAGGAGAGGAGGCTGCACTGTTCTCCCCTGTCAAGTGGGAGCACGTGCTTGGGAAAGGACACTGGGATGCTGAGAAGCGGGGATGCCCCCTGTGCCGGCACATCTCAGGCCGCCATTTAAGGAAGGGCCCGCATGGCGCTAGCTGGCGCTGGTGTAACCAGGCTCTGTTCTGGGGGCTTCATGTCGTCTTTGACTCCTCACTGTCACCCTGTGGGGCTGACTCTGTCCTGTTTCCATTGTATAAGATGAAGAAGTGCCCAGAGATGGTGAGTAACTTGCCTGAGGTCACCCAGCATAGCACAGAGACTTGAGCCCAGCAAGTGTGTCCTGTGTCCTGTGAATTGCCACACTCGGTGATGCCTGTGCAAATGGACACTCTCTTATTTCCTTTAACAGCTCTTGGCCCTTGCACCTTCAGAAGTTCTAGAAGGAGCAGGGCAGGGCCTGACCCTACGCCCCCCAGCCTGAGCTTCTGTGGTCATTAGAACTATCTTCTGCCTCCTGTCACTCTTCATTTTTTCTGAAATATTCTAAAGCAAATTCTAGACATATGAGCTTTTCTATAAATACTTCAGCAAGTGCTTGCTATTCAGTGACAGAAAGGGGCTTTTTTTTTTTTTTTAAAGAAACTTCATTTATTTGAAAGGCAGAGTTACAGAGAGGTAGAGGCAGAGAGAGAGGTCTTCCATCTGCTGGTTCACTCATCAGATGGCCACAATGGCCAGAGCTGCGCCGATCCAAAGCTAGGATCCAGGAGCTTCTTCCGGGTCTCCCACATGGGTGCAGGGGCTTAAGGACTTGGGCCATCTTCCACTGCCTTCCCGGGCCACAGCAGAGAGCTGGACTAGAAGAGGAGCAACCGGGACTAGAACCCGGCGCCCATATGGGATGCCGGTGCTGCAGGTGGAGGATTAACCTAGTGTGCCACTGTGCTGGCCCCTTTTAAGTCATTTTTATTCTGTAAAAACTTCCTTCCTTTCCCCCCAACACATGTGGGACTGCAAAAAAAGTTCATGGGAAATATGTATTATGAAAATAAAAACTGCACTCAAATAAGCTTTTCTTTTAATTCCACCTTCCACGACCCTTCTGAAATGCCCTTATATCATTATGAAGTTTTTTAGATGTAAAGAAAAGTTGAAAGAATTTTACAGTGATTGTCAATACCCCCCCAGCCCATGCTCCACAACCTATTTGCCCTCTACCTGCTGGCTCATTAGCTACCACTGTCTACCCCCTTGCATCAGCCAGATTTTCGTCGCTATAGTGAAACACCTGGGGTAGGCATCTTTATAAAGAGAGGAGGGTTATGTGGGGCCGCTGTTCTTGAGGTGCAAGGTGTAGGGGCTGCATCTGGTGAGGGCTGAAAGTAGCATGGGACATCACATGACAGGAGCCGGCCAGCATACTGGCAGCAGCATTTCCCACTTCCCCTCTGCTCTTTGGTTCTGCTCTGAACTGGCTGTTGGATCTAGAACCGTGCTGTGGGGCTGGCATTGAGGTGTAACGGGTGAAGCTGCCGTCTGCAATGCCAGTGTCCCATGTGGGTGCTGGTTCAAGTTCTGGCTGCTCTACTTCCAGTCCAGCTTTGTGACATGGCCTGGGAAAGCAGTAGAAGATGGCGCATGTGCTTGGGCCCTTGCACCTAGGTGGGAGGCCTGGAAGAAGCTCCTGGCATCCAGCTTTGGCCTGGCCCAGCTCTGGCCATTACAGCCATCTGGGGAGTGAACCAGCAGGTGGAAGTACTGTCTCTCTCTCTCTCTCTCTCTCTCTCTCTCTCTCCTAGTCTCCCTTTCAAATAAATAAATGTCTTTTAAAAATACACAAATAAATAAATAAATAAATAAAATTTGTAACTTATCACCAACCTACAGCCAAGTTAAACAGGACTGTTAAAGACATCACAGGCTGGCGCCGCGGCTCACTGGGCTAATCCTCCGCCTGCGGCACCGACACCCCAGGTTCTAGTCCCGGTTGGGGTGCTGGATTCTGTCCTGGCTGCTCCTCTTCCAGTCCAGCTCTCTGCTGTGGCCCGGGAGTGCAGTGGAGGATGGCCCAGGTCCTTGGGCCCTGCACCTGCATGGGAGACCGGGAGGGGGCACCTGGCTCCTGGCTTCGGATCTGCGCAGCATGCTGGCCGCAATGCACTGGCCGTGACGGCCACTTGGCGGGGTGAACCAACAGAAAATGGAGGACCTTTCTCTCTGTCTTTCTCTCTCACTGTCTGACTCTGCCTGTCCAAAAAAAAAAAAAAAAAAAAAAAAAAAAAAAAAAGAAAGAAAGAAAGAAAGAAAAGACATCACAGATGATCCCAAACTGTGGTCAGACTGGAACAGAACTGCAGTGATCACAATCAGATAATCAGATTCACAATGGTCAAGTGTGTTCCCCAGGCCTCACTGGACCCAGGGGCTTCTAGTGTGTGTGTGTGTGCGTGTGCGTGTGTGTTCACGTTATGCACATGTATGTGTGTGAGTACATGTTACACACATGTATATGTTGAGGGTCAGCCATGTCAGGCTGGGAGCAGGAAGTTTGACTGACGGCCTCTCTCTCTGCAGCACGGAGCTGTCCAGAGCACAGCCACTATGAGTCCTGTGCCCGCGGCTGCCCGCTGAGCTGCGGGGACCTCCCGGTGTCCGGGGGCTGTGGCTCAGAATGCTACGAGAGCTGCGTGTGCGATGAAGGCTTTGTGCTCAGCGGCGAGTCCTGCGTGCCCCTGGCCTCCTGTGGCTGTGTATACCAGGGCTCCTACTACCAGCCAGGCCAGACCTTCCACCCTGGCCCCGGGTGCGACTCCCTGTGCCACTGCCAGGAGGGTGGCCTGGTGTCCTGTGAGGACTCCTCCTGCGGCCCGCAAGAGGAGTGCCAGCTGTCTGGTGGCGTCCTGGGCTGCGTGGTTGTGGGCTCTGCCACGTGTCAGGCATCCGGAGACCCCCATTACGTCACATTCGATGGCAGCCGCTTTGACTTCATGGGCACCTGTGTGTACGTGCTGGCTCAGACCTGCGGGACCCCGCCCGGCCGGCCCCAGTTCACCGTCCTGCAGGAGAACGAGGCCTGGGGCAACGGACAGGTCAGCGTGACCAAAGCAATCACGGTCCTCGTGGGCAACCACACCATACGTCTGGAGCAGAGTCAGCAGAAGGTCACGGTGAGAACCACGGCTTGCATGGGAGGGGCGGTGCTGGAGTGGGGGTGCGGCCTGATCTCCCCTGTCTGTGCCCCTCCACCTCTCCGCCTTCGGCCCCTCGGCCTACGCTGCACTGTCCTGTCTGAAGGCCTCTTCCACCCCCTCCTCCCTCCTTCTCCATCCTCTCGCCACCCCTCCCCTAACCCGTCCCAGCCCCCTCCTTCATCTCCCACCCTATCAGAGGTTGGGAAAGATCAGAGAGTGGGCAGGGTCCAAGGACAGAAGATGGGGTGTGGGGGTGACCCTGTCCCCGACTCGACAACCACAGTAGCTACAGACTTTGCAGGCTGAGCCCGGACCCTGCGTCGAGCCCACAGGTCACTCTGTCTTCCCTGTGGCAGCTGGAGGCACCACGATTAACTCTCTTTTTGTAGATGAGGAGGTCCGGCTGTTGGCCTAAGAAACTGGCATTTCGGCTGCACTGGAGGGGAGGGGACTTTCTCAGAGACCCCACTCCCACACAGCCACTGCTCTGGTCCTGTCCTGGATCAGTAGATGACTTCATCACACATGACATAGCTTAATACAGCCCCCAACCCAGCCCAGCTCTTAGAGCAGCGCCCCGACTGTGGTTTGCTCTAAGCTTCTTGTAATTGACATCTCACTACATCCCACCCCACCCCCGCTTCCCTGAGAAGTAGGAAGTATCATCCCCACTATGCAGAGGAGCAAGGCGAGGCACAGGTGAAGTCAGTTCTCTGCTTGGGAAGTCCAGCAGTTGGTTATGCTCTGTGGGGACAGACACAGCCAGGAACCCGCCTTTCTCCTGCCTCCTCCCCTGATTCCTCACACTCCAAAAGACTCCAGCGTGCACCACATCTGCCCCCACGGAACGAGGAGCAAGTGGGTTAATCGGGGTGGGTTTGCACAGCTTTGCCAGTGGCCAGCAGCCATTGGCTGAAACCACGGGTCCACAGCTCTCGGGGCTGAAGGTCATTTGCCCAGGAATGTAGCTTGGCCTTCCAGCCTTCAGTGTTTAAAGCAAAAACCTTCAGTGGCCGCTCACCCGTTAAAATGAAGCCTTCCAGTCAGGGCTGGTGATCACCTGGATGCACGGCAGCCCCCCCCCCCCCACGCCTCCCCGCTCCTTCACGTTCACACGGCCCTCTGCTCTGTGTCTTCCGGCTTGTCACTGGATACAGGGCCCGCCCTAATCTCCTCTCCAGGTCATTCCCCTAATTATGTCCATGAAGATTCTTATTCCAAAGTCACATTCTGCTGTTGAAAAAACAATATTTATTTATTTGAAATAATTGCAGAGATAGAGAAAGAGAAAGAGAGAGAGAGAGAGAGAGAGAGAGATCTTCCATCCGCTGGGTCATGCCCCCAAATACCCACAACAGCCAGAGCTGGGCCAGGCTGAAGCCAGGAGCCTGGAACTCCATCCGGATCCTCCCACTTGGGTACAGGGGCCCAAGTACTTGGGCCATCCTCTGTTGCTTTCCCAGGCACTTAGCAGGAAGCTGGATCAGAAGCAGAACAGCTGGGACTCAAACCAGTGCTCACAGGGGATGCCGGCGCATCACAGGCAGTGGCTTAACATGCTGTGCCATGAGACGAGCCCCTAAAGTCACAGTCTGTGATTCTAAGTAGACATATATTTTGGAGACCAGCATCCAACCCCCTATAAGACTCTATTATTATACCCATTTCACAAATACAGAAACCACAACTCAGGGAGGTGAGGCACCACAGACCCTCACTGTCGGGCAGGGGCTGTAGCGGGTGTGGCTGGGCCGAACCCACCCTCTGAGACCCTGCTCCTCCCGCCTCCCAGGTGGACGGCGTGGACCTCAAGCCGCCGGTGGAGCTGGACAAGGGCGAGATCCGCATCAACCAGCACGGCTCGGACGTGGTGATCGAGACCGACTTCGGCCTGCGCGTGGTCTACGACCTCATGTACTACGTGCGGGTCACTGTCCCGGGCAACTACTACCAGCAGATGTGTGGCCTCTGTGGTGATTACAACGGCAAGGCCGAGGACGACTTCCAGAAGCGCAACGGCTCACAGGCGGCCAACCCCAACGACTTCGGCAACTCCTGGGAGGAGGCCGTGCCGGGCTCGCCCTGCCTGCCGCCCCCTGAGTGCGACTCGGATGCAGATTGCAAGTGCACCCCCGAGCTGGAGGAGCAGTACAAGAAGGAGGAGTTCTGTGGGCTGCTCACCAGCTCCACGGGCCCGCTGTCCTCCTGCCACAAGCTGCTGGATCCTCAGAACTCCTTGCAAGACTGTGTCTTCGACCTCTGCCTGGGCGGCGGGAACGAGAGCATCTTGTGCGGCCACATCCACGCCTACGTGAGCGCCTGCCAGGCAGCTGGAGGCCAGGTTCAGCCCTGGAGGAATGAAAAGTTCTGTCGTGAGTGAGGGGGACCCCGCAGGGCAGGGGCAGGGACATTGAGACCCAGACGGTGGGGCTCGTGCCGTGCTGCCCTTGCAGGGCTCTGACGGGTGCCCCCTCCTTGCAGCGATGGAGTGCCCCCCTCACAGCCACTACGAGCTGTGCGCAGACACCTGCTCCCTGGGCTGCTCGGCTCTCAGCGGCTCCGTGCAGTGCCCGGATGGCTGTGCTGAGGGCTGCCAGTGTGACCCTGACTTCTACTACAACGGTGAAGCCTGCGTGCCCATCCAGCAGTGTGGCTGCTACCACAACGGTGTCTACTACGAGGTAGGATCGCGGACACCCCCCCTCCCTGGAGGGCCGCTCCTGGGACCTCGTCCTGAGCCCCCTCCCACCACCGCTCTTCCCCCAGTCTGTCCACTCCTGCCCACGCCTCTCGCTTGCCCAGCTCCTTTTCCCCACCTGGATCTCTCCTACCCCCATTTTCCGGCCTCTGGATGACCATCCATTTGCCAGTGGGGGAGCTCTTTCTAAATATGACTGTGGGCCCTGGGATACCCTTGCTGCCCACATCAAGTTGGGGCTTTGGGGCTCAGGCGTGGACAAAGGTGGCTCTTAGGACCACAAGGATGAGATTTGGTCTTTATCCCACCTGGCCAACTCCGCGTCCCTCGTCCACTCTCTCACTGTCGGTCCTTTTTAAAAAATGTTTTTATATATTTATTTTCATTTTATATGAAAGGCAGAAAGAGAAACAGAGAGAAATCATCCATCCCCCTCCCCCTCCCCCTCTCCCTCTCTGTCTCCCTCTCCCTCTTCCTCTCTCTCTCCCTCTTCCTCTCTCTCTCCGTCTCTCTCCCTCTCTCTCTCTCTCTTTCTCTCTTTCTCATCCATCCACTGGTTCACTTCCCAAATGTCCACAACAGCCGCCAGAGCCAGGAGCCCAGAACTCCATCCAGGTCTCCTGAGTACTGGAGCCGGCACCTGTGGCCTCCCAGGGTGCACATTAGCAGGGAGCCAGACTGGAAGCGGAGGAGCCGGGACTTGAAGCAGGCAACTCTGATACGGGATGCAGGCGCCCCCGGCAGCCGCATAGACCCCGCTGGGCAAACACCCAGCCCTGTGTTAGTCCTCATTTCAGCTGAGTAGAGTTTGTCCGACGTGCATCTCCCTCACAGGGCTGTGAGCTCTACGAGGGCAGGGGCCTCTCTGTTCTCCTCCCATGCATAAGAGCAGTAACTCGTCCACAGTAAGCAGGAAACACGCGGATGGTGCTTCCTGGGTGCCCTTGCTGTGTGTATGTTTTACACGCACTGCCTATGGACGTAAGCTTTTTATTATGACGATGTTCAAACTTGCGAAAGTTCAGAGAACAATAGAACGAACCTCCACGTGTCTGAGCATCCCTGGGGCTGCCAAAGTTGACGTCTTCCCCAGTCGTGTTCTCTAGCCTCCTTCCATCTCCTACTGGGATGATTGGCCGGAAGCCTCTTTTCATCCGACGTATACTTTCTATGTGCTGCTAACTCAGGCTTGCACGGGTAGGTGCTGTTGTTATCTGCAGATTGCAGGTGAGGAGACTGAGGCAGAACAAGGCTAAGTAATTTGCCCAGAGTATCATAGTCTGGAGACAGCAGAGACGGACTTCAGATGGCCCGCTCCGAATTCCCGCCACACTCTTTCTCCCACACTGCAGAGCTGAATGAATGAGTGGAAGTGAATGTATGCATTGGGTCCCAAGGCCATGCTGTCCACAGGGTCCCTGATGGCCATGCCTTATGTCCCTGCAGCCGGAGCAGACGGTACTGACTGACAACTGCCAGCAGCAGTGCGTGTGCCACTCAGGCACAGGCGTGACGTGTCAGGAACACAGCTGCAAGCCGGGGCAGGTGTGCGAGCCCTCGGGAGGCGTCCTGAGCTGCGTCTCCAAAGGTACTGGGCTGGGGCTGGGGCTGGGACTGGCGAGGCACAGGGGACACGGGGCCAGGAGCCAAGAGGGGCGTGGCAGCGGTGTACATGGTGGGAGGTGCAGAAGACTGAGGATGAGGTCTCAGGCCCTGCATTGATCTTTCAGGGCCAGCAGCAGAGACTCCCTTGTCTTGGGGACCTTCCAGGCCAGGTTTCCCAGAGCACATGTCAGAGACCCTCAGTGAAAGGCAAATCTGGAGGCGCCTCCAAGGCCATGAGGCTGAAACACAGGGGCCCCAGGAAGCATGTTGGGACCCCTGCCACTGGTTCTTCCCAGGAAGTCCTCTAGGACCTTGGTGTTGGGCACAGAGAGCCCTAAGACGTGGGTCTCAGATGCAGAGAAGCCCACAGGGCTAGGACCTCAGCTATGGAGGAAGCTAGGGCCCAGGTCCCATATGGACACCCTGAGGCCGGCATCGCAGACACAGGCGCCCTCAGGGCTGGCATCGCAAACCCAAGGACTCCTGAGGTTCAGGTCTCAACCTAGGTCCCCTGCAAAGAAAACCCTGGGGACCCCGGGAGCTGGGTCTCAGATGTGGCAACTCTGGATGCTCATGTCTTAGACACAGCCTGGCCCAGGGCCTGAGTGCCAGACCTGGAGGACTCCCTGGGCCTGGTCTTAGAAACAGCATCTGAGCCAGCGCCATGGCTCACTAGGCTAATCCTCCGCCTAGCGGCGCCGGCACACCGGGTTCTAGTCCTGGTTGGGGTGCCGGATTCTGTCCCGGTTGCCCCTCTTCCAGCCCAGCTCTCTGCTGTGGCCAGGGAGTGCAGTGGAGGATGGCGCAGGTGCTTGGGCTCTGCACCCCATGGGAGACCAGGAAAAGCACCTGGCTCCTGGCTTCTGCCATCGGATCAGCGCGGTGCGCCGGCCGCAGCGCGCTGGCTGCGGCGGCCATTGGAGGGTGAACCAACGGCAAAGGAAGACCTTTCTCTCTGTCTCTCTCTCACTGTCCACTCTGCCTGTCAAAAAAAAAAAAAAAAAAAAAAAAAAAAAAAGAAAGAAAGAAACAGCATCTGTGGGATCTTAGAAGTAAACCTTGGATCTGCTCTCTCCTGTGGTAGTCCTCGGGGCCGGTGTCCCTGGCACAGCCTGAGGTCTTCTCTCCTCTGCCCCCAGACCCATGCCAGGGTGTCACGTGCCGGCCCCAGGAGACCTGCAAGGAGCAGGACGGCCAGGGTGTGTGTGTGCCCAACTACAACGCCACGTGCTGGCTGTGGGGCGACCCACACTACAACACCTTCGACGGCCGGGCCTTTGACTTCCAAGGCACCTGCAACTACATTCTGGTGCAAGTTGGCTGCCCGGGGGTGGACGCCGAGGGCCTGACACCCTTTACCATCACCACCAAGAATGAGAACCGGGGCAACCCCACCGTGTCCTATGTGAAGGAGGTCACCGTGTCTGTCCTGGGCACCAACATCTCCATCCACAAGGGCGAGACGGGCAAAGTCAGGGTATGTGTGGCAAGGTGGTCCCCTGAACCCCCAGGAGGGCTGGGGGAGCCCTGACAGCCCCAGTGAGGAGCCGAGGTTCTCTGTATTCCCCTAGGCCTGAACCAAATCAGCCACCGAACAAACAGGCTTAGCTCTGTGCTGAGCACTTCGGCATCTGCCTCTCAGTAGACTTGGGTTTGAATCCAAGCTCTGCTTCCCAGGTGCTGGTGGGTGGGCCATGTGCCCAGCTCAGAGTCTGGCCCAGATGAGCTCCAGAGAGCAGATTAAGAGGCCTGGAGACTCGGACCCAGAGGGAAATCCAGGGAGGTGAGGGCAGAGAGGTGGGCCTCTGCTTCTGCCCAGGGAAGAGCCATGTGGGTCCACTCAGCAGACACTAAGATGGGCATGCGCACAGGAGTGCACAGAGAGTGTGTACGGCCAGTGGGGAGAGCCAGAGACAGAGAGGACAGTGACGGGAGGGAGTGCAGAGACCCAAAGAAAGAGGGAGAAGCGGAGGTCCAGCAAGAGAGCTAGACCCAGGTGAAGCAACAGAGAGGGAGGAGAGAGCAATCCAGAGGAAGAAGCAGACACAAAGACGGGAACAGATGTTCATGACATTGTCAAACGGCTATACAACTTTCAGGCGGGGGGAAAGCCATGGCAGCTCCCAACCCCCGTCAGGACAAGGTGGGGAGTCGAGAGCTGGGGCCTCCCACCCTGAGTGACCCAGGCACCTGCTTCCCCCTCCGCCAGGTGAACGGCGTGCTGACGACGCTGCCTGTCTCCGCGGCCGGCGGGCGGATTTACGTGTCCCATGGAGTGTGGAAGGCTGTGCTGGTGACAGACTTTGGGCTGCAGGTCACCTATGACTGGGACAATCGCGTGGAGGTGATCCTGCCCAGCAGCTATCACGGCGCCGTGTGCGGGCTCTGTGGAAACCTGGATGGCGACCCCAACAATGACCAAGTCTTTCCCAACGGCACAGCCGCTCCCTCCATACCCGCCTGGGGTGGCAGCTGGCGGGCCCCAGGCTGGGACCCACTGTGCTGGGACGAGTGCCAGGGCTCCTGCCCGACGTGTTCTGAGGACCTGCTGGAGAAGTACCAGGGCCCTGGCTTCTGCGGCCCCCTGGTCCCCGGGACCGAGAGCCCCTTCGCCGACTGCCTCGCCCACGTGTCGCCCGACAGCTACTTCCAGGGCTGTGTCCTGGACGTGTGCCTGAGTGGTGGGGCTCAGGACATACTTTGCCAGGCGCTGGCTAGCTATGCGGCTGCCTGCCAGGCCGCTGGCGTCGCCATCCAGGAATGGAGGGAGCAGGCCGGCTGTGGTGAGTGCCGGGGAGGGGGCAGAGGCTGGGGGTGGGGTCCTGTCTGCCAGGCGGGCTTGACTGCTCTCCAGCCCTTCTGGGTTCTTCTTGTATTTCTGTTCCCGAGCGCCTGTCTCTCGGCGCTTCTCTGTGTGTCTCCCTTTGGGTCTCTCTGTATCCCTCTCTGTGCCTCTTGCTCTCTCTCCTTCGGTCTCTGTCTCTCTTCCTCTCTCTGTCAGCCCCTTGGTTTCTGTATTTTGCCACCGTGTCCTTGGACCCCACCCCTAACATCCTTCCCTCTTTCTCCCTCTCCCACCCGCCCGCAGGGGTCTCCTGCCCTGAAAACAGCCACTACGAGCTCTGTGGCTCACCCTGCCCAGCCAGCTGCCCGGCTCCTGAGTCCACCAAGACCTCAGCCCTCTGTGAAGGTTCCTGCGTGGAGGGCTGCCAGTGCGACACGGGCTTCGTGTTGAGCGCTGGGCGCTGCGTGCCCCTGGAGGGCGGCTGCGGCTGCTGGGCCAACAGCACCTACTATGAGACCGGCAGCGAGTTCTGGACGGACGCCACATGCTCCCAGCGGTGCCGCTGTGGGGCTGAGGGCGGCTCGCTGGTCTGCACACCTGCCAGCTGCGCCAAGGGCGAGGCATGTGCCCTGCTGTCCTCGGGCCAGTACGGCTGCCAACCAGTGAGCACTGCGGAGTGCCAGGCCTGGGGTGACCCCCATTACGTCACCCTGGACGGGCACCGATTCGACTTCCAAGGCACCTGCGAGTACCTGCTGAGTGCACCCTGCTCTGAGCCGCCGGCCGGGACTGAGAATTTCACCGTCACCGTTGTCAACGAGCACCGGGGCAGCCAGGCTGTCAGCTACACCCGCAGTGTCACCCTGTATATCTACGACCACCGCCTGACCCTCAGCGCCCGCTGGCCTCGGCAGCTACAGGTGAGGAGGGCATGGGCCGCACAGGAGCAGGTGCCGGCCCTGGGGTTGCCTGGGACGGTAAGAGGTCCGCCAGGTCCCTGAACACCTTACAGCTTAGCTGGGACTTGATGGACGGGGTCTGGAGCATAGGCCTGGGAGCTGGATGGTGTGAGGCAGTGGCTCCCCCTCCCCCTGCGCTGAGCCTTAGTTTATTCCTACGAGAAATGGGCCCAAGAAGTCATGTGCTGCAGGGTGGCGTCAAGAGCCTGTTGTTTTTACTACAAGAAGCCCTGGACTCAGAGTCCCACAGCTCCTAGGTGGTGGAGACGGGCTTCGAACCTGACTGGCCCGCCCCGCCCTGCCCCACGCCCGCAGGTGGACGGCGAGTTCGTGACGCTGCCCTTCCAGCTGGACTCGCGCCTGAACGCGTATGTGAGCAGCGCCGACGTGGTGGTGACCACGGCCGCCGGGATCTCGCTCAGTTTCGACGGGGACAGCTTCGTGCGCCTCCGCGTGCCGGCGGCCTACGCGGGCGCCCTCTGCGGCCTGTGCGGGGACTACAACGAGAACTCGGCCGACGACCTGGCAGCGGTGAACGGGAAGCCCGAGGGCTGGCAGGTGGGCGGTGAGCCGGGCTGCGAAAAGTGCGAGCCCGAGCCGTGCCCGGAGCCGTGCACGCCCGAGGAGCAGGAGCCCTTCGGCGGCCCCGACGCCTGCGGGGTGATCATGTCCCGCAAAGGCCCGCTGGGGCCCTGCCACTGCATCGTGCCGCCGGAGCAGTACTTCCAGGCCTGCCTGCTGGACGCCTGCCAGGCCCAGGGCCATCCGGGAGGCTTCTGCCCTGCGGTGGCCGCCTATGTGGCTGCCTGTCAGGCCGCCGGGGCCGAGATCGGCGAATGGAGGCTGCCGGACTTCTGTTGTGAGTACTGGCCCTTGCACGTTCACAAAGCAGGCGCCTCCTCCTCTCCCCAGCTTCTTCCCTCTTCCTGGGCTCAGGGACCAGCGAGGTGTCTGTTAGACTATGCGCGGCGACAGACTGGTCAGGTACACCTACGGTCAGGGCTCTGAGGACCCCAAACAGCTGCCTAAGACAGGGTCCGGGAGTCCCTGCAGTTCCTT
Source organism: Oryctolagus cuniculus (assembly GCF_051225735.1). Classification (NCBI taxonomy): domain Eukaryota; kingdom Metazoa; phylum Chordata; class Mammalia; order Lagomorpha; family Leporidae; genus Oryctolagus; species Oryctolagus cuniculus. Next base: position 15,413,628 of record NC_142884.1, read on the forward strand.
TTGGACAGATAGATCTCCTCGGTCAGGTGCATCCTGGCAGCTTCAACAACCAGACCTAGTTGTAGTCCCCGCACAGGCCGCAGAGGGCGCCCGCGTAGGCCGCCGGCACGCGGAGGCGCACGAAGCTGTCCCCGTCGAAACTCTGTGGGTCAGAGTCACACCCTAAAACAAACGGAGTCGGGGAGACTCCAGCAGGTGCTCGGACACCCACGCCAGGCACAGCCCCACAGGCGCACGCCCCGGGATACCTGTGGCTGATCCTAACCCTTGTATCCTGGTCACACATCCATGACCAGACACTCACTGGACACTTAGAAGTTTTAGGGTGTGACACACACCTGGTCAGAGGGTGTTGCCCCCACCCCGTGGGAGGTGCTGGGTCCGATCCTGGTACCTGGGTGTGTTGTCCCAGGGGAAGCCTCACCCTCGTCCCGTCTCACCCCCGCAGCCATCCAGTGTCCAGCCAACAGCCACTACGAGCTCTGCGGCAACTCCTGCCCCGTGAGCTGCCCCAGCCTCTCGGCGCCCGAAGGCTGCGAGCCAACCTGCCGCGAAGGTTGCTACTGCGACGCCGGCTACGTGCTCAGCGGTGACACATGCGTCCCCCTGGGCCAGTGCGGCTGCCTCCACGAGGGCCGCTACTACCCACTGGGCGCAGCCTTCTACCCAGGGCCCGAGTGCGAGAGACGCTGTGAGTGCGGCCCAGGGGGCCAAGTCAGCTGCAAGGAGGGTGCGGCCTGCGGGCCTTACGAGGAGTGCCGGCTGGAGGACGGCGTCCAGGCCTGTCACCCCAAAGGCTGCGGCCGCTGCCTGGCCGACGGAGGCATCCACTACCTCACCCTGGACGGACGCGTCTACGACCTGCACGGCTCCTGCTCCTACATCTTGGCCCAGGTCTGTGACCCGCAGCCCGGGGATGAGGACTTCACCATCGTCCTGGAGAAGAACGCGGCTGGAGAACCGCAGCGCGTGCTGGTTACCGTGGCTGGCCAGGTCGTGGGCCTGGCCCGGGGACCGGAGGTGAGTGGCCCGCCCAGGGACCCAGGGAGACACAGCCAAGTCCTGGGCTTCTGGAGGTTCTGTGAGCCACTCACCCGCCCCTTCCTCCCGTGCAGGTCACCATCGACGGCGAGGTGGTGGACCTGCCCGTGGCCGTGGGCCATGTGCGGGTGACCTCCGAGGGCCGAAACCTGATCCTGCAGACAACCGAGGGGCTGCGGCTTCTCTTTGACGGCGACGCCCACGTCCTCATCTCCATCCCCAGCCCCTTCCACGGTCGGCTCTGCGGCCTGTGCGGCAACTTCAACGGCAACTGGAGCGACGACTTCGAGCTACCCGACGGCTCGGTGGCCCCCAGCGTGGAGGACTTCGGGGCGGCGTGGCGGGCACCCGGCTCCCCCCAGGACTGCACCGAGGGCTGTGGGGCCCAAGGCTGCCCCGTGTGCCGGGCGGAGGAGACGGCACCCTACGAGAGCAGCGAGCTCTGTGGGCGGCTGCTCGACCCCAGCGGCCCCTGGGCCGCCTGCCACGAGGTGCTGAGTCCTTCCGAGTACTTCCGCCAGTGCGTGTACGACCTGTGCGCCCAGAAGGGCGACCAGGCCTTCCTCTGCCGCAGCCTGGCCGCCTACACAGCCGACTGTCAGGCGGCCGGCGTGGCCGTGAAGCCCTGGAGGACAGACAGCTTCTGCCGTGAGTGTCGGGGGCGGGGGTGGGGTGGGGTGGTGCCTGGGAGGTCTCCCGCCCGCCACGCCCCGCCCTCCTCCGTCTGCATCTCAGGAGCAGCCCAGCCCCCTCCTGCGAAAGCTCCTCCCACGCCCGCTGCTCGCCTGGCGGCTCCCCTCTGCCCCCTCTGACCGCCCCCTTTCTCCTCAAAGCGCTTCACATCTTCCCTGGGCCTCCATCCTGGGCACTTTCTCACCTTGCAGCCTGAGTCTGTGGCTTGCCAGCCCCCTGGGGGCAACACCGGCTCCCCTCAGAGCACCCAGGACAAAGCTGCAGGCCGTTGGGCCCCCAAACCAGGGCTGTCCCTCTCCCCCAAATCTCCTGCTGCAAGGACATGCCCCTCCCCAACCTAGGCTCTGCAGGAAAAGGCCATGGCCGAGTTTGCTTCGGTCTCCTCAGAGCAGGACCCCTACCCAGGGCCTTATAGGCTTCACAGCCTTGGCCTTGTCCTCAGCGGGGACAGTGGAGCCTGTCTCCTGCTCCGAGCTCTCTCCTGACTGCCAGCCCCAGGGGTCCAGTGTGAGCGCGTTCCCTCCAGCATCCTCACAATGTCTTGCACCTGCTGTGTTCCCAGACGACATCAGCGCCTCACCCCAAGCCAGTCCTCCTTCCCCTGGCCCCCCCGTGTCCCGGCACTGGGCAGCCACAGCAGCCACCAGTTCTCAGCCAGAGCCCAGGACCTCACCCCGAATGCTTCCCCTGGGTCCTCCCAGCCCCCTGTGTTTCACTTGCCCCGGCCCTGAGCCCCAAGCCTGACCTTGCCCAATGCAGCACAGCCACATGGGCCCCTCATGGCCTGTCCCTCCGGTTTGAGCTCTGCAGGGCAGAGTTTGGGGCTGTCTGCGTCATTTGGGTCATCAGCGCAGCCCACGCCCGGGCTGGCTGTATAGAAGCTCTTGTGGCCGTCCATGGAGGCGTGACCCCAGCCCGCCATGTCTCTCTCCACAGCGCTGCAGTGCCCAGCTAACAGCCACTACTCCGTCTGCACCTACTCCTGCCAGGGCTCCTGCACAGCGCTCTCTGGCCTCACGGGCTGCACCAGCCACTGCTTCGAGGGCTGTGAGTGTGACGACCGCTTCCTGCTCGCCCAGGGCGTCTGCGTCCCCTCCCAGGAGTGTGGCTGCACCTACAATGGCCGGTACTTGCCTGTGAGTAGGGGCTCGAGGTGGGCAGGGAGGGCGGGAGGGAGTCTAACCTCCCCGAGGACTGGGACAGGGGTGCCGCTGCCATCTCCCAGCTGGGACACTTGCTGTGTGTGATGCTGCTGACCTCCAACCTGGTAGTCTAACACGGAAGCAATGTGTTCTCCCACCATTCCGGAAATCAGTACCCCCACGCTGGAGGCAGGCTGCCCCCAGCCCCCCCCCCCCCCGCAGTCTAACTGCTCCCTGCAGCTTCTGGGGGCTGCCAGCATCCCGTGCCTTGGGGCTGCATCCCTGCAGTATCGGCCTGTGTGTGTCAGGAACGCTCCCTCCAGCTTCCTCTTGGGAGGACACCCGGATAATCCAGCATGAATTCTCCACTTCCAAGTCCTCGGTTTAACACCGCTGCAAACACCTTTTTCCCACAGAAGGGGATGTTTACTTGGTCCCAGGGATTGGGATCTGATGTCTGTGAGGGACCACACTTGGCCTGCCATGGTCCCCACCCTGAACCTCATTTTCTCCACCTGTAAGATGGGGGTAGTCATTGTCCTTGCACCACAGGTGTGTAAGGGAAGGTGTGATTGTGTGGAAGACGCCAGCTGTGCCCTGGGCCTGGCACTCCCTGCGCATCCCACTCAGGGAAAGGAATAGGAACTTAGACGGTGCTCTAGGCAGCCCCCAACCATCACTTACTCTGCAAACTGAAATGCAATCCTTGATTTATTCGTGTTAACAGTATTTTTTTGGGCTCTTGCTCTGCACTGGTTGTTATGGGTGTTTAAAGATTTAGTTATTTATTCGAAGAGGAGAGAGAGAGAGAGATTTTTCATCTGCTGGTTCACTCCCCAAAGGACCACAAGACTGGGACTGGTCCAGCTCAAAACCAAGAGCCTGGAGCTCCATCCTGGTCTCCCACATGGGAGGCAGGGCCCCAACTACCTGGGCCGTCCTCTGCTGCCTTCCCAGGTGCATTTAGGGAGCTGGATCAGAAGTGGAGCTGCTGGGACTTATTGGCGCTATTGCTGTTTCCCCCTGTTACAGAGCCATCCCTGTAACCCCCCAACCTCTTACCTGCCCCCTTCTGCACACAGGTGAACTCCTCCCTCCTGTCCTCAGACTGCAACGAGCTCTGCTACTGCTCCCCAGACGCAGACCTGCAGTGCTATGAGGCCAGCTGCAAGGCGGGCAGCGTCTGCGAGGTCCAGAACGGGGTTCGGGTCTGCCAGGCCTCCGGCGCCCAGTGTACCCTCTCCGCAGGCTCCAACCTCACCACCTTTGATGGGGCCCTCAGTGCCTTCAACTCCTCTGGTGTCTATGAGCTCTCCTTCCGCTGCCCAGGACTACAGACCCCCTGGTATCGTGTGGTGGCAGCCATCCAGCCCTGCGCTGGCACAGCTGAGACGGTGGGCCAGCTCCACGTCTTCTTCGAGGACGGGATAGTCACCGTGACCCGAGACGGGGGCGTGTGGGTAAGCCTGGGCGTGGCGGCGGGCGGGCGGGGGTCGGGGTGATGTGCAGTGTCCTTGCATTGTTGCCTGCCTGTCTTGCTGTCTCTTTCCTCTGCAATTTGATCTCTGGATTGGTATTTGCCTCAGTATTTCAGCTGAGTTCGTGGGAGGCAGAACGCATTCAAGGAACGTCATAGTTTTGATATTAGCGTCAATCAGGACTCCATTGGTTGCAGGTGACAGAAAAACCGAGCTCAAACTTCCTGAGAAGCAGAAGTGAATTGATTGGCCCACGGAACTAGAAAACTCAGGGTCAGGACTATAGGCCTCTATGTTTTAGATGTGCTGGTCACCAAGTCGGCTTGATTCTCCGGCTTTCCTCTCGCAGACCCACACCGCACTGGTTTAGCTACGCTGGACCAGTTTGGGCCCTTGCCTATCCCTGGAACCAGTCACCATGGCCTTGGGGATGGAATGCTGTGATTGGTCAGGTGGTTTTTATTGGAGGGGGTAGGGCTGGTCACCCAGGCAGCTCTGCCTAGCACATGCCAAACGTCAGGCTCCCGGAAGGAAGCTGCGGAAGCTGCACCTTGCATCAGCTCCGGAACCTGAGCCCTGGGTGCGCAGGGATCCTGTCTGTCCCCGTCACCCCTTTATTCCCAGTCCCCAGATCCAGGCCTGGCACCTGGACCCCGGAAAAGTCGGGTTTGGTGACTCAGCTCAGCCCCGCCCCTCTGAGTCAGGCTGGGAGCCGACTCCCACTCCAGGGCCGACTCGAACCCAGTTCTCATACTCAGGAAGCAGCCGGGAGAGGCTTCCCCTGCCCCGCCCCGCCCCTCCTGGCTGTCTCCATCCTCCCTCCCTTTCTCCCTCCTCCCTTCTTTCCTCCCTCCCCCCCATCTCAGCTCCACACCTACTTTTCCCATCAGTCTGCCTGTCTCTCCAGTCACCCGACAGAGGCAGACTCAGATACAAAAGCATTTCGGGAAAAAAAGAGAACTTCTGTTTAAAAGCAATTTTTGCTAGAGAGACTAACTTTAGAAGGATGAACTTACCAACAAAAACAAACAACACTTGTTTCAAGGGAAAAAAAACTCCCGACGTCGCTGAGTCTGCAACCCAGGACGAGGAAGCAGGCATCTCCTCACAGGCCTATTATATTTGCTATGCTCACTACTTATCTTTAGACACCAGCATTACAATGATAAGGGATAAACTCTCCTCTTGGGGAAGCAGTAACAGAGAACATGCTCCTCAGAGGCCTTTTGTTTTGAAAAGTAGACCCCAACAGGGTGGCCCTGAGGTTGGTTGGTTGGGATGGGCCTCTGGTACAAAGTCCCTCCCACCCCCGACCCTGGGACACTGCGTGGGTCCCCCAATCCCTTTCTCCATCCGCCCAGTCTCCAGCTATCTCCCCGAGTCTGTCTGGCCACACGCAGCCTCCATCCGGGTCTTCATGGCTTTCAGAACCTGCTCCTTGCTTTAGTTCCTGAACTCATGACCTCGCTCGGGGTCTCCGTCCTGGTAACTCGCCGGCTGCGCTGCGGCTCCGGCCTCACCTGTGTCTGCCCGCCTCCATCGCCAGGTGAATGGTCGCCAGGTGGACCTCCCAGCTGAAGTGTTGACATCGGTGTCCGTGACGCGCAACAGCGACAACTCCATACTTGTCCACCAAAAGGATGGGCTTTGGGTGTGGCTGGGCGCCGATGGGCAGCTGACCGTGACGGTGGACAGTGGCCGCGCTGGCCAGCTGTGTGGGGCCTGCGGAAACTTTGACGGAGACCCGACCAACGACAAGTCGGTCACGGAGAGCTGGACAGCACCGGACCTTTCCCCATGGTGAGGATGTGGCGGGGAAGCCGGGCTTCTCGGGCGCGAGGGCGTTGGATGCTCACGGGAACGGGCAGTGGACGCGTGGGCAAGAGGAGGTGCTGAGTGTCTGTCTCTTGCAGTGAGGACTGAACGGTCACCCAGCAGGAATGAAGCCCTCAGGACCTGACCCGCTCCTGGGCGTTGCAATGCTTGAAGGATGCACTGCTGCGCCCCTCCGCAGAGCCCCTGAGGCTGAATGTGAAATCCCTAATAAATATCTTAAGCCAAGCTGCCTGCCGACGTCTCTGTCCCGTGCCTTCTCACCCCCGACTCGCCTTCCTGTCCAGCAGGGAGCAGATGCCAGGGGCCCCACACATCGTGGACGGTGTAGGGTGGGAGGGTGGATGCCTGCACTGACACGTGCGTGGAAGGAGAGACGCATAGATTGGGCTCGGGGTGGATGGGGCAAGGGAAGAAGAGGAAATGAATGATGGGTGAGAGATGAGTGAGTGAGCGGATGAATGATGGGTGAGAGATGGGTGAGTGAGCGGATGGAGAGAGGAGGGAAGATCTTTAGCTCTGGCTTCATTGTGTGTAGCAAGTGGTTTCTCTCTGGCTCGGTTTCCTCAATGGTAGGTGGATAAGATAAGTGGGGATAAGCTGACATGAGGGGGCGCTCCTCACGGAGCTGATCCCACCACCCAGAGACTGAAGTCCTGGCTGCCTTCTCACCTGCACCCCCCAACATGGTCCTGCCTGCCCTGCGAGCCACCAGCACCCAGGATCATTCTGGACCCTGCCTTCTCCTTGCCTTCCACCCCGTCTGTCAACAAAGCATGTTGGATTGCATTAGAACCTGCCCAAAGCCTGCCTTGCTTTAAAAAAAAAATATATATATATATATATATATATATGTATATATATATATCCATTTAAAATGCAGAGTTACAGAGAGGCAGAGAGAGAGAGAGAGAGATCCTCCATTTAAAATCATCACAAAACACACCAAACACCGGAGTAAGGGTTTATTGGGGAAAACCCAGCAGAGGGAAGGGGCAAATAAGGAAAAAGGGAGAAGGAGAGTGTAACAGAGAGAAGAAGAGAGAGAGAGAGAGGAGAGGAGCTAGTGAGGAGAGAAGAGAGGAGAGAGCGAGCGAGCCGAGGAGAGAGGAGCAAGAGAACCCAGGTCCTTTTAAAACTTTGCCAGAGGACAGGCAGGGAAGCAGGAGCAGCGAATCCCATTAGGATGGGGGTGGAGCTGACACCAGTGGTTGGGCCCTGTGGCCACCTGGCTTCCAGCAATGGCGGCAGGGCCTAGAGCTAGGATGGTGTCAGGGTGTAGATTGCGCCATAGATAAAACTGCGCCATTTTCCTAATACTCCATCTGCTGGTTCACTCCCCAGATGGCCACAACAGCCAGAGCTGGGCTTATCTGAATCTGGGAGTCAAGAGCTTCCTTCGGCTCTCCCACGTGAATGCAGGGACCCAAGGACTTGGGCCATCCTCTACTGCTTTCCCAGGCCACAGCAGAGAGCTGGATGGGAAGTGGAGCAGCCAGGACTCAAACCGGCGTCCATATGTGATGGTGGGACTGCGGGAGGCAATCCTGCTGCTATGCAACAGTGCCAGCCCCCTGCGTTGCTTTCTTATCACACCCGTTGTACCAGCTTGTCAAGTCACCATCCTCACCACATAGTTGCTGTTATTTTCTGCCTGTAATCCATTCTCCTGACTACAGGAAGAATCTTCATAAAGTACAAATAAGTTCAGCAGCCATGAGGGCTTCTTACGATAAGACTGAATTCCTTCCCTTTGTCTGTGGAGCCAGCTCTCCCACCTCCCGTCCCTGCCCTCCTTGCCACCTTGATTTGGGAACTCGATCTCAGCTTATTGAACTTGTCAATTGTTGCCACATGCTGGTCCTTCCACTCACTCATGTGACTGACTTGCTATTTTTTTAAGATGTATTTTATTTACAAATAAAAACAGAGAGGGGCTGGTGCCACAGCGCAGTGAGGAAAGCCGCCCCTGCAGTGCCAACATCCCGTGGGCACCGGCTCATGTCGTATCCCAGATCCTCTTCCCACCCAGCTCCCCGCTACGGCTCTGTCTGTTACTCTACCTCACAAGTAAATAAATAAAAATTATTTAAAAAAAAATGCTATTATTGGCCGGCGCCATAGCTCACTTGGCTAATCCTCTGCCTGCGGTGCTGGCACCCCAGGTTCTAGTCCCGGTCGGGGCGCCAGGTCCTGTCCCGGTTGCTCCTCTTCCAGTCCAGCTCTCTGCTGTGGTCCGGGAAGGCAGTGGAGAATGGCCCAGGTGCTTGGACCCTGCACCCGCATGGGAGACCAGGAGGAAGCACCTGGCTCCTGGCTTCAGATCGGCACGCTGTGTCATAGCAGCCATTTGGGGGGTGAACCAACGGAAGGAAGACCTTTCTCTCTGTCTCTCTCTCTTACTGTCTAACTCTGCCTGTCAAAAAAAAAAAAAAAAAAAAAAAGACACTATTATTATACCCATTTCGCAAATAGAGAAACCGAGACCCACGGAAGTGAGTTCCCACAGGCCTTCACTGTTGGGCAGGGGCGGGGCTGGCCAGGCTGCGCCCATCTTCCGAGGCCTGGCTCCTCCCACCTCCCAGGTGAACAGTGTTTTAGCAGGGAGCTTGATTGGAAGTGGAGCAGCCGGGACCTGAACCGGAACTTCGATACCAGAGCTGGTGTCACAGGGGCTCCTTAGCCCACTGCCCCCCACTGGCTTCTCACCCTTCTGTGTCAGCTTAAATGTTGTTCCTTAGGGAGTTCTTTCATGAACTTTCGACCTAGAGTGGACCCCTTTTGTCCCAGCCTCTTGTTTCCTTGCTGCCTAGCGTTTGTCTTCCTTTGCTCCTAGCGCATAGTAGGCACTCAACGCCTATTTGTGGAATGAATGACCAACCAAAACTTGGGAGAAAAATTGTCAACTAAGGATTAATAGCCACAATATGCAAAGTGCTTATTCAAATCAATAAGAAAAAGACAGCAACTCAAACAAATAGCATATATGTGTAGGTACATAATGTCTTCATTTGAAGTGAATGTGGCAAAATGTTAAAAAATGTTAAATTTTAAAACTAAAAGGCATAATTTTTAAAAAAGTAAACAGAAAAAATTCACAACTGAATCAGAAAACAATCATGCTAAGGATATAAACAGGCAATTAATAGGAAGAAAAATCTAGATAAGTTGAATGCATACAATATGGCAATTTCCCCATGTACACTGTTTCCTTTTTCATGAATTATTTGATGAATGTTTCCTTTGCACTTCTTAGGCAACACATTTAAATTCTATTTACTTACTTGAGAGGGAGAGGAAAAGATTGAGAGGGGGAGAGAGACAGAGAGAGAGAGAGATTGTTCTTATCCACTGGTTCACTCTCCAAACGCCTGCAGTGGCCAGGGCTGGCCCATTATCGACGCTGGGAGCCAGAAACACAACACAGACTTCCCATGTGGGAGGCCGGAAGCCAACTGCTTGAGCTGTCACTGCTGCAGGCAGCGGGAGGGATCAATCCCAGATACTCTGCTATGGGACATGGAGTCTTCGTCGCTGGGCTAAACACCCACTCCCCTGTCCGGGACGTCTCAGCTGCCCAAGCCTGTGAAATGGGCATTGACATAAAGACATCAGCTCAGCGGGGTCAAGTGGTGCTCCCAAGGGCAAGCAGATTGTAAACGACGGAGCTGGTGGCTCCTCACCAACGCTAGTGCTTTCTCTGTTTTGCTGTGGAGTCTCTCCTAGAATGAATTTCTCTGCAGGAAAAAGAATGAAGAGGTCCTCAAAATAACGAGGAAAAAGCAATAATCTGACAGAACAGGGAAGAAATCCACAAAACTCAAAGAAAAGGAAATATAAATGGCCCTAAAACATAGGGAATGCTCAATCCTGCCCCTTGTTGAAAAGAAATGCAAGGGGCCAGCACTGTGGTGGAGTAGCTAAGCCGCCTGCAGCACTGGCATCCCACATGGGCACCAGTTCAAGTCCCAGCTGCTCCACTTCCAATCCAGCTCCCTGCTAATGCTCCTGGGAAATCAGGCAGAAGATGGCCCAAGTCCCTGGGGCCCTGCACTCACATGGGAGACCCAGAAGAGGTTCAGGCTCCTGGCTTCAGCCTGGCACAACCCTGGTCATTGTGGCCATTTGGGGAGTGAACCATGAATGGAAGACCGCTCTTTCTCTGTGTGTGTCTCTCTCTAGCTCTGCCTTCCAAATAAATAAGATAAATCTTTTAAAGATAATAAAATTAAAAACAAAATATTTAAAATCAATAAATTATAATCTGTGAAGATTCTTGGCCAAGTGTGCATGCAAGGTGGGGAGAAAGAGAACAGAGCTAGAGACAGAGAGATACAGAAACCACATGAATGGTCCTTGCTTTAATCCTGGTTTGAACAAGCAGCGATTTTAAAAAATCACTTTTTTTTTTTGACAGGCAGAGTGGATAGTGTGAGAGAGAGAGACAGAGAGAAAGGTCTTCCTTTTGCCGTTGGTTCACTCTCCAATGGCCACTGCTGCTGGTGCGCTGCGGTCGGCACACCGCGCTGATCCAATGGCAGGAACCAGGTACTTCTCCTGGTCTCCCATGGGGTGCAGGGCCCAAGGACTTGGGCCATCCTCCACTGCACTCCCTGGCCACAGCAGAGAGCTGGCCTGGAAGAGGGGCAACTGGGACAGAATCCGGCGCCCCGACTGGGACTAGAACCCGCTGTGCTGGCACCGCAAGGCGGAGGATTAGCCTATTGAGCCACGGTGCCAGCCAAATTCACTATTTTAGACCATTGAGGAAATATACATATGAACTGGCTACTACATTATATAGAGGACTTCTTGTTAATTTGGTTCGGTGTCATAATGAAAAAGTGTTCTTCTGTGGACTGGCACTTGGCCTAGTGGTTAAGACACTGCTTGCAGTGCCCACATCCCGTATCTGAGTGCCTGGGTTGGAGCCCCAGCTCCACTCTAACTTCCACTAATGCGCATCCTGGGAGGCAGCAGGTGCGGTTCAAGTACCTGCATCCCTGCCACAGGTGTGGGAGACCCAGACTGAGCCCGTGGCTCCTGGCTTCCAGCCCTGGCATTTGGGGGCGTGAACCAGTGAATGGAAGGGCTCTCTCTCTCTCCCTCTCAAATAATCATGAAAATAGATAAAAATGTAAAAAGAAAAGAAAGCAGGTCCAATCACTTTAGGAAACTGTCTATTCTTTAAAAAGTAGGTATATTCTAAGTTTATGACTCAGCCACGTCCCTCCTAGGACTTCTCCAAAAACAGGAAGACACATTGTCTACACACACATGTGTACATAAATGCCCACAGCAGGACTGTTCCTAACAAACACTGGGAATGATGCAGAAGCCCACGCACAGGTGAATGGGTAAACAAAGCCAGCGAAGGGAACGCTGAGCAGTCAGAGAGGAAGCACAGACGGAGAGCTCGGCCATCAAGCCAGGTGGGAAAGGCCAATCAGAGACGACCACAGCTTGCGGGCTTCCCTGCATGTGAAATGTGAGGAGGCGGTGTCCTGATGCCAGACGGTGGTGAGGCTGGCACAGCTGTGCACACCTGCCGTAGTACTGGACTCCACGCGAAACTGAATGAGCTTAACAGCACACACAGACAGTTAACACTGCACAGACACATTTAATGGTGTACATCTGCATTTAATGATGTATATATACATTTAATGGTGTACATACACATTTAATGGTGTACATATATATTTAATGATGTGTATATACATTTATTTTTTAAAAGATTTTTATTTATTTGAGAGGTAGAGTTACAGAGAGAGAGAGAGAGAGAGAGAGACAGAGAGAAAGGTCTTCCATCTGCTGGCTCATTCCCCAGATGGCCACAACTCCCAGAGCTGAGCCGATCCGAAGCCAGGAGCCAGGAGCTTCTTCCGCATCTCTCACATGGGTACAGGGGCCCAAGCACTTGGGCCATCTTCTACTGCTTTCCCAGGCCTAGCTGGATCGAAGTGGAGCAGCCGAGACTCAAATCGGTGCCCATATGGGATGCTGGCATTGCAGACGGAGGCTTTAGCTCAGTACACCACAGTGCTGGCATCTGGTGTATATATAAATTTAATGGTGCACATATACATTTAATGGTGTGTGTATACATTTAATGGTGTATATATATATATATATGTACACATGAAAATGAGTGAACTTAATGGTATACACACACAGATATAATGCCTCAGAGCTGTTAGGAAATGGCACATGAGGGTAGACGGAGGCTGGTTAACAGGCAGCACAGTGCTGTTAGATAGGAGGAATGGGACCTAGTGTGCTGGAGCACAGTGGTGATTTTTTTTCTTAAGGATTTATTTATTTATTTGAAAGGCAGAGTTACAGATAGGCAGAGGAAGAGAGAGAGAGAGAGAGAGAGAGAGAGAGAGAGAGAGAGGTCTTCCATTTGCTGGTTCACTCCCCAGTTGGCCCCAATGGCTGGAGCTGAGCTGATCCGGAGCCAGGAGCCAGGAGCTTCTTCTGGGTCTTCCATGCAGGTGCAGGGGTCCAAGGACTTCAGCCATCTTCTACTGCTTTCCCAGGCCATAGCAGAGAGTTGGATCGGAAGTAGAGCAGCTGGGACTCGAACCCGCATCCATATGGGATGCCGGCACTGCAGGCAGAGGCTTTACCAGCTATACCACAGCGCCAGCCCCACAACAATTTAGAAAGAACTAAAAAGAGGAGTGTACAGGTCCCTAGCCAGGGAAATGAGAAATATTTAAGGAGCTGGAAATACTGATGACCCTGGTCACACAGCCTTACATAGACCCACAAATATACATAATCATCATGTCAATTAACAGTAAAAGAAGAATGACCATATGTGTGTTAGTCTGCTAAGGTGGCTTAAGTGACGTTTGTTTCTCACAACTCTGAGGTTGGGAAGTCCAAGGGGGAGCAGTGGTCAGCTCGGGTCTGGTGAGGGCCATTGTCCTGGAGTGTGGACAGCTGCACTTGGTCCTGTCGTGGGAGGGAAGGAGAGACGGGGGAGGGGGAGAGAGAAACACAAATGACTCTGTTTCTTCCTCATATTATAAAGTCACACAATCCCATCACAAGTGTCCCACCCTCCCGACTTCATCTAACCCTTATCACCTGCCCCAGCTCCATCTCCCATCACACCTGGGACTATGACTTCCACGGATGAACTTGGGGGAACACACTTCAGCCCATGGCACTACATCATTGCTATTACTCGTAGGGCGGGAATAAAAGGAAACGGGAGAACGAGTGGACCAGAGAGATGTGATGGGACTGGTGATGAGCAGGAAGCGCTGGCATCTGTGTTGCTGCATGGAAAGGAGAGCCGGCCAAGCGGTGCTGTGTTGTCCTCCATCCACATTCAGCTGCGAAGGTGCAGGTGCCGAGGAAGTGCAGAAGGTGAGCGTGGTGACAAGGCCAGGTGCTGAGGGCAGTGTGGCCCTGAGGGGTGATGGACAGTGAAAACATGGTCGACTTAATGCATTGCTGGGGCTGAGGGATCACTGGAGCACAACCTTAGCGGAGCGAGCTGGAGCGACAGGAGGTGATGGACAGGCAGCAGCGAGATGCATGGAACCGATTCTGCAGGGGCTGTAGTTTGGGGATGGGTCTTTCTCCCCCACCAGGCTGGGACCTCTGGAGCTTTCACGGTCACCACTGTGTCCCCAACATCAGATCCAGTGACCATGGGTGGGTAGGGGACAAGGTCATTGAAAGAGAAGAGATCAAGGCACTGAGAGGCTGGCACGGTCCAGGGATCATGGACTTGAATTTGGAAATCACCGGGGGTGACAAGAGGAGCAGTGGGTGGCAGTGACGAAGTGACTTGGGAGCTGCTGGAGCTGGCAGTGTTACAAGAGCAGGTGTTCTGGGTGACCGAGTCAGCTTCACAGTCAGGGGCGCAACGAGGAGGTGGAGAGAAGGGTTTAGAAGTGGGGGACAGGAGCAGCGAGGATCTTACCCCACCTGCAGGTCCAGCGGGCACAAGCACCTACGGAGAGAAACAGACCGGTTGGAAGGGCCGCATGGAAAGCATCCAGGTGTGGTTAGAGCAAGAAGGGAAGAAGGGTCCAGGGCTACTGGGCACATACAGACCACTGGGAAAAGCCCTCACGTACTCCTCCCACCTTGGCCCTGGCCCTGGCTTGCCCGCCGGAGCCTCCCTCCATCCAAGCCCCAACCATGCTGGGCTTACACTGACTGCGGCCAGTCTGTCTCCCTCACTGGACTGGCAGCTCCAGGAGGGCGGGGCTGAGGCTGTGTCAGTCATCACCGCGTCTAGCACAAGAGCAGCGGGCATCCACTACTTTGCAAAGCAGGTGAGCAGGCGAAGTACCTCTCAGCCAGTAGGTGGCGCCAGGGTTCCAAGAACGGGGCTGGCAGCCACAACTCCGCACCCTGTTCTGAGTATTTTGTCCTTTTTCGGGGTGGGGTTAATTAGAACGCAAACGGTGAAATTCCTAAGCAACAGGTGACATTATCCTGAATTGTTCTGCATGCAGCTATCAGCAATCCAGGGCAGACTCAGCTGTTTTGTCCCATAGTTTTGAAAATTCCAGCCGATTTCCCATCTTTGGATATGAATAAAATTTGGGGACTGTGTCTGAGTCAACTGGTGACATAGCACAGCTGGAGCACCCTGCACAGAGCACCGAAAAGGGTGTGGTGCTGTGGCATAGCGGGTAAAGCTGCCCCCTTCAGTGCCGGCATCCCATACTGGCACCCGTTCAAGGCCCAACTACTCCAATTCTGATCCAGCTCTCTGCTATGACCTGGGAAAGCAGTAGAAGATGGCCCAAGTCCTTGGGCCCCTGCACCCATATGGGAGACATGGAAGAAGCTCCTGGCTCCTGGCTTTGGATTGGCACAGCTCCAGCTGTTGCAGCCATCTGGGGAGCGAACCAGTGATAGAAGACCTCTCTCTCCCTGCCTCTGCCTCTCTGTAACTCTGCCTTCCAAATAAATAAATAAATCTTAAAAAAAAAAAAACTGTGTGGTTTCATTCATTCACTCACTCATTCATTTGAAAAGCAGCGGCTTAGCATCCACAGGCCTGTTCTGGGCTCCCAGCGAGAGAGCAGCGCGTGGAGCAGACCCGGAGCCTGGGCTGCACACCAGGAGGTTCCCGTGGGTGCATTCAGCAAGTTCTCCCAGCAGCAACGCTGCTTTGCTCCGTGGGACGCATATTAGTATCACAAAAGTGCACGGCACAGTGTTCTCAATACTTCACGCAGGAGCCCCCCTCACCCCTCCCTGCCCACACGCTGCTGTGGTCCAGCCTTGGCTCCCGCCTGGTCGCTTCTCATTCTTCTGTTCCTGCCGTCACCCCCACCATGGCCTGAGTGACCCATGTCTGATGGAGCCCCTTCTCTGCTTAGGTCCCTGCCATGGCACCGTCTCCCTCCGGGTAAAAGCACGGAGGCCCTACACAGTCTGCCCTGCTGCCTCCCTGCCCGGGGCCCCTCCCACCCTCCCCTGGTTCACTCTGCCCCAGCCACACTCATCACCGTGTCTCCAGCACTCTCGAGCCTTCCTTTGTCCCTGAAAAGTGGGAGCCTCACACTTGGAGCTCATTTCTCAGAAGTCCCATATGGACTTCTAGCCACCACCGTGTGTTGCTGACTTGATGTTTTCCCCATTAAAGGATGAGGTCCGGGCTGGCCCTGTAGCAGTAGCAGGTAAAGCCGTCGCTGCATCCCATATGGGCGCCAGTTCGAGTCACTACCCTGCTCCCTGCTAATGCACCTGGCAAAGCAGCGGAGGAGGGCCCAAGTGCTTGGACCCCTGTACCCACGTGGGAGACCTGGCAGAAGCTCCTGGCTTCAGTCTGGCCCATTTGGGGAGTGGACCAGCGGATGGAAGATCTCTGTCTCTCCCTCTCTTTCTGTATCTCTGCTTTTCAAATCCATAAAATAAATCTTGGAATAAAATAAACAAAAGACGAGCTCCAGGAGGGCGGCAGTTTCTCTGTTTTGTTCGCTGCTGCATTCCCAGCGCCTGGCGCATACAAGAGGCACCCTACATGCTGTTTGTGCCAATACAAATGAGAACCCAGAGTACAGCCCTGGTCTCAGGGGTGGAATTGGGTAAAGAACGGTTTTATGGTTCTTAGAGGGGGCCTCAGGGATGTAGCTAGGAAGACACAAGAGGGGCAGGGGGCACAGCCTGTGCGAAGTAGTCCCGATCGCTGGGATCCTTGCACCGGAGAAGAGGAAGCGAAGACAGGTTGAGCGCGGCCGCGACACCTGGGCGCGCAAAGCCCGGGAAGCGCAGAGCGCGGAGGGGGCGGAGCCCGGGACTCGGGAAATCCCCGCCCACTGCGCGCGCGCAGAGCGCCGGGCGGGGCCGGGAGCCCCGGAGCCCGGGGGCGGGGCTGCGTGACGCGTCATGCGCCGTACGTCGCCGCGCGCCTGCGCTCCTTTCCACGTGCGGCAGCCCCAGACTCGTGCGTTCAGGGACGCCGCAGATTCCCCAGACGGCGCAACTGGTAGCTCGCCATGAAGCCAGGTGCAGGCTGGGGTTGGGGTCGCGGGCTGGGGACTGGGCTCCGGAAGGAATGTGGGTACCAGGCCGGAATCGGAGGGGCAGGGTCCTGGCCTGCAGGCTGGCGTTCCGAGCCCGGGAGCTGATCTCGTGTGGAGAGGAGGGCGGGGGGGGGGGGCGGTCCTGCTCCCGCCCTGGGGTCGATCCTGAGCCCTGGGGGTTTGGGGAATTCTGGCTGGCTTCGGGGGTCGCGGCCGTGAGTCAGAAGCTTTGGTTTGAGGTTAGCGTTCCTGGCCCAGGGTTCGTCTCGCGGAAGCCGTCTTTAGGAAGAGATTTTTGGCTCTTGGGTCTGGGCAGCCCTCGGGGGGCTCGGACCTAGAGCCTGGATCCAGGTCTCTGAGGTCTTGGGTCCCTGGGCGTGGGTTTGGGTCGGACACCGAGAGTGCCTGGTCTTGGGGCTGGCAGCAGGGTCGGGAGGCCCCCGTTGCCGCCCCTTGGCTGCCGCCACCACCATCGTTAGCAGCCCCTGGCCCTGTTGAAGCCGCTCCCTGCGCTTCCGGGGGGCTGCCCCCGGCGATGGAGTGGGTTTCTAGAAGCCCGCCCTTGGCAGGGGTGTGGGGCTGCTCAGCCCCGATGGCGGGAGGATGTGACTCCTGGTTTTGACAGGAGCAGGGCCTCGGTTCAGTGTTCGAATCCTGGCCCCGCTTCTTCGTTCGCCGTGTATGTGACCTTGAACAAGTGATTTTACCGGTTTTTGCATCAATAATATGGCACCTGGTTACTATTACGGGAGATAATTTTTTTTTTTAACTTGACAGTTATAGACAGTGAGAGAGAGAGAGAAAGATCTTCCTTCTGTTGGTTCTCCCCCCAAATAGCCACCAGGACCGGCACTGCGCCGATCCGAAGCCAGGAGCCAGGAGCTTCCTCCTGGTCTCCCATGGGGTGCAGGGCCCAAGCACTTGGGCCATCCTCCACTGCACTCCCGGGGCACAGCAGGACTGGAAGAGGAGCAACCGGGACTAGAACCGGGCGCCCATATGGGGTGCCGGCGCTGCAGGCAGAGGATTAACCAAGTGAGCCATGGCACTGGCCCCAAGGGAGATGATGTTTTAAAAACAATTAGCCCAATACTGGCCATATAGATAACAGGTTCAGGTTGCTTCTCAAGGGAAACAAAATGAGGGTCCTTCTGCCCAACCCCCACAATCGTTCTGTTTGAGAACTTGCTGCACAGAGTTTGGGAAGTTTTCCGCCGTGGCTGAAAGGGTCCGAGTTTCCCTGTGTGTGTGGAGATGGGGGTCGTGGGGGGGTTGGGAGAAGCTTGTGGATCCATGCCCTCCTCCTGAGCCTCGTTCCCTTGGGTGTCTCCGGATGAAGTGGGTGGGTGCTAAGCTGTAGATCTCTCCTCCTGGGAACCTGGCATGCCTGCAGGCCTCGAACCACCAGGGACAGAGGGAGCAGCCTCTCCCTCCCAGCTTTGCCGCATGCTGTGATAGGATGGGAAGCCTCTGGGAGATTCTGAGCAGGATGCCGTGCGGTCTGATAGACAGCTTTCTGTCTTTTATTAAGATTTATTTATTTATTTGAAAGGCAGAATTGCGAGGGGGGAGAGGTCTTCCATCTGTTGGTTCACTCCCCAGTTGACTGCAGCAGTTGGAGCTGTGCCAATCCGGAACCAGGTCTCCCATGTGGGTGCAGGGGCCCAAGCACTTGGGCCATCTTCTGCTGCCTTCCCAGGCCATAGCAGAGAGCTGGTTTGGAAGTGGAGCAGCTGGGACTTGCGCCGGCGCCCATATGGGATGCCTACACGGCAGGTGTTGGCTTTACCTGCTGCACCCTGATTGACATCTTGAAGAGGGGCCCTCTGTGTAAACTGGGCCTTAGGGGAGCAGAGTGGCTGCAGGCATGTCGGTGGCAGGCATGTCGCTGAAACCTGGTGACGCAGTTCGGACCAAGATGGCAGCAGTGGACCTGCTGACAAATGGATGACCTGGGGATGTGTTTTGGAAATAGCACCAGTCGACTGTGTGGATGTGAGAGAGGAATTGGAAGGATGGAGCTGGCCCTGTGGGTGAGGAAGACGGCGGTGGGGGCAGTTTTGGAAGCAGGGAGTCTGTGGGCTGTGCGCCCGAAGCTTCCCTGGGAGTCAGAGTCGGTGGCTTCTGGTGCACGAGCCGCAAGGCCGGCGATGGATTAGCGACGAGTTGAGTTTTCAGGCACAGTTCACGCTCACGACCCTGTACCCAGTGCTCAGCCGGGCCTTCCCAGGGTCTCTGCTCTGTCAGGCCTCGGTTGTAGCTTTCCTCCTGAGCAGGAGGGAGTGGGGACTAGTTACCCCAAGGCCAGGCCCTCAGTACGGCGCCTCCCAGCCTGGGCCCCATGTCAGCATCTGTAAAAGTGCCCATGCTGGGGCAGGCATTCATGGCACAGCAGTTAAGATGCGTCCGTATCAGAGTGCCCGATTCGAGTCCCCGCTGCTCTGTTCTGATCCAGCTTTCTGCTAATGCCCACCCTGGGGGGCAACAGATGATGGCTCAAGTACTTGAGCCCTGCCACCCCCACGGAGACCTGGATTAAGCTCTAGGTTCTTGAGGCCAGGGTTGTGGCACAGCAGGGTGAGCCCCAGCATCCCTTGTGGGAGCCGGTTCCAGTTCCAGCTGTTTCACTTCCCATCCAGCTCCCCGCTAATGCACCTGGAAAAGCAGCGGAGGACGGCCCAAGTGCACCCTGTACCCAGGTGGGAGACCCGGATGGAGCTCCTGGCTGCTGGCTTTACCCTGGCCATTTGGGGAGTAGTCATGCAGACGGAGGGCCTCTCTCTGTCTCTCTGATTCTGTATATTCTCTCTGTAACTCTGCTTTTCAAATAAACAAATAAATCTTAAAAAAAAAAAAAAAAAAGTTGTAGGCGCTTGGCTTGACCTGACCCTGACCTGGCTTCTGTCATGGGCATTTAAGTCCTTGTGTAGCCGAGTGTTGTCCTCAGCACATTTAGGGCTTCGTACGTTGGGGGCATGAGTTTTGACTTCATTTTCAATGTGGCGAAAACTGCTGGAGGGATTTGGGCGGGGGAATGAGGACATCTGATTTGCTCTTTTAAAAAGTGCAGTCATTTAGCTGCTGTGGGGAGAGCAGACTACAGAGGGAGCTGAAGATGAGAAGCAAACTTGGTTACATGTGAGAGTTCTGAAAGTGAAGCTTAATTGTTAAAGTTCAATTAGGAATACCTACTCAAAGTTGCGTTTTCATCCATGATACCATTAAGATGCAGGCATCTGTCATAAAGTATGAACAAAATGCACCTTCGCAAAACTCCAGCAAATTGATTACTGACTAATTGACATCGGATGAGATGGTTTTAAACCATCGCTTTCGAGCTGTTTTATAACTTGTGTGGGTGTCTCTCAGAGTAGCGCTTCTGAGACCATCACAGAATTCTGTCTGCTTCCACACTGGCCCGTGTTGGGGAACGGGGCTCCGCCGCTGGTTTCTTCTCAGAACTTTCTGGTCTCTGACCAGCTCTGAACGGTCGCTGTCCTTCCTGAAAGGACCATATGGGTCTCTTGCCCCCGAGCTAGGAGGGACTGAGCTCCCATTGAAGCTGGGAGACTGGGGAGCAGGAGGCGACGTCCTGGGGCGCGCCGCTCCGCTTTGGGGTCGCGGCTCTGCTTACAGGGCCTGGAGATGACCGACAGCCCCGGGATCTGGGGGACCCTGTGGGCCCTGCTCCTCCACTCTCGGCTGCCGGCAATGGAGTGAATTCTGTGACTCTGCTACCCCCCCTCCCCCCCGCAAAGACGTGTTACTGTGACGCCTGCTGAGCCCTCCTGCATCCAGACCCCGTGCTCTGGTAGCTCCTCCAAGTCCTGTTTTTGCTTCTTCCACAGGTTTTAGTCCCCGTGGGGGAGGCTTCGGCGGCCGAGGGGGCTTCGGTGACCGTGGTGGGCGCGGCGGGCGCGGCGGAGGCCGAGGAGGCTTTGGCGGGGGCCGAGGTCGAGGTGGCGGCTTCCGGGGCCGTGGCCGAGGAGGAGGGGGAGGCGGCGGCGGTGGAGGAAGAGGTGAGTGAGGTTGGCAGGGGGTTGGGGGTGCTGGAAGGGACTTCTGGGGGCCGGGAGGGAACGGACTTGGGGTCTCACTCTCCTGCCTCTCTCCTTTGCAGGTGGCGGCTTCCATGCTGGGGGCAACCGGGGTCGTGGACGGGGAGGGAAGAAGGGGAACCAGTCAGGGAAGAATGTGATGGTGGAGCCTCATCGGCACGAGGGTGAGTGGGGCGGCAGGGAGCGGGCGGCGGTGGGGGCGGGGTGGGGCGCAGGGTCCTCACGCCTGCCCTGCTCGCCCGCCCAGGGGTCTTCATTTGTCGAGGAAAGGAAGACGCCCTCGTCACCAAGAACCTGGTCCCTGGAGAGTCCGTTTATGGAGAAAAGAGGGTCTCGATTGCGGTGAGCTCCGGGCCCTGATGGGGGTGTGCCCAGCAGCGTGGTCTCCGCCGCGGGCCCCCTGCATGCCTCTGGCCACCCTGGCCTCCTCCCAGTCCCTTCTCGTCCTCCTGTCTCGGGTCTCGCAGCCCCCGTCTGTGCGAGGCCATCCTCCCGCCCAGCTCCCGTCCTGTTGTGCTGGATCGTTTTCCTCATCGCCCCCACATGCCTTGGGGCCTTGCTGTTTGCCCCGCTTCTCGAACCCCGGACGCCCTCCCATCCCTGGCCGCCTACACTCCACATGTGTCCTGGCTTGACTTTCCCTAGCACTGGTGCTGCCCCGTGAGCTGGGCTGTGGTTGTTAGTGCGGCGAACCCTTGCTCTGCAGGAGCTGGGTCTTTGTCTTGTTCCCTGGCGCCTCCCCAGGGCCTGGAGTGGAGAGGCTGAGTGACCGGGGGTCTCGTCTCGCTGCTGCTTGCTCCTTCCTGAGTCAGCGGCTTCCAGGAGAGGGCAGGGACTGCCTCCGTCGCGGTCAAGTCCAGGACTGACTTCCATCCCCATCTGTCCCCACCCAGGAGGGAGATGACAAAATTGAGTACCGGGCCTGGAACCCCTTCCGCTCCAAGCTGGCGGCGGCAATCCTGGGCGGTGTGGACCAGATCCACATCAAACCTGGGGCCAAGGTGCTCTACCTCGGGGCCGCCTCGGGCACCACCGTCTCCCATGTGTCTGACATCGTGGGCCCGGTGAGTGGGCCATCGACGGGTTGGGTGGGGAGCAAGGGCTGGTGGGGAGGTAGGTGGGAGAGAAAGGCCACCCCCCCCCCCCATCCTGCTGGCCTGCAACCATATGGCCTGGCTGCTTCCCTGAACTGTGACTTAGGTCAGGCCCTGGGACTCAGAGGCATTCCTTGAACCAGAGAGTCAGCTTCACTCCTGGGTACTTGGCCTTACAGTAGGAGGCACAGAGTAACCAACCTCATAGGGACTCAGCAGGGAGTGTAGGTGCTGGACCACTGGGTTTCCCCTCCCCCACCTCAAACACTTTTGAAGGAATGAGGAGATGTCACGGCTTCTGGGCCTGCATTTGTGTGTGGCTGGGTGGGTTTCCCATTCCCATTCCCAGGGCACCCTGCACATGCGTGTCACTCCATGACCCCGGGTTCCCTTCCTTGCTTACGGGTATATAACGTGGCCAAAACGCAAGGCGTCGGTGTGAACACTTGGCAGCGACGTGGCTTTCAGCCAAGTTCCCAACCTCTCGGCTTCACTTTGCCCACTGGAGAGTGAGGTCATGAAGGCCACATGACTCCGCTCCCAGAAGATGCTCACAGCAGTGCCCGGCCCCTGGCGTGTGCCCCTGGACCTCTGCGCCTTGGCTCTCTGCTTTTAAGCTGCTGTTGGGAGCCTGGGCTCCCAGACCAAACAAATCAGGATTAGGTAGCCCTGCTGTTTGGTGGAATGACCCTTGGCCAGTAGCCTCAAGTCTACCCGTTTCAATGTCTTCATCCGCAAAATAGACATAGTAACAATTGCCAGTAAGTGGTAGAGTTTTTTAGCTTTTTTTTTTTTTTTTTTAAGGATTTATTTATATATTTGAAAAAGTTACAGAGACAGGTCTTCCATCTGCTGATCACTCCCCAAGTGGTTCCAATAGCCAGAGCTGAGCCAGGCCAAAGCCTGGAGCTTCATCCCGGTCTCCCACGAGGGTTTTGGGCAGGGGCCCAGACACTTGTCCCATCTTCCCCTGCTTTTTCCAGGCCATTAGCAGGGAGCTGGGTCGAAAGTGGAGCAGCCAGAACATGAACCAGTGCCCATATGGGATGGCGGCTTCACCCGCTACGCCATAGCGCCGGCCCCAGTGGTCGTGTTTTGATTTGAGGGTTGGAAGAGGTGCCGTGTATCGTGTCAGGGCCCAGAGCAGGCTGTCCGTGCTGAGAGCTGGCGTCACTGCTGACGGTCGCATGACTTCCTCTAGGATGGGCTGGTCTACGCAGTTGAGTTCTCCCACCGCTCTGGCCGTGACCTCATTAACTTGGCCAAGAAGAGGACCAACATTATCCCCGTGATAGAAGACGCCCGGCACCCGCACAAATACCGCATGCTCATCGGTGAGCCGTCTGGACGCCGGCCCAGCTGGGTGGGACAGGCCTCCAGGTTTCTGGGTTGGGCCGGCAGAGCCTGGCTCCGGATGGAATTCGAGTCGATGCGCAGGCCTCATGAGTCTACAGGAGTGAGAGGGGCAGCGGGAGGCAGGCGAGGCTGCGGAGGCGGCGACCTGGCCACGGGGCCCCCTCCTCTGCTCTAATCTCCCCTTCCTCAGGGCCCCTGTAGCCTCCCCAAACCATGGCCCTTTCCCCACTGCCCTGGCTTGGCCAGGAAAGCCTCCTTCAGGGTCCTTGTCGGCACCTGGTGAGATCCTCGCCCAGCCAGCACACACTGGGCAGAGCCTGGCCTGGGGGGCCTCTTGTGAATGGGACAGCTGTTGTTTTAAAAAAATTCTAAAGTAAGTGTAACACGGGCTCACAGGGGCGGCGCCCTCTAAAACCACCCTGGAGGTAACTGATCGGAACGAGCAGCCCCTGCCCTTTCCAGTTCTGAAGCTCAGTTTTCATTAGGTCACATCATCGTCTATTTTGTTTCTTTTTTAAAATCACACCTTACAGACTGCCTTTCCCTCTACTCCAAGCTTTTCCCTGGGCACGCTTCCCACTGCCCTGTGCTGCAGGCGCGCTTGCCCATGAGTGATCACCCTCTCTCGTCTTGATGACACGTCCATCAACCCCTGCCCCCGGGTCTGACTGGTCTCTGTGTCCCCCACGCCCGGGTCTGAGTCGTCTGCGTCCCCCACGTCTGGCCCAGGGCTGGCCACAGGGAGGGGGCAGCCATGGTTCTGAGAGTGAAGGAATGATGCGTGACTGGATTCTGAGCCCATCTCGGGGTGCTGTGGAGGGAGGGGGTCAGTGTGGGGGGAGGGAGACCTTCCAGGGCCTGCTGATGGTGCGCAGGCCCCCCGGGAGGAGCTGAGCTCTTGGGTGGGTCCAGCTTTGACTGGCAGCCCTTTCCCCGTAGCAATGGTGGACGTGATCTTTGCTGATGTGGCGCAGCCAGACCAGACCCGGATTGTGGCTCTCAATGCCCACACCTTCCTGCGGAATGGAGGACACTTTGTGATTTCCATTAAGGTACCAGGCTTGGGGGAGTCGAAGGTGGGCTGGCAGCGTCCCAGGGAGGTGTTTTCTCTGCCAAGCAGCCAGTCAAAACAAGGGGACTGGGGTGGTGTTTAGCCTAGTGGTTAGATGCCCATGTGCACCATATCAGAGAACCTGGGTTTGAGCCCCTGCTGTGATCGCTCAAATGAGTGGACTTCTGCCGCCCAGGTGGAGGATCTGGACTGAGTCCCAGGCTTCAGCCTCGGTTCCTGGCCACTCCCAGCATTTGGGGAGGGAACCAGCAAATAGCACCTCTCTGGTTGCATAGGCGATCTCTCTTTGTCTCTGCCTCTCAAATTAGTTGATTAAAAACCTTTTAAAGGCAGGCGGGCCTTGGCCAGTCTATCCCAGCTCCTCACAAGCCTCCCCTGCCCCCGGTCAGATAGCACAGCATAGAATACCTGTAGAACCCAAAGCGTGGCGTCCAGAGCCAAGGCGGCGTGGTGGCCAAGGGCACGGCCGCTGGGTCTGTTTTCCAGCGTGCTGTGCTGTGCAACTTCAAGCAAGCTGCTTAACCTGTGTGCCTCTGTCTTGTGAAATACACGTTTTGGCCCTATCTCAGGGTTGATGTAAGGATCAACTCAGTCTACATGGAGGGCTTAGAAGAGATACTGCACAGACGCTAGGTGCATTTTTCAGAACCATTTACTTTGCAATTAGAACGCGCGTAGCCGCCACCAGCTTCGCCACTTGCTGGCATTTTGTTGCCTGTGCCCGGGAAACTAGCTTTAGGTGACAGGAGGTTGCTAGGACTTCCTGCCGGGCCTGGGCCTGAGGCTGCTTAATGAACCAGGCTTCCCCTAGCGGCGCTGGCGGTGCTAGGCAAAGGCAAACCACGCGGGCTCTGGCTCCTTCCTCCCCGCAGGCCAACTGCATCGACTCCACCGCCTCGGCCGAGGCCGTGTTCGCCTCAGAGGTGAAGAAAATGCAGCAGGAGAACATGAAGCCCCAGGAGCAGCTCACGCTGGAGCCGTACGAGAGGGACCACGCTGTGGTCGTGGGCGTGTACAGGTGAGCCGGCGCCCGGCGGTCCTGGGGCCCCCGGACCCCCGAGTGGTGGCCAGCTGTAACCCCGCCCTTGTCCCCATCTGCTCACAGGCCGCCGCCCAAGGTGAAGAGCTAAAGTTCAGTGCTGTGTGGATGTCGAGAGATGCGTGTTGTGCTGTGGCTCCTGTGTTTTTCTATTAAAATGACTTCTCCGTGGTCCCTGTCTGCCGCTGATTGCGCCGTGACCGCGGTGGACAGCAGGGTGCATGCGCCCTTGGTCAACTTTGTGTGGCGGGCAGGGGAGGGAGGCGGGAGGGTCAGTCCGCCCCACAGCGCATGCTCTGTTCCGCGCTGCCCCCCCCCCCCCCCCCCCCCCCGGGCAGAACGGGGATTCGGCTACTCGGGCGGGATTGGTAGTTCACTGCGCATGCTTGCGGGTGAGCACAGGAAGGGCGCATGCGCGGAGTATTACCCTGGGTCACGTGAGGGGGCGGACTGGGGTAGGGGCGGAGCCTGGGGCGGGTTGGGGGGGCGGTTTGTTGTGGTCGCCATTTTGCTGGTTGCATTACTGGGTAATCAGGGCCCTGGCTGGCCGTGTCTGCCGGATACCCTCAGCCAGTGGGCAGATCTGAGCTCGGGCCGCCCGAGCACTTTGAGTCCCCTTGCCCGCGCCCTCAGGTAACAACACGGGGACAGCCGGGGCAGCACGCGCTGCTGGGGGGAAAGACGGGATGGGATCCGCCCTGCCCGCGTAGCTTCGAGACTTAGCACGAGGCCGAGGGAGGAGAAGAGAGGAGGGGAGGGAGGTTCCGGCAGGTGCGGGCTGCGCTTGCCTATTCATAGTCCGATTCCTGGAAAAGGCCGGGCCAGGGGAGCCGTCTTGGGAGGAAGGCTGGGAGGGGGTAATCGGGCCCCACTCCCGCCCTTTGTTTGGGCTCGGCTCCGCCGGCCGCATCGTCGTTGCCTAGCAACAGCTGCCCCAGGCTGGGATTGGTTGAGCTCTTGGTAGCAGTGGCCAATGGCGCGGTTGTTGCCATGGCAGGTGCAGATTGCCAAGCTCGGTGAAACCCCGCCTGCTGGGGCGGGCCTCCTGGGTGGGGGGCGGGACGCTGGGGTCCCTGGAGGCGGATGGCCGCTCAGGGTGGGGCGGGTGGGGCGAGGGTTAACCCGCCCCTCCCCCGTCCACCTGCTCTCCCCTTCCCCCGCGTGCCCTGGGCTGACCCGAGTCCCCTCCTTTCCCCGCCCCCGGCAGCGGCGGCGGTAGCGGCGGCTGCTGTTGTCACCCACCGGGCCGCCTGTCCCGCTTGCCCTCCCCGCCGCGGGGCTCGCCGGGCCGGCCAGGCCGGGGACAGGCGGCCACCTTCTCGCCACTGCCGCCGCCGCCACCGCCATGCTGGCCGCTCGCCCACCCAACTGGGGGCCCCACCGCGCCCCAGCCCCTCGTGGGTCCCGCACCAGCCCTGACCCCGGTAGGGGATGGGGGCTGGGAGAGCCGATGCTAGTGTGGGAGGGGGGGTTAGCGCCAAGAGAGTAGGGGTCCTGGAGTGGCAGGCGTGGGAAGGAGAAAGGGATCTGACATTGGGGAAGACCCGTGAGGAGAAGATTCTGTGGTGCTGGCTGCTCCGGGAGTAGAAAACATTATGTGGGCTTGTCTGTTGGGGCCTTCTAGGAATGGTCACATCTGGGGAACGACTCTCGTATGGAGAGGGGTAACTGGAGAAAGGGCCCTTGTAGGAATATTGGGTAGTGCAGGGTGGGGGAGGGCAGGGGTCCAGTGGGGGGAGAAAGGGAGATCACCGTGAGCGTGGGAAGACACCTCCCCGTTGCTCCCATCGGGAGGAACGTGTTGATTGGGAGGGGGTCTCGGGGTGACCCAGGGAAGAGCCCAGTGTGACCGCAGGAAAGTGGACTATGGTGAGGGAGGCTCCCAGGAGAAGGCCCTGCTAGGGGGAGAGGACTTGGTGTGACCGGAGGGTGTCTTGGGGGAGAGATGTGTGCTGGTGTGGGAGCGTGCCCCAGAGGCGGCTCTCGGGTCACCCCGGTGTGGCTAGGAGATCCCCGAGGACCCCGACACGGTTCCAGGGCCTGCAGAGGGCTCGGCTGTGGTGAAGGGGGAGGGGCGGCCAGATCCGGAGTCCTCTGGCTTAGAGGAGCCTGTGGGACGGGGTGAGCCCCTGGTGCTCAGGGAAGACTGCAGGAGGGGCCCAGGCGGCCACAGGTAGAAGTGGGAAGGAGAGAATGAGCCCTGTGCCGCCTGTGGTCGGTGCTTTCTGTCATTATCCTCTTCTCTCCCCCGATTGTCGGTGTCTGTCCTGTCCTGGGCATGCCCGTGTCCCCCACCCCCACCACGCCTGGCTCCCAATGCTCCCTTTTATGTGTCCTGCCGCTGCCTCCTCCACGTACTTGGTCATCGTTTGTTGGGCTCTGCTTGCCCCCTCTCTGTCCCCCTTGTCGCTGCTGTCACTGTGCCCCCCCCCATTGCTTACGCCCACCCCTTCCCTGCCTGGCACCGCCCCACATGTCCCCTCGTTCCGTGTTGTCTCCCCGTCTCCTGCTACTCCCAGGTCTCAGCGGCGGTGGCAGCCGAGGTGCAGGATGCGAGAAGGCGCCCCCCGGCCGGGCTCCCGCTCCAGGCCTCGCACCCCTGCGGCCCTCTGAGCCCACCATGGCTGTCCCACCAGGCCATGGTCCCTTCTCTGGCTTCCCAGGGCCCCAGGAGCACACGCAGGTATGTGTTCACCTGAGGGGGGCCCACTTCCCTGGGGGTCAGGGAGACTTGGGATGGAAGAGTCTCAGGACTGCAATCAGTGTGGTTGTCTGGAACCATCTCCCTGGGCAGGATGGGGCCCCTGGGAGTGGAGGTCCCCTGACCTGGGAGAATCTGGGTTCAAATACTGATGTCAGTTTTCAAATCTATAAAATGGGGCCAGTAACGCTGCCCACCCCACAGGGCTGCCCTGAGGGTGAAACGAGGTAGAGAAATGCTGAGGACGGCGCCTGGCCCGGCGTCAATGCCCAGGAGTGGTCACTGGGACAAAGGAGGCTGGGCTGGGGCGTCTGGGGAGGTGGACCGGCAGAGGAGTTGAGCGCCTAGGGCCTGGGTGGCACAGGGTGAAGCTACCGAGGACAGAGCAGTGAAGGCTCTGAAGTGTAGGACTCGGAGCAGGGTGCACTGGGAGGCCAGGCGCCTCCCCCAGACCCAGAGCCTAGTGAGGAAGAGCGGGCGAAGGCGCTCAGGCCTGGAGGGTGAAGGCTGGGAGGCCTGAGGGGCACAGGAAATTGAGCTGAGGTCCTTCCGAGGAGGGGTCCCAGAGTGGAGCGGGTCAGGCTGGAGGGCTGCAAGGGCAGGGCCAGGTTTTCCTGCGCAGTTCAGGAAGGAGGAAGCGGGGGTGAAAACGCCAGCTGAGGCTCCGGGAAAACTCAGGAAAATGCAAACGAAAATAAACAAACAAACGCCATGCATACAAAGAGATCTTCAAAAAGTTGTAATCAAAAATCCATGACAAAGGCATATGAATTTTCAAAAGGCATTTCGCACCAAAAGAATCTCTTAATTCCATTTTCCCAAGAACTTCGTTGAAATCCCCTTATGAATGGCACACGCGCTCATCAGCCTGACAAACACCGCGCCGTGCCAGGCCCTGCTCTAGGCAGGCTGCTCCGTCCATGGGGAGGCCGTTCCAGCAGGGATCCCTGGCCGGGCAGGCGGGGAGCCGGCAGCGCCCTTGCTGAGGCTGGAGGTGAAGACCCGCCTCCATGCCCACCGCCTCCTTGCCCTGCAGGTGCTGCCTGATGTGCGGCTGCTGCCCCGGAGGCCGCCCCTGGCCTTCCGGGACGCCACCTCAGCCCCGCTGCGCAAGCTCTCTGTGGACCTCATCAAGACCTATAAGCACATCAATGAGGTGGGCCCAGGCTTGGGGGGGAGGTGTGCCCTGGGCCGGGCGCGAGGGGCCTGGCTGCCACCACAGGTCACTCACCACGCTGTTTCCCTTGGCGGCCGGGCAGGTGTACTATGCCAAGAAGAAGCGGCGGGCCCAGCAGGCGCCGCCCCAGGACTCCAGCACCAAGAAGGAGAAGAAGGTCCTGAACCACGGTTACGATGACGACAACCACGACTACATCGTGCGCAGCGGCGAGCGCTGGCTGGAGCGCTACGAGATCGACTCGCTCATCGGCAAAGGCTCCTTCGGCCAGGTGTGGACACGGCCCCGTGGCCCCCACTCCTGTTGACCCGTCTCCCGGTGGCTCAGTGGCTTCAAGGTCCGCTCGCAGTCACTTTCCTTGCGTCTGTTTCCTTCTGTAAAACAGTGCTAATAGCAAGACGCGTGGTTCTGTGCCCTGGTCCCCCCAGTGTCTCCCGTGATGAGCACCCAGCTGTGTCGGCAGTGCTGGGAGCTGCCCTTCCCTGTCCCCCTCCCCCGCCCCCCTTGGTGACGCGGCCTGCCCTGCCCCACAGGTGGTGAAAGCCTATGACCATCAGACCCAGGAGCTGGTGGCCATCAAGATCATCAAGAACAAAAAGGCCTTCCTGAACCAGGCCCAGGTCGAGCTGCGGCTGCTGGAGCTGATGAACCAGCACGACACGGAGATGAAGTACTACATAGGTGAGGCCGGGAGGGGTCGCCCGCGGCGGGGCGGGTGTGTGTGTGCGTGCGCGCGCGCGCGCGCACGCGCCTGCGCTCTGTGCCACTCGGGCCAAGCTTGCTGGGGGCCGACTGCCCGAGGGAAGGGGCGGCACTGCCCACGTCCACATCTCGGGATAAACCGTGGCCCCGAGGCGCCGTCACCTGTAGGAGGTGACCCCTTGTACTCTGCAGAGCTGTAACGTCGGGGCAGAGGCCTCCAGAGTCGTTATTCTTAGCAACTGTGCTTGTTCCTCTTTCTTGAACTAATTCCTCCTAGGAAAGGCAAACGGATTTCTTTTACAAGGAAAACTTAGGGATCCTTTGTCCCTGAAACAGAACTAAGCTGCAGACTGGTCCACAGTTAGATGAGGAAGTGTGGGACCGGGTGGAAGACTTACTGTAGCTCATGGGAACTTTCACTTTGGTTTCATCGGAAGGTTTGACAGAGACTAGAAAAGAGATTGACTTCCTGTGTGAACTGAGTTATAAAAATATCACGGCCAGCAGCTGGTCCCCGCGGGCCGCGCTCCCGGGTGACCTGGGCAGCAGCAGCCAGCCCTGAGCCCGCCGCCTCTCCGTCTCCTGCAGTGCACCTGAAGCGGCACTTCATGTTCCGGAACCACCTGTGCCTGGTGTTCGAGCTGCTGTCCTACAACCTGTACGACCTCCTGCGCAACACACACTTCCGCGGCGTCTCGCTGAACCTGACCCGGAAGCTGGCGCAGCAGCTCTGCACGGCGCTGCTCTTCCTGGCCACGCCCGAGCTCAGCATCATCCACTGCGACCTCAAGCCCGAGAACATCCTGCTCTGCAACCCCAAGCGCAGCGCCATCAAGATCGTGGACTTCGGCAGCTCCTGCCAGCTGGGCCAGCGGGTGAGGGGCGGGGCTGGCGGTGGGTGTGGCCAGAGCAGGGGCGGGGCTGGCGGGTGGGTGTGGCCAGAGCGGGCTGGGGCTGGTGGGTGACCGGGCACAGGAGAGCCCTACAGGGTGCGCTGCCCACTAGGAGGGAGGGGAAGCCTGAGCGGGCAGGGTGTGGGCGGGGCGAAGCTGGGCTGCTTTTGGGCCTGGAAGGGCGGAGGGGAGGGGCTTCAGCTGTGCAGCCCCGTGTGAGAGGTGTTTGGCGAGGTCAGGGCCAGGCCCGCAGAGACCCTGACGCTGCCCAGTGTGGTGGTGGCAGTGGCTCCCCAGAAATTGGTGCTGAGAACGTTGGGATCTGGATCCTCCATTTCCAGATTGGGGTCAGAAGCTTGTCCTCAGCTGGGTCCTCTAGCCAAGGCTGGGCCCCTGACTGTCGCCCTCCCTGCAGATCTACCAGTATATCCAGAGCCGCTTCTATCGCTCGCCTGAGGTGCTCCTGGGCACGCCCTACGACCTGGCCATTGACATGTGGTCCCTGGGCTGCATCCTCGTGGAGATGCACACTGGGGAGCCCCTCTTCAGCGGCTCCAATGAGGTGCGCCCCCAGGAAGGGGTGCGCTGGAGGGGGCGGGGTGGAGCCTGGCCAGCCTGCTAACCTGACCCTGCCCGCTCACAGGTGGACCAGATGAACCGCATTGTGGAGGTGCTAGGCATCCCGCCAGCCCCCATGCTGGACCAGGCCCCCAAGGCCCGCAAGTACTTTGAGCGGCTGCCTGGGGGTGGCTGGACCCTACGAAGGACAAAGGAACTCAGGAAGGTGCGGCTCCTGCCCCGCGCCACTCCCCCTGCCCTGGGTGGCCCCTCACTCTCTCACACTCGGGGCGCCCCCTCCCCCTGCCGCCTCCCCTGTGTCTTTCCCGTCCTACCTCTTCCCCTCGTCTGCCCACCCCATCTCTCCTGCCCTCCCGCTGGCTTTTCTTGGCCTCTCTCTCCACCTTCTCTCTGTTTCCCCGTGTGTGTCTCCCTGCCCCTCCTGCCCACTGACGGCCACTCTCTTGCCCCCCCTCCCACCCCCTCCCTGCCAGGATTACCAGGGCCCCGGGACACGGCGGCTGCAGGAGGTGCTGGGCGTGCAGACGGGCGGGCCCGGGGGCCGGCGGGCGGGGGAGCCGGGCCACAGCCCCGCCGACTACCTCCGCTTCCAGGACCTGGTGCTGCGCATGCTGGAGTACGAGCCCGCCGCCCGCATCAGCCCGCTGGGCGCTCTGCAGCACGGCTTCTTCCGCCGCACGGCCGACGAGGCCACCAGCACGGGCCCGGCAGGCAGCAGTGCCTCCACCTCGCCCGCACCCCTCGACACCTGCCCCTCCTCTAGCACCACCAGCTCCATCTCCAGCTCGGGTGGGTGCCCAGTGCCCAGAGCGGGGGACCACAGGGGTGGGGGCGCCTCTGACCTTGGCCTCTGGGCTGTCACACAGCAGCTCTGAAGCGGCCTGATCCTGAACTCCCAAACGGGCTGGGGTGGAGGAGCTGCAGGTGACCGTGACCGTGACCGTGACGCCATCTCCAAAACATGGCTTGTGGCCGGACGCCTAAAACTGGCTCTGGCTTTAACACCCCCAAATCTCAAAAACTGGGCCCGAGCCTTCCAGTGGGCTGTGATCACCCGAGCCATAACCTAGGCCTGGGGCCATCAGCCAGGCTCAGCCAGCCCCAGACCCTGCCACCGGCTCCCTCAACCGTGGCTTTTCTCTCCTCTCGTGCTTCCAGGAGGCTCCAGTGGCTCCTCCAGCGACAACCGGGCCTACCGCTACAGCAACCGCTACTGTGGGGGTCCCGGGCCGCCCATCACTGACTGTGAGATGAACAGCCCCCAGGTACTGGAGGCTGGGGGCTGTGGAGGCGGGCGGTGGGGTGCCTGGGGCTGCAGGACCCCAGGCTCCATCACCCACTGCTCCTTTGCTCCTTTAGGTCCCACCCTCCCAGCCGCTGCGCCCCTGGGCAGGGGGTGATGTGCCCCATAAGACACATCCAGCCCCTACCTCTGCCTCGTCACTGCCGGGGCCCGGGGCCCAGATGCCCCCCCAGCCCCGCTGCCTTGGCCGGCCCCCGTCACCAACCTCACCGCCACCCCCGGAGCTGATGGACGTGAGCCTGGCGGGCGGCCCTCCGGACTGCTCCCCGCCTCACCCCGCGCCTGCCCCCCAGCACCCGGCTGCCTCAGCCCTGCGGACTCGGATGACGGGAGGTCGCCCGCCTCTCCCACCCCCTGACGATCCTGCCGCTCTGGGGCCTCGCCTGGGCCTCCGGGGTGTGCCGCAGAGCACGGCGGCCAGCTCATGACCCTGCCCCCTCCCTGGGGCCCCTCCTGAAGCCATACCCTCCCCCCACGTGGGGGCCCTGGGCTCCCATCCTCATCTCTCCCCTTGACTGGAATTGCTGCTACCCAGCGGGGGCGGGTGAGGCCTGCACTGACGGGCCTGGGGCAGGGGGTCGAGGAGAGGGGTTTGCTCAGACCCTCCCACTAAGGACTGGACCCTTGGCTCCCCCTCCCCCCTTGTTTTCTATTTATTGTACCAAAGACAGTGGTGGTCCGGTGGGGGGAGGCTCCCCTCCTCCCAGGGCCCTAGGAGGGGGCGGGGGCAGGTAGGGGGAGATGGCCTTGCTCCTCCTTGCTGTACCCCCCAGTAAAGAGCTTTCTCACACGCCTGCCTGAGCGTCTGCAGGGCCTCCGCTCCCCTTACCCGGCCCGCCGAGGCATGGTGGGAGGAGCATTTCGGGAGGGGGTGCCGAGAGATTTTGGTGGTGCGGCTCCAGGTGCGACCCCGGCCGGCATTAACCTTCCTAGCGTAAACTGGCACCCAGACAGACTGCGGCCCGTGTTCGGGAAACACCGTGTTCCTTCGGCCCTAGTAAGCCAGGCAGGCATCAGTGTCGTGGGGGCAGGCAGGCAGTGGGTAGACTTGACCCCCGCACACACCTGGACCCACCTTTTGGAATCATTGCGGAGCCAAGCGCTTTGACATTCTCAGGCAGAAACTCCTTGGGTTCCAGGTAAGTAGTGCCGCTTCCATGGCAATTTGGCGGGCCAATCAAGAGCTGTCTGGTTCAAAGGTTATCCTGTGTCTGCGCTGTTGCGCGGCGCTCCCTGGGAAATGGCATTGTACTTAGCGATCTCTTTTCCCACTGTTCGTAAGGGAACTACAAAGACCAGAATCCTCTTCGCTCACGCTTGGGAGCGAGTGTCGGGGCAGCCAATAGGCACTCAGAGGTATCCAGGGCCCGGATCTATGGGGCGGTCAGTAGCCACAGAGAAGGCGTTGATTGGGCGCTTTGGGTCGTGCGGTGCAAAGGTCTCCTGAGGCGTGCGGAAGGAGGGTTTCTGGGCTGTGCCGCGAGGACTTGCGGGTTAGGGTCTCGGGGTGCCGGAGCAGGCGGTAAGGATGGGGCCTGCAACTACCCCTCGTACGGACATCACCGGCCGGCTCACGGGAAGCCCCAGTCCGTGGGAAAGGCGGGCAAGGACCCGGTAGGGGTGTGTGTGCGCTTAGTGATGGAGGCAGCGCGGGGCGCGCCGGGCACCCAAAGGAGGTGGGTGCGGTTGGGGAGGCCTGGCTGGACGAGGGGCGGCGGCGAGAAGCAGCCGGGTCTGCCTGTGCGCGGAGGGGCTCTGGTGGTGCTGGACACGGTATTGGCCGTTCTGCATGGATTAAATGCTGGAAAATTTTCTTGGCCACTTAAAGAGCTTGGTCTTTGTCCTGAGGGCGGTGAGAAGCCGCGGGAGAATTCCGGGTAGGGCAGGGATACGGCTCAGCTTGCTGTGATGTGGAAATAAACGGACAGGAGTTGGATCTGGGAGTCCAGGGTTGGCGGCTGTGGCTGGGAGGAGGATTGGGGCAGGTGCGCGGGAGGCGGTGCGGGGAGGAGTTGACGTGCTGCCGGGGAGAGGGGGATGTCTCCGCCACGGGCAATGGGGCCTGCGCATTGCAGATGAGCGGTTCAAAAAGGTTTTGCGTGATCAATCCTAGGAGGCACGCGCTGTTCCATCTCCCTTCCGCGGATGGTGATACCGAGGGCGAGCAACATTAAGTGACTTGCCCAGGACCTCGTGGCTAGGAAGAGGCCGGCTCAGGGGCGGGTGGGCGCGGGTGGGCGCGCGCGCGCCATTCTCTGACTTAGCAGGGTGCAGGTGAGCCTGGAGACCTCAGCAGGGGCCAGATCAGGTACAGGCGGCAAGGAATTTGGGAGAGGCACGGAGATGTGGGTCCCATTTCTGCTTCCAGCCTAGGGCCTCTCCCTTGCGATACCCTCTATTGGCTCTTGGTATCTCCAGAGTGATCTCGGTCCAGTTGAAGAATCTGTACCCTCCGTGTCCGATGTGGTAAACGGCAGCTCCTTCCTGGTTGCTCCGGGCTCAGACATGGGAGCTGTCTGACGCCCACGTCAGGTCCACTAGCGGGCGTCTTCACCATGTGTTCAGAACCTGACCACCTCTCTCGGTCCCTACACTCCAAATGCCAGGGTCCTGCTCACCCTCATCTGCACAGGCCATTGTAGCAGCCTCCTCAGCGGTCTCCCGGTTCCCACCCCCACCCCCTGCAGTCAGAGGGACACAGGCCTCGTCCTGCCCCTGTTCAGGACCCTGCATGCCTGCATCTCACTCGGGGTGGGAGCCGGAGTCCTGTGCAGGGCCCCTGCCCCTCACCACCTCTCTGACGTGGGCTGCTCTCCTTGCTCTGCTGCAGCCACACCGGCCGCAGGGCCTCTGCACTTTTGTTCTCCTTGCCTGAAACTCCCATCTCAGCATCTCCCAGAGAGCCCAGACTCATTCTTCACTCCCTTAGGTCTTACTCAGATGCCACCTCCTCCTTGGCCCTCCCTGACCAAGCCTGTAGACCTGAACCCTCACCATACGCATCCATTCTCCTTCCTTCCACTTGCTGCTTACTGTTATCCTATCAGCATGTAGCGACTGAGGACTGATTTCTTCTGTTTATTGTCCGTCTCCTGTGCCTCCCACTGCCGGCTCCGTGAGGGCGGGTGCCGTTGTCTACTTCATGCTCTGTCCCCAGCACCTGGAAGGGTGCCCGGCACACAGCAGGGGCTCAGTCGTCATTCACCAGATAACGAGCAAAGATCTGGATCCCAGCATCCCCCGGGGCCCCGCCACGCCCAGTCCCCTCTCTACAAAGAGGCTGCCTCAGAGTTTGCCGCGGACTCAAGACGTCTGGCCTCTGCTTCGTGCTCAGCACAGCTGAGAACAGATTGGTTTTCCTGCCTCAAAGGAGGTCCCAGGTGGGGGTTCAGAGTGTCCGATGCCCGCACAGCGCGCAGTTGCAAAGACGGATGGAAGGTGCTGTGAGAGCGCATTCCCATAGGATAGCTAAGCCGGGCCCCGAGGCGGTGGACAAGTTGGTCCTGACGCTAATAAGCCACCGTGGGGAGCGACAGCAGAGCAGGAGGCCGGGCCGGGCGGCTTCTGTAAGGGCTCTGGGCCTCACCCGGCACTGGGAGCTGAGGAAGGACTTTCAAGCCATGGGAGGGAGCACGCACAGTCAGTGGAGTATTTAAGGCGTCCGGGGAACTGGCTCTAGGTGGAATCCGCTGTTTCCACGAGGTTACAATGCCTGCAGTGAAGTCAGCCCCACTTTCTCTTTTTCCAGTCAAGAAGTGGCGTTGCCTGCCTTCCCCCGGAAGCCAGGCCCAGCCCTGTGCTTTGTCTTGACCAACCGCTTGCGCTGCAGGAGCCTCGGGAGGCCTGGAAACTGCTCTCCGCATCGGAGCCCTGCCCCTGCCCAGCTGCGCCAGCTGCGCCAGCTGAGGTGCCAGGCGTGCTGACGCCGCGTGGGGAGAGAGACCTTCCTGGGCCCCGCAACCTCAGCCTGCCCGAATGGCACATTCCTGAGCAGAGAAACGGTGGTTCTTTGATGCCCCTGGCTTTTAGGGTGATTTGTTACCCCCCTTCAGCTAACTGAAACAAGGCGGGGGGGGGGCATGGGGCTGGAGGCAGGGCCCCAGCAGGGAGTCAGTGCTGGGAGGATGGCTGGCCAGGGTGGTGGTGGGGGAGGTGGGGACGGGTGGCCTGATCTTGGACATGATTCGAAGGCAGAGGTGCCGGGGTTTGGGGGTGTGGACGTGGGTGAGGAAAAGCAGTGCAGGGCTGCCCTGTGTTTCCAGCGGGCGCGCAGGGCGGGAGCGCCAGCAACCACGTGGGGACGGCGGGACGGAGGCCTCACCGGCACTCCCTGGACCAGCAGGGAGCTGGGCTGGACATGCGGATTTGGGAGATTGGCACATCCGCAGTACGGCAGTTCAGGGTGAGCTCGCTAAGGGGGAGAGAGCAGGGAGAGCCGGCATGAGACGGTGGCACCAGGGCCGCCTGGGCAGCGGTGGGGGAGTCACCGTGGCAGTCTGGGCCCGTTGTGAAGGCGGTGCCCCCTTGGCTTGGTCGTGGATTAGGACCGAGAAGCGTGGCCTGGGGCCTGTGAGAACAGAGTGGAGTCGGAACAGGGGACAGCGGCTCCGGTTCCTCCTTCCCAGAGCCCTGCGTGCTCTGCTTCCATCGCGGGCAGGTGGGCTGGCCCGGGGCGGGGGGTGGGGGTTTGGGGGGCTCCCGCGCCAGCTCCGCGTGACCGTCCCTCCCTCCCAGTTCCCCAGCGAGTCTTCACACGGGGATTTAATTACCTGCTGTGGTCAACGGGCTCCTGCAGCCATGGCTGGGGCGGGGGGGAGAGGGGGATGCAGCAGGGCAGGCACCCCACATTGCCAGCCCCATGTTCCTCACAGCTGGGGTGCTGGGGACATGCGTGGGTGTGGCAGGTGGCAGGCTGGGGAGTGATCTGGCATGATGGGTGGGTGTGTGGGTGGGTGGGACATTTAGGCTGCCTCAGGTGTGTCCTGGACTGGGGAGTGGGGTAGGGGATACCAGCAGGGGGTTCCGGCAGACTGGGCCGAGAGAGATTAAGGGCCAGGTTGAGAGACCTCAGACCCGGGATCTGGCTGCACACAGGTGTTCCGGGGCAGTCAGGGAAGCAGCCTTACCCCTAAGCGGAGAGGGACCCAGTGATGGCAGAGACACGGTGCCCTGGTCCGGGGGGGAGGCAAGCCTGTCTGGTCGGGGGGCCGGGCTGGGCCTGGCCAGGGCTGTGGGCTCGGAGATGAGACCTGGAGGGTGCTCGGGAACCGGCTGGCATCAGCCGCCTTTTCACTGGGTGATACACGCTGAACGGTGCTTTACTGAGCAGTGCGTGAGCTACAGGAACTCTCGGGCCTGCACCCAGCTTCCGCTCACCCTGGCATCTCACCCACTTGCAGTGTTTGCCAAAACCAAGAGATGAACGCTGATACTTTTACCAAACTCTAGACTGCCCACATCTCACCCGATTTCCCGCTAATGTTCCTTTTCTGTTCCAGGATCCAATCCAGGATATCATTTACTGCTCCCGTCTCCCCGGCCTCCTCCAATCGGTGATCCTTTCTTGGGCTTTCCTTGTTTTTCGTGACCCCTATGGTTTGGACGGGTCCCGGTGAGGTTTCAGTGGGGATCTGTCCGGTATTTTCCTCATCATACCGGGGCTTGGGGGGAACCCTCGCCGAGGTGCCGTTCACCTGGGTCACTTAGTAAAGGTAGGCGCGGCAGGCTTCTCGGTGGTGGTGGCGCGTGGTGCCCCCACGTGCTGCACTTCCTGGCGGGAGGAATGTCGAGCAGTTGGTCTTGTGAGGCAGTGCGGGCGTCCCGTGGTTGGCCGTGACTTCAGCGTCCACCAGTCGGCCTGGGCTGGCAATGACCGCCGTGGTGGGGTCCTGGTGGCTTTCTTTCCCCGCCTTCCTGCACGGGAAATGTGTCCTGTCCGACTTGCACAGCTGTCGGTTTCTATGAGCGTGGACTGGAGGGTGCTGCCTCTACTCTGGGTGCGACCAGTGTCGTCGCTCAGACTGTCCAGCCTTGGGCCATCGCAGCCCCTTTCAGGGCCGCTCCCATGTGCCCCTCTTCCTGAGCGCCTCACCGTCTGGCTCTGCCGCGCCCTCCCTGCCCCTGCTCCAGGGGGCCCGGTGCCTCTTCCTAAAGGATGTGTTAGGGACCGGGGTCTAGGCGTGGGCTGTGCGCACTGCTGTTGGGGGTCCCTAATTCTCATTCGCAGCCGACACAGCTGGGAAATGCATGTATGTGTGCAAACCCGTGTCTGTACACATGTGTGTATCTCTGTGTAAAAATAAACACGAGTTCATGCCGGTATTTCCACCCCTAGTCCAGTACCAGAGGGTTCAGGCGCACCTCCTACGGCCCTGCCTTCTGGTAACCTCTTTCTGTGACACTGAGGAGCCCGGCTCAGCGGGCCTGTCCCCTGCGCATCTTATTGGCCATCTTGGAAAAAATGGGCGGTGCTGAGCGCCGCGGCCTGCTGCACGCACACTGTCCCCCGACATCTCCTATGCTGCTCTGTAGGCGTCTGTTTTCACCGATCCCTTAGATGGGGGCGGGGGGACTCTGCTGTCTTCTCTGCCCCTCCCCCGGGGCCATCTCACTGTTTTGTAGCCTGCTTCCTGTCTGTGGACGGGTGACTCCCACTCTCTGGCCTTGGTCCTGACCTTGTCTCTGAACCCCAGACCTGGGGAATCCTAAGGCCTTGTGGACCCCTACTCCACCCCCTGGCTACCATGTGGTCCTCAAAGTCCACTAACAAGTCACCACCACCCACATTCCAAACCTCCTCCTCTCAGCCCCTTCATTCTCCAGGGTCCCAGAGACGGTCCTGGGGGCCGCACTCTGGTCGCCCACCTGCCCACGCCCAGCCAAGCCCAGCCCAGCCCCCAGGACTCCTGGAGGCCTCCCACCCGCTCCTTGTCCCAATTACCTCTCAGCCTCCTCCCAGGCCTCCATCTCATCCTTCAGCCCAGTGAAGCCCGCTGCTCAAAGAGTTAACTAAGCAGGAGATGAAATAACATTGAA
Organism: Oryctolagus cuniculus; assembly: GCF_051225735.1. Lineage (NCBI taxonomy): Eukaryota > Metazoa > Chordata > Mammalia > Lagomorpha > Leporidae > Oryctolagus > Oryctolagus cuniculus. Next base: position 15,453,332 of record NC_142884.1, read on the forward strand.
TTTCAGCTGAAGTGGGGAAAGCTGCCCAGAACCCCATCTTTTAGTTCAGACAGTTGTGCGGCGGTGGGGGGAGCGGGGGTCGGAGGTGAACTTCGCCTGCAGGAGCCCCGGGGAGCTTCCCTGGGACTCAGGCCACCTGAGGGCCTCCCTTCGCTTGCGTCATCACAGATCTGACCGACAGAAAGGATCTCAGCGGGGTCCAGGGCTTGGGGAGACCTGGGGCGCGCTGTGTGGAAGGGGCAGTGGATCGGCAGAGTTCTCCCGCGCGCCCTGACGTCAGGGCCCGCTGGGGCAGTGGGTTCGGAACTAGGAATCCTCGGCGTGGAGACACTCTGATTCTGGCCCACGTGCGCTCCCAATGACCGCCATCATCCCGAGGTGCCTTCCTCGTGCCGGGCCGCCCTCGGCCCCTGCGGGGACTGAGCCACCTCGCGCAGCCTCGGGTAGCCGCTCTGGTCCCAGTTCCGCAGCCAGGAAGTTCTGACTTGCGGGGTCTTCCCTCGCACGTGCCTTCACCCCCTCTCCGCGTCCCACCCTGCGGAGCGGCTGCTGCTCCGCTCTTGCGTCGCGTGCTCTGGGCTTGCGTGGCTTCCTCTCCAGCTACGAAGACCCTGTTACCATTTGTAAAGGAGAATATTTTTAGCCTTTCTTAAGGGAAAAGGCCAAGCATACGTAAAAGCAGAGCGGCCAGCCTTCGCAGCGCCAGCTCGCAACCGTCCTGTCTCAGCCATAGCCTTTCTCTTTCCCCTGCTCAGTTACAGTAAAACACGTCCAAAAGTTTTATTAAAGAATTTTTTTTTCTTGGAAAAGACAACCTACAGTTCCTTAACTCAGGTCAGTCCCCGGCTGGCACGCTGGCCCCCTCCCGGCTCCTCAGCTCCACTTCCCCCTGTTTTCCAAGTGCGGACACGCCTGCACGCGGTGACAGTGCTGTCCCTGGTGCGCCTGCGCACGAGGAATAGCTCCGGCCCTGATGCGCCTGCGCACCGGGAGGGTCTTTGTGCCTGGCGCGCCTGCGCGCCGGGAGGGCGCTGTCCCTGGCGCGCTTGCACAGAGTGATGCCCTGTCCCTGGCACATTGGCTGTAACCCTAGACTGCAGGCGGCTCTCCGCGTTGCTCTGAGGCCTGACTTCTTCCTGACCGTAGGCAGGCTGGGCCGATCTGGCAGCCCTGGAGGACATTTAATCCACTTGTGGCTTCTTGCCTCAGTCGTGGCCTCTTCCCTTATTTGGGGTATTTTCTGGATCCCTCTGCACTCGGGCCAGGTCAGGCCGCCTTTGGCACTTGTCGGCCACGGTGGCTGGGGAGCTCCGTACTCACCGCCCATCTGGGAGCCCCCTCGCGCGGGGGTCAGTCTGTCCCCGAGCTGTGTCCTAGCGTCGCCCAGGCGCTCAGTAACCGTGTGCTGCGTGGACGGATGATGTCCAACTTGCCGTGGGCAACAGAAGCCACGGGAGTGTTTCGCGCGGAACGCGACCCGTTTGTCGCCCGCTTTCAAGTCCCCTGGGATCTTGTTCAAGTGCAGATTCCGCTTCATTGGGTGGGGGTAGGGGCCTGAGGACCTGGGTGCGGGACAAGCTCCCCCATGCCGCGCTCGGGCTGCAGGGTCTGGCTGCGCCGCGCAGTGCGGCCGTTGAGCACCTATGTGTGGCTCGTGTGGACGCGTGTGTGTGTAAAACACCCTCCAGATTGCAAAGACTTGGTACAGAAAGAATTTATATTGATCACATATTGATATGGTAATATTTTGGATATACGGAGTTAAATAAAATATATTACTAAGAGTAAACTCACCTGTTTCTTTTTGATATGGCAGTGGGAAATTTGGAAATTTGTATTTGCGGCTTATATACGTGACACTTGGGTTTTCCTGGGACTGTGCTGGTCCAAAACACTGCAGACCCCCTGTCACCTCTAAGAATTTGTACCCCTGTTTCCCTCTTTCTGGAGCACCTCACTTTCTTTTAAGTTTTTTTTTTAAAATTTTTTTAAAGATTTATTTTATTTGTTTAAAAGTCAGAGTTACACAGAGAGACAGAGACAGAGAGAGGTCTGCCATCTGCTGGTTCACTCCCCAGGTAGCCACAATGGCCAGAGCTGCACCAGTCTGAAGCCAGGAGCTTCTTCCAGGTCTCCCATACAGGTGCAGGGCCCAAGCACTTGGGCCATCTTCTACTGCTTTCCCAGGCCACAGCAGAGAGCTGGATCGGAAGTGGAGCAGCCGGGACTCGAACCAGTGCCCATATGGGATGCTGGCACTGCAGGCGGTGGCTTTACCCGCCGTGTCGCAGCGCCGGCCCCTCGGCATAGCTTCTCGTGATCAAGCTGCACAAGTGCCAGAATGCCACTTCCTCTGCATTCTGTTGGCCAAGTCACTCACTAAGGACAGCGCGGCTTTAGGGGTGGGCAAGCCACCCTCCCTTGGAGGGAGGAGCCCTGCGTGTGCCACAGCGGGTGTCTCTGACTTTCTTCTTATCGTTTACTTATTTGAAAGGCAGAGTAACAGAGATTTTCCACCTGCTGGTTCACACCCCAAACGGCTGCAAAGCTGGAGCTGGAGCCAGGCTGAAGGTGACAGGGATCCAAGTCCTTGAGCCATAATTCACTAACCTCCCCCCAAAAAAATTTAGCAGGAAGCTGGGTCCAAAGTGGAGCAGCTGGGACTGGAAATGCTACTCCAATGTGAGATGCTGTTGCCGCAAGTGCAGCTTAACCCGCGGCACCACAACAGCAGCCGCGCACTCCGACTTTTCACAGTCAACCGTGATCATCACCAAGAACTACCCAGCACGCATCCCTTCCTTTCTTCCCTCTCCCCAGACTTCCACCCACTCTGCAGGGCTCCTGGTTGGAACCTGCGTCTGGAGGCAAGTGTTCTCTTGGCTTAATTCATGCGTCTGCCCCAGATGCTGACTTTTCTGACATCCTTGAAATGTTTGTTTTTAAAAGTTAATTAATTTTTATTTATTTGAAAGGGAGAGAGAGAGAGAGAAATCTTCCACCCACTGGTTCACCTGTCAAATATCCACCTCTCAAAAGCTGAGGCTGTGCCCGGCTGCAGCCAGGAGCCCGGAACTCCTGGGTACAGAGATGACCGCCTGAGCCACCGCTCACTGCCCCCGGTCTGGAGGTGGCAGGAAGCTGGATTGGAAGTGGAGCAGCCAGGTCTTGAGCCAGGCACCCCAAGGTGGGTTGTGGGTACCCCAAAGCAGTGGCTGCACCTTGCTGTGCCCTATACCTGCCTCTGAGAAGTCTGCCTTTCATTCTTGATGCTGGTAAGGGCTTTTTAGCTGGAATATACGGATGCATCGTGTAAAGTATGCAGAAGTCCAGTGTGCAGCCGACTGTGTTTCCACATCCTGCTCTGTGGCCCTGGATGTTGAGCTGAACAAGCCAGGCAGTCACCTGTCCTCGTGCTGTTCACGGTCACAGTCGTCTCTGAGGAGAGTTCTGCTTCCCTGGGATGTTTCAAGACATTCAGGTGGAGGAAAATACTAGAAAGTCTGCCTGTAGCCACGCTCAACTCACCCTGTGAATATGCCTATGTTAGAGCGTGTTTTATATCGTGCATATTAATACAGTATGACCCATAAGTGACAGATAAGTGTGTGTATGTGCACACGAATACTGGAGATATTTTACTAATGGGGGACGTGATAAAAACTGAGGCTCTCTGGCCTCAAGTTGGGGGCAGATGGATAAACAGTACCATGATGTGTGCTACAGGGGAGGTGGCACCGGGCCCCCTGGAACTGAGAATTAAGGTTGGGGAGGGCATTCAGGCTGCTGGCAGTGGGAGTGGGGGGTGCAGGAAAGCCGAGAGCTAAAGGGTGAAGTGCAAGTCTGGAGCTGCACAGGCACAGACCCTGGCCATGACCTTGTGCAACTGCTGCTGCACAGCCCCCAGATCAAAAAGCAGAATTAATCTCCCCCTCCCGGCCCCTTCCAGTCATTACTTCCCTGTGGCATGTGCTTTACAGAATGCCTTTAGCCGTGTCTCCCATTCACCTGCTGTGTGTGCCACTCCGCACTGAGAGGTGGAGTCCTTGACCACTCCCATCAGTCAAGACGACCAAGGGAGGATGCTGGAAGTGACACCGGCTGTCTTCTTCTTCTTCTTCTTTTTTTTTTTTTTTTTTTTTTTTTTTTTTTTTTTTTTGACAGGCAGAGTGGACAGTGAGAGAGAGAGACAGAGAGAAAGGTCTTCCTTTTGCCATTGGTTCACCCTCCGATGGCAGCTGTGGCTGGCGCGCTGCAGCCGGCGCATCACGCTGATCCGAAGCCAGGAGCCAGGTGCTTCTGGTCTCCCTTGCAGGTGCAGGGCCCAAGGACTTGGGCCATCCTCCACTGCACTCCAGGGCCACAGCAGAGAGCTGGCCTGGAAGAGGGGCAACCGGGACAGAATCAGGCGCCCCGACCGGGACTAGAACTTGGTGTGCCGGTGCCGCAGGTGGAGGATTATCCTATTGAGCTACAGCGCTGGCCAGACACTGGCTGTCTTCTGAGGCTATGTCCTAACAGGGTGGCTTCTGCCCGGTTCCCTTTCTTGCAGTGCCCACCCTGGGAACCTGGCCGGCCTGCCCGGGCCACTCTGAGAGCTGATATGCCCACACCCAGCACGCATGCCAGACACACGAGTGAGGAGGCCTTCACGATGACCCCAGCTCCAGCCGCCGTCTCACTGTAGCCACCTGGGAGGCCCTGAGTGAGAACCACCCAGCAGAGCCCAGCCAACTCTGAGACACCAAAGTGATAATAGTGGTGCTGGTGAGTTGCCATTGGTCCAGCAGAGATTGTTTATGTTGCCTTGGTAACTGATGCCCTCCCTCCCCCCAAAGGTGTCCACCATGCTGACTTCTAACACCGTGCGTTGTTTTAGCTCGATTCTTCACATAAATGAAGTGATACAACACATCAACCCCAGGTTTTTTCTTTGGTTATGATCTCAGTGCCTTGCCTGGATCCATTTTTTTAAAACATTTTGTTGTTTTGGTTTTATTTATTATTTATTTGAAAGGCAGAGTTAGGGAAAAAGAGAGAGAGAGAGAGAGAGATATCTTCCATCTGCTGTTTCTCTCCCCCAAATGGCCATAACAGCCAAGGCTGGGCCAGGCCTAAGCCAGGAGCCAGGAGCTTCATCTGGGTCTCCCACGCGAGTGCAGGGGCCATCTTTGGCTGCTTTCTCAGGCCGTCAGAAGTGGAGCAGTCGGGACTCCAACCAGTGCCCATATGGGATGCTGACACTGCAGGTGGCAGTGTTGTGCCACAACGCCAGCTGTTTGTTTTTTATTTGAGTGGCAGAGTGAAACAGAGATCTTCCCTCCACTGGTTCACTTCCCAGATAGCCACAGCAGCCAGGTCTGGGCCAGAATGAAGGCAGGAGCCTGGAACTCCATCCAGGTCTCCTCCATGGGTGGCAGGGGCCAAGCACTGGGGCCATGAAGCACTGCCTTCCCAGGTGCATCGGCAGGGAGCTGGATCGGAAGCAGACATGTGAGTGGCGTCCCAAACCAAGGCTTAACCCTCTGCACCACAGTAGCCCCTGGGTCCATCTTATGGGAGTTTAACAAGTTGGGCTCATTTTGGCTTCCTGTTGTTCTATCCTTTGAGGACTGTGGGCTGTCCAAAGTCTGTTGAGTCCCAGCACCTCCGTTCCCCTCTGTGTTTGATGTGTGTTGGATGCAGTTGAACCAGCTTTCTGGCCCTCCACGGTAACCACAACTCAGCCCTGCCCAATGAGTAGACCCCATGTCCCTGGCAACCATGATGGTTAAGAAATGGGCCCCGGCGCTGTGGCGCAGTGGGTTAACGCCCTGGCCTGAAGTACCGACATCCCATATGGGCGCCGGTTCTAGTCCTGGCTGCTTCTCTTCCAATGTAGCTCTCTGCTGTGGCCTGGGAAAGCAGTAGAAGATGGCCCAAGTCCTTGGGCCCCTGCACCTGTGTGGGAGACCCAGAAGGGGCTCCTGGCTCCTGGCTTCGGATCGGCGCAGCTCCAGCCATTGCGGCCATCTGGGGAGTGAACCATCGGATGAAGACCTCTCTCTCTCTCTCTCTCTCTGTCTCTTCTCTCTCTGTGTAACTCTGACTTTCAAATAAATAAATAAATCTTTTTAAAAAAAATGGGCCTGTGACCCACACCCAGCAACGGCAGCCAGGGTGCAGGAAGCAGGGAGACTCCTCAGCTGGTGGCAGCTGAGGCCAGAGCTGCTAGGGCCCAGTGTGAAAGGAGGGCGTGCCCAGGAGTGAAGACCACACAGAAGAACCGGAGCTGAGAACTGGAGGAAAACGGGGGCGTCAGGCAGACTCCCGCTGCCTCCATGAGCTGGGCCTGTACATACGGCATTATCTGGAGTCTGTGTGGCTTTTCTGTCATCTGTTGGCCCAGAGAAACTCAGTGGGGGATTCTGCACGTGGATCTTCGCAAGAGGCCCAGGAGGCCGTTCCACAGGCTGTGCTAAGTCCTCCCATTGTGGGTGAGGTGGCCGGGAGTGTCGCAGTGGCTCTCCCAGTGTGGCATCGTCCCGGGAGCCGGGGCATCCCCTGGGGCCTTGTGAGAGGTGCGGAGCCCCGGCCCTGGCCCCAGCCCGGTGAGCCGCGTGTGCTAGGAGAGTGTCTTCCGCAGCACAGATGCCAGGAGGAGAGTGTCTCCTGCAGCCGCGTGTGCTCGGGTGCGAGTGTCGCCGCGGCAGGGAGAGCACACGAGCTGGGATCCAAGTCCCGCCCTCCATCTGCTCCCTGGTTCTGGGTGGGCTACACAGACCCTCGTGCCCCATGTCTCCCACCTGCAAAATAATTCACCTTCGATTTTCTGGGGGCTGTTGTGTGGACCAGTGAGTTCTAGAGGTGCAGCTCGGAGTAGCCCCTGTTGCTCGTCAGCCCTGTCCAGGTCCTCTTTGCCAGCGCCCCCCTTCTCTCAGTTTCTGATTCTCACCTGCACGACTATCAAGCTGCTGCTTCTGGCCCAGGGGACCCCAATGTGGGACCCACTGGGTTGGATGGGAGCCTTCCTGATCTCCCATCTCCCTTTGGTGGCTCCTTGGTCACCTCGGGTGCTCTTTCCCCTGACTCAGGCCTCTGGCACCTTGTCTCCCTCCTCTTGGCAGGAGCCCCCCAGGCTGGTAACCCGAGCTCCAAGCCCAGCCTTCAGCAGACTGGCCCCGGCCTCCACCTGTTCAGGGCCCCTGATTGATGGGTCCTTCAACCGCAACGGCTCCTTTTCTGGCAGCTTCCAGAGCCATCTCCAGCTTTCTTATATAAGCAGACGTCTAAGCTCGGGAGGCTGCCACTGTCGCGTGTCACTCCTGCCTGCTGCAGTCCTCACCCAGCCCCCATCACAGCGAGGGCCAATTAAACCTCCTGCAGCAAACTCCTCTGGAACTCGGCCAGGAAGGGGGGGTGGCAGAGACGCAGTCGGGGAGACGGGCAGAAGGCTGATTGGCCAAGGCTTTGCATGCTGCGGGGACACATTGGACTTTATCCTAATGGTGGTAAAAACAAATTTGCTAACTGAATTACAGCATACCTGTGTGTGCTTATGCAGACACGCACATCATGTAAACATATAAATACATCGAAAAAAATTCTACAGTGACCACTGACGTAGCCATCACACAGAGAAGAAACGGCTCATGGCCCGTCCCAGCCGTCCTAGCACACATGGACCCAACACGTCTGGAGCAAGACTGTGGGTGGAGCCTTCCTCTCCACAGCACAGAGCACACCCTTCTCTTCCCATCCTCGTCTGTGCCCTGCACCCTTCAGGGTCGTTCATGCATGTGAGAGAGGGCTTCAATGGAATTAAACAGTTCTGTGCATTTTCTGGGGAGTAGGCATTTAGCCCCAGCTGCATCCCACACCAAGTACCCGAGTTTGAGTCCTGGCTCTGCTCTGAATTCCAGTTTCCTGCCTGTGCATGACCTGGTCTGGATGGTTGGTAGAGGATACATTGAGAAGAGACCCCACAGGTGCTGAAAGCGGGCTCGGGAACACTTGAGTAGGGATCTGGGGAATTAGTACTCTGAGAATGAACCAGAACGGCATTGTTCCCAAAGACAGCTGTGGGGCCAGCATGGTAGCATACCAGGTAAAGCTTCTGCCCATGATTCTGGCATCCCATATGAGCACTGGTTCGAGTCCCAGCTGCCTCACTTTTTTTTTTTTTTTTTTTTTTGACAGGCAGAGTTAGACAGTGAGAGAGACAGAGAGAAAGGTCTTCCTTCTGTTGGTTTACCCCCCAGATGGCCGCTACAGCCAGTGTGCTGCACTGATCTGAAGCCAGAACCAGGTGTTTCCTCCTGGTATCCCATGCGGGTACATGGCCCAAGCACTTGGGCCATCCCCCACTGCACTCCAGGGCCACAGCAGAGAGCTGGACTGGAAGAGGAGCAACCGGGACAGAATCCAGAGCCCCAACTGGGACTAGAACCTGGTGTGCCGGCGCCGCAGGCGGAGGATTAGCCAAGTGAGCTGTGGTGCCGCCCGCCAGCATCCCATATTGCCACCGGTTCTAGTCCCAGCTGCTCCTCTTCCAATCTAGCTCTCTGCTATGGCCTGGGAAAGCCGTGGAAGATGACCCAAAAGGTTGAGCCCCAGCCCCTGGCTGCTGGCTTCGGATTGGCACAGCTCTGACCATTGTGGCCATTTGGGGAGTGAAGCAATGGAAGGAAGACCTTTCTCTTTGTCTCTTCTTCTCACTGTCTGTAATTCTACATCTCAAATAAATAAATAGAATCTACGGCACCAGAGCTTGTGGCTCAGTAGATTAATCCTCTGCCTGTGGCACCAGCATCCCATATGGGCACCGGTTCTTGTCCCAGCTGCTCCTCTTCCAATGCAGCTCTCTGCTGTGGCCTGGGAAAGCAGTGGAAGATGGCCCAAGTGCTTGGGCCCTGCATCGCATGGGAGACCAGGAGGTAGCACCTGGCTCCTGGCTTCGGATCGGCGCAGCTCTGGGCATTGTGGCCATTTGGGGAGTGAACCAACGGATGGAAGACATTTCTGTTTCTCCCTCTCACTGTCTGTAACCTACCTCTCAAATAAATAAATAAAATCTTTAAAAATAAATAAATAAAAAATATTTTTAAAAAAGAGATCTATTTTATTTTATTTGAAAGACCAGTGCCCGTATGGGCTGTTGGCGCCACAGGCTGGGGCTTTAACCGCTGTGCTACAGCGCCGGCCCCAATCAATCAGATCTTTAAAAATGAAAATACAATAATCTTTCTGAAAAAAAGCATAAGTAAGCAAGGAGATGCTATGTTAATTAGCATGACTGGTGATAACTTAACAATAAAATAAATCTTTTAAAAAACACTTTTTATTAAAGATGTATTTATTGATTTGAAAGGCAGAGTTCCAGAGAGGGAGAGAGGGAGGTCTTGCACTCGCTGTTTCACTCCCCAAATGGCTGCAACAGCCAGAGCTGAGCTGTTCCGAAGCCTGGATCCGGAGCTTCTTCTGGGTCTGGGTCTCCCACACACCCAGGCGCAGGGGCCCGAGGACTTGGGCAAATCCTCTACTGCTTTCCCAGCGATAGCAGAGAGCTGGATCGGAAGACCGGGGCCCCTATGGGATGCAGGCACTGCAGGCCTCTCCCTCTCCCTCTCCCTCTCCCTCTCCCTCTCCCTCTCCCTCTCCCTCTCCCTCTCCCTCTCCCTCTCCTCCCTCTCCTCCCTCTCCTCCCTCTCCTCCCTCTCCTCCCTCTCTCTCTCTCTCCTTATCTCTCTCTACCGCTCTGTAACTCTGCCTTTCAAACAAATAAAAAATAAAATATCCCTGCCCAGCTGGAGCCCGAAGGAATCCCTCCCTCGCTCCTGATTGGACAGTAAGAGCAAGGGGGCGGGCCTGAGGCGCCTAGGGACCTGCGGGAAGCAGAGCCGAGAACTCTGGGAGAACTTGACCACTGGAAAGCGGGTCCGGGCGCCCGAGTCTCAGCCCCGTCCTCTCGTGCGTGGCCCTGGGAGGGCCCGCTGCCCACCCACCGCCGGAGAGCACGCGGAGGACCGCAGCCCACGAACGTGGCCACCGCGCCCCGCCGCCCCGGCTTTCGTGTTGTCTACGATGGCGCCCCCTGGCGCTCCACGGTGGCCTCGACCCCCGACTCTCCGGTGGCAGCTGGGGGTCAAGGCTGCTGCGAGGTCACCAGGCCCGCCTGACTGCCCTCAGGAACCCCATAAATCCTCTTCTGTAGAACTTCACAAGTATCTAAGTTCACCGTTACAAAATGTCCACACACTACAGAAAACCAACCTCCAGGCTGTGATGCCTCGGACCAGCCCAGAGATCCCCCCAAACTCCCAGCACATTTGCTTTTGTAAAGAACAAGGCAGAGGAGTGGTCCCTTCAGGGCTGTCTCCAGGTCGCCGGCAGGGGCTCCTACAGACTGGTTCATTCCTGCAGGACCAACCAAGCACACACTGCTGTTTAAATGGACTTCTCTTTATCGGAAAGGCATAGCAACAGACATAGACAGAGTTGCCAGCATTGGTTCCCTGCCCCCAAGTGCCCACAACTGCCAGGGCCTGGAACTCTGAACCAGGGACCGGGACCCAAGTACTAAGCATCAGCACTGCCTCCCAGGGCGCGCCTTAGGCGGCAGCCAGGACTCCAACCAAGGGACTCAGATGGGGAATGCAGGCCCCCTAAGCCGTTTCTGAGGCACTGAGCCAAAGGCCTCCCCCGAAACTTGATTTTACAAATAGTAATATTAATACTAATAACAGATGCTACATTGGAGAGGAGTTTTAGGTTTTCAGGAAATTGAGCAGGTGCACAGTTCTCACACAGCCCTCCCTTGTGGGTCAACAGCTTCCTCTGTCACTGATCTCACGTGTGTGACAACAGAAGAACAGAGGAGACACGGGATTGTGCCCCGCAGTCCACGGTCAGCATCAGGTGCAGGATTTGTGCCGTGCACTTGTGCTGAGGCAGAACGCCAGGTATAGACCCTGACGGCGTCCCACAGAACAGCTCCCCCGCTCTGGCAGCTGGCTAGGAGGGGTTGACTGCGTGCAGAAGTGCTACCCTAAAGCACAGCTCCGGGGCATTGGAGCAAAGACCAGGGCAAGGAGGCCAGTGTTGCCTTCTCCTCTGCAGGTCCTAGGATTCTCACCCAAGAGGCGCCCTCCTGGGCTGGCACTGTGGTGCAGCGGGTAAAGCCGCCATCCCACATGGGTGCTGCTTTGTGTCCCGGCCGCTGCAATTCTGATCCAGCTCCCTGCCAATGGCCTGGGAACGCAGCAGAGGACGGCCCAAGTACATAGGCCTCTGACACCCATCTGGGAGTCCTCAAAGAAGCTCCTGGCTCCTGATTCTACCTGGCCCAGTGCTGGCCATTGTGGCCATCAGGGAGTGAACCAGCGGATGGAAGACCTCTCTCCCTGCCTCTCTCTCTCTCTCTCTGTGTAACTCATTCAAATAAGAATCTAATCCCTTTTCTCCCTGGTGAAAGGAGCCCCAGCTCTGTGTGTGATTCCAGCGCCTGGAGGGTTGTGCAGATTGTGCCTCTGTGACCCAGGCCCTGGGCAACCCAGCAGGAGTGGAGAATTTCCCACAGGACCACTGAAGATCAAAAGTTAGGTTGACTTGGCACAGAGACCCTGGGCCACTGGCTTCTACAGCAGAGCTTCAGAGAACTCGGAGTCAATGAACAGATGGAACCCAGAACAGCCACAGAGGTCTGGGCCACCCCTCCTGGAATTGGGTGGTTCAGGATTCAGCCCCCCCACCAACAGTTGGAGCCAAAAAACCAGTGGAGAAGGTTCCAGAAGCGCTGATCTCCATGTCGGAGCCCCAGGGACTTGCCATTCGGGGAGTGACCCACCAGATGGAAGAGCTGTGTCCTCTGTCTCTCCCTTTCTGGAACTACCTTCCAAAGAAATCAATCTGCTAACAGAGAGGAAAGAACTGGCCCTTGGCAGTGTTGGGAGATCAGACTGGAAACCCCTCCAGGGAGAGACCTGGGATTTGGGCTTTAGCCCGTGCCTTCCTGGGGCTGCTCTGGACTCTGAAGCCCTTGCCCAGCGCTGGGCAGTGCCAGGAAGCGGCTGCTCGGGGCAGCGGGCAGGGACTGGCAGGAGCGCCTGGTCCCTTGGGCTCCCAGAGCCGGGAAGCCGAGGTGCCAAGCCAGAGCACTGGGGCCGGGGCGCGCTCTGTAGAGGGGGGCTGGGGTCGCAGTGGGGTTCCTGCACAGGAAGAGGGAGCAGCACCCACACTGCCTCGGCCTGCCCCGCCGCCTCCTTGGGGATGACTCGGTTGCTCCCAGCACTAGGATCTCCCAGTGGGAGCTGGGGCGAGTGTAGAGGCTTACTCAGTGCTTCTGTGGCTGAGGGAGCCAGGACCCCCGCATCACCTCAGGACCCCAGGGCTTCAGTCCTCAGTGGACCGACCTCGTGGAGGCTAAGCTAGAGGAGAGGCTGCACGCAAAGGAAGCAGGAAGGACAGACGATGCAGGCTGGAGGATGAGGGGTCCGGCTTTATTTCTTTATATGTTGGGGGGAGGAGGGTTGTGTTTTTGTAGGGTGTTTTTTGTTTTGTTTTGTTTTGTTTTTCTTTTCTTTTTCCTTTTTTGCCATTACTGAGCTTTATTTTCTTATGCTAGAGGACGCACGCCCAAGCTCAGACTGGCCGAGTGTGGGGCACCCTATTCATAGACAGAGTCTCCTTTAAGCCTGGGGGTACAGATACTCTGCTAGGTCGTCGGGCTCCTCGTCCTCGAACAAGCTGTACATGCGCACGAGCTCCGCGACCTCATGGGGCAGCGAAGCCCGGGTGCAGAGGAGTCCAGATGGATGTTGTGCAGATCGGCGGCCAGCGGGTCCTCGGCAGCCTCGGGGCCCTGCGCCTGGGAGCCCCCGGGGCCCTGCTATTCCTCCGCGGGCGCGCTGAGCTCAGAGCCTGTTGGCGGCGGCGGCGGCGGCTCTGGTGGCGGCGGCGGCGGAGGAGGAGGCTGAGGTGTGGACTCGCTGGGCTGGCGGGGCTGGCCCTTTCGCTGCAGTTTTCTTTGCTGGGCGCGCTGATTTTTAAACCAGGTCTGGGGAGGAAGGGAGGGAGCAGGTTACTCCAGAGGCAAGGACCCCAGGGAGACCCCATGGGCCTCAGAAGCTCGGGGCCCTTGTGGCGTGGGCACGCTGGGCTCGAGCCTCTTTCTCAAACGCTGTGCCGGGCCCGGGAGGGAGCCGCAGGCATCAGGTAAAGGGGAGGGAGCCGGGCAGCCTCTGCCCTGCTCCCAAGCGATCCTCCGCAGCAGAACCTAGAACTTTCCGCGCTAGGCTTTGCACCACAAAGGCTCACGTTCTGGGAGCTCGGTCTCTAAGGACACAGTACTGGGAGGTGCGGAGACCCTCGGAGGGGAGGCCTGGTGGGGTCATTCGGCCATGGGGTCGCGCGCAGCCGCCGTGGGCCCTGGGGGCAGTGAACCGGCCGATGGAAGACACCTCTCTCTGCCTCGAACTCGTTCAAAGAGATAAATACATCTTTAAATAAAAATTCTGTCTCATTGTCTCTCATCCAATACATTGAAAGAAATACAATTTGGAAACGCGCTCCCTGCACACACGTGTTGGCTCAGCCTGCGCGGGCGCCTCTCGGCTGGCTGCTGCGCGTGGCACCATCCACCAGGCGCGGTCCTGGCCGCCACCGCCAGCCGGCTCAGACTTGAACTCTTGAGCCCACAACCGCAACCGCAATGCAGCCGCGAGCGCCCCGTCCGCCCGCCCGGGGGAGTCTTTCTTGTCAAGTGCCCACGCGCAGGAAGTTCGGGACAAGTCCCGGGGCAGCCTCTGCCTGCCAGCCTCGCGGGGACTGCGAAGCGCAGCGCGCGCATTGGCCATTGCCCTGAGCAGCCAGCACAGCGGTGACCACAGCAAGTGAGTGCGCGGCGCGGAGGGCGCGGGGCTCAGGACATACCTTGATCACATACACATCCAGATGAAGCTCGGGCGCTAACTCTTGGACTCGGCTCCAATCTGGGCAGCGGCTGGTTTCTAAAACAGCTTGCAGCTTCCCCAGCTGGTCGGGGGTAAAGGCCGTGCGGCTGCGGCGAGAGGACCTGGGCACTGCAGAGGGAACAGCAACAAAGGCCTTTGGTTTGCTTTAAGCAGGAATCCATTGGAGTTCCTGATGCAGACATTTGGGGGTGACCAGGTAGACATCAGCGCTCTCAGATTCTCTCCTCTTTTGCTGGTTCTCGCAAGGAATTTGTGAAAATGCGCAGAGGTTGAACTTCAGGAGGCGAAGATGTCCTGCTGCCGCACACACACACATACATACAAACCCACACACAAACACACACAAGACAGACACACACACAGAGACACACACACAGAGACACACAGACGCACACACAAAGACACACAGACACACACATATATACACATAGATACACACATACAGACACACACATATATACATAGACATACATACATTCATACACAGCCTCACACACACACAGATGCACCCACATACCCACCTCCACACCCATATACACACATTCATACATACATACATGCACACATACACATGCCTACATACATACACAGCGAGACACACCCATCCCCCACATACATACAAACACATACATGTGTACATACACAACCAGACACACCCACTCCCAAATACATATATACTTACACGTACATGCATACATACACATGCATACACACATGTACACATACATGCATGCATACGTACCCACACACACATACATACACACCCACACACTCACACCCACACCCACACACTGAAGGCAAGTGCCAAGCATGCAGTTTTCTCCCAGCTCTTGAGAGAGAGACACACAGAGAATAAAACTGCATAGGGCTTTGGAGGAAGCCCTGAGCCATGGAGGGGTTGGAAAGAGATGGAGAAAGAGCCCAGTTCTGACCATTGTGGCCACCTGGGGAATGAACCAGTGGATCAAAGACCTTTCTCTGTCTCCTTCTCACTGTCTCTCTCTCTCTCTCTGTCTCTCTCTAGCTGTCACTCTGCCTTTCAAATAAATGAATCTTTTTTTTTTTTTTTTGACAGGCAGAGTGGACAGTGAGAGAGAGAGACAGAGAGAAAGGTCGTCCTTTTGCCATGGGTTCACCCTCCAATGGCCATCACGGCTGGCGCACCACGCTGATCTGAAGCCAGGAGCCAGGTGCTTCTCCTGGTCTCCCATGCAGGTGCAGGGCCCAAGCACCTGGGCCATCCTCTACTGCACTCCCTGGCCACAGCAGAGAGCTGGCCTGGAAGAGGGGCAACCGAGACAGAATCCGGCACCCTGACCGGGACTAGAACCCAGTGTGCCGGTGCCGCAAAGCGGAGGATTAGCCTATTGAGCCCCGGCCTTGGCTCAAATACATAAATCTTAAAAACAAAGTTTGTTGCCCTTGAACATTTCAGCTGGAATTGTGTAAGCTGAGCCCCTTGAGAAGTCTGATGCGTTGGCTGCTGTTTCTGCCCTAGGCGCTCACCAGACGCCTTTCCCCTTGCACACTGGTGGGGCTGGCTGTCCACTGCAGGCTTCGTCTTCCACATTGTCTTGTCCCCTCTGAAAGCAAAGTGTGCATGTGTGCTCTGCTGATATTGCTTTCTTTTTAAAACATATTATAGGGCTGGTGTTGTGTCGCCACCATCTGTGTGTCACCAGCATCCCGTATGAACACAGGTTCTAGTCTCAGCTGCTCCACTTCTGATCCAGGTGCCCACTAATGCACCAGGGAAAGCAGCAGATGATGGGCCAAGGGTTTGGGCCCCTGCACCCATGGAGGAGACCTGGATGGAGCTCCAGGCTCCTGGCTTCAGTCTGGCCCAGCTCTGCTGTGGTGGCCATTTGGGGAAAAATCAGCAGATGGAAGATCTCTCTCCTTCTCTTTCCTTGCCCCCATTCATCTAACTTAGCCTTTCAAATAAATATTTTCTAAAATTGTATGAGTGTTGTTAATTTTAAATGTATAACACAAAAATTGTGAGGAGTTTCCATATACCCCAGCTGGCTGCCCCATTAATATCTCCTATTAGTGTGTTTGTCACACATGAGCCACACACAGCTGCCCCATTTTTTTAACCCAGGACCAGATGGAGTCACTGCTGAATTCTACCAGACATTTAAAGAAAAATAAGCCGAATTCTTCTCAAACTATTCAGAACAATCGAAAAAGAGGGAATCCTCCCAAATTCTTTCTATGAAGCCAGCATCACCTTAATCCCTAAGCCTGAAAAAGATGCAGCATTGAAAGAAGATTACAGACCAATATCCCTGATGAACATAGACGCAAAAGTCCTCAATAAAATTCTGGCCAATAGAATGCAACAACACATCAGAAAGATCATCCACCCAGACCAAGTGGGATTTATCCCTGGTATGCAGGGATGGTTCAATGTGTGCAAATCAGTCAATGTGATACACCACATTAACAAAATGCAGAAGAAAAACCATATGATTATCTCAATAGATGCAGAGAAAGCATTTGATAAAATACAACACCCTTTCATGATGAAAACTCTAAGCAAATTGGGTATAGAAGGAACATTCCTCAAAACAATCAAAGCAATTTATGAAAAACCCACGGCCAGCATCCTATTGAATGGGGAAAGGTTGAAAGCATTTCCACTGAGATCTGGTACCAGACAGGGATGCTCACTCTCACCACTGCTGATAAAATATAGTTCTGGAAGTTTTAGCCAGAGCCATTAGGCAAGAAAAATAAATTAAAGGGATACAAATTGGGAAGAAAGAAGTCAAACTATCCCTCTTTGCAAATGATATGATTCTTTATTTAGGGGATCCAAAGAACTCTACTAAGAGACTATCAGAACTCATAGAAGAGCTTGGCAAAGCAGCAGGATATAAAATCAGTGCACAAAAATCAACAGCCTTTGTATACACAGGCAATGCCATGTCTGAGAAAGAACTTCTTCTTCTTCTTTTTTTTTTTTTTTGACAGGTAGAGTGGATAGTGAGAGAGGGAGAGAGAGAGAAAGGTCTTCCTTTTTGCCGTTGTTTCACCCTCCAATGGCCGCCATGGCCGGTGCGCTGCAGCCGGCGCACCGCGCTGATCTGAAGCCAGGAGCCAGGTGCTTCTCCTGGTCTCCCATGCAGGTGCACGGTCCAAGGACTTGGGCCATCCTCCTCTGCACTCCCGGGCCATAGCAGAGATCTGGCCTGGAAGAGGGGCAACCAGCACAGAATCTGGCGCCCCAGCCAGGACTAGAACCTGGTGTGCCGGCACCGCAGGCGGAGGATTAGCCTATTGAGCCTTGGCGCCGGCGGAGAAAGAACTTCTAAGATAAATCCCATTCACAATAACCACAAAAACAATCAAATACCTTGGAATAAACTTAACCAAGGATGTTAAAGAACTCTGCAATGAGAATTACAAAATCTTAAAGAAAGAAATAGAAGAGGATACCAAAAAATGGAAAAACCTTCCATGCTCATGGATTGGAAGAATCAATATCATCAAAATGTCCATTCTCCTAATTGCTGAGGTTTCCACGACCTTATGGAGGAGAGATGTGCTCTCACAAATGCAAGCAGTCCTCACTATGGATCACAAATCTCCAAGAGCCAACAGCTTTAATGGAGAGCCTACAAGTAAGATTCACCCCAATTCTAGTGGCCACTGCCCACCTCATAAAAAGCCAGGCCCGATCCCCACTGAATGGGAAAAAACAGGAAACATCTGGGTAGAGCAGTGGCCAATATTACAACCCAAACTTGGCATCCTTAGAAAACCGGTACAGGAACAATTGGAAAAGGGACACATAGAGCCCTCCACTAGCCCTCACAACACGCCCATTTTTGTGATACCAAAGAAACAGGGAAAATATAGGCTACCACAGGATTTGAGAGCCATCAACAAAATCATAAAAAATATGGTTGGCGTTATAACAACGCCACTTCTTGTCTGGAAAAAGACAAAGTGGGGCTGACTTCACTGCAGTTATCGTAACCTCAAGGAACAGCTGATTCCACCTAGAGCCAGTTCCCTGGACGCCAGCCAGAGGAGCCTGTTAAAATACTCAGATTCCAGGCTGGTATTCCCCATCCAGGGGCCATTCCTAATGGATACCACATTGTTACCATTGATATCAAAGATTGTTTCTTTTCCATTCCTATCGCGGAGCAGGATAAGGCCTACTTCGCCTTTACAGCATGGAAGCCCAATTTCCAGCTCCCTGCAAAAAGATTTCAGTGGACAGTACTCCCACAAGGCATGAAAAATAGCCCTGCCATTTGCCAAAGATACGTTTCTCATGCGACCAGCACACTTAAAGATCAGTGCTTGGTCATACATTATGTGGATGATATCTTACTTGCTCACAAAAATGCAGCAACTCTGAATGCCTGTCTAAGTGATACAGTAAGAAATTTACAATTCCTGGGTTTGTCTATTGCCACAGAAAAGGTACAACATTTTCTTCCCTTTCAATTCTTGGGTTATCACATCTCCTCCCATGTATCTCCAATGGGCCCAAACCTAAAAGTCAAGTATAAATACTCACTTAACGAACATCAGCAACTATGCGGCCAAATCAATTGGCTGAAGCCCTTCCTTCCCCTAACACCTGCAGAGCTTAGACCACTATGTGATTTACTGACTAAGGGGAACAGCCCTTCTTCAAAAATCACATTGACATCAGCAGCCAAATCCACTATAGAAAAGATCAACACCCAGTTATCAAGTTTAAAAACCTTTAGATATGACCCTCAGGTGCCTCTATTTGCCATAACCATATATACCCTCAAGGCCCCCTTAGGAGTTATTTGGCAACAAAATGGACCACTTTTTTGGGTGCACATAGCCAGGAGCGAGTGTCGTAAAATAGTTAACAAAGTAGATGCCATCCTTATGATAGGACTTAAATTAAGATATTATGCCAATTAGATATTTAACACAGAGCCAGACATAGTGGCCCTACCCCTATCACAATCAGAACTGTTGACATTGATGCAGAATAGCATACTCTTTCAAAAGTTAATGATAAATTTCCCAGGACAGGTTGACCTGCCAGCAGACAGGCTACTCCAGACGTTACAAACCTTAGAAATAGGCTATCCAATACATGCTTTCCCTGCTAATCAACCTATACCCATGGCACCGTGTGCATTTATGGATACCAACAAGTTCCTGTTTGGAATAGTGATCAAATCCTCAACAGAAAAAGATAGATCCATGTAGGTCCCCATGGGGCATCAGTACAATTGGGAGAAAAAAGGGCAATAATCAAGGTTCTACTCCTTAGCCAGGATGGGCCAGTAAATATGTTTTCAGACAGCAAATACTCAGTACAGGTAGTAAAGACAATCCCCTTTGCAGTCTTTAACCTGACCAATAAGCCAATTGACCAGATGTTCACAACACTTAAAGAGCTGAGAACAGAAAACACCCATGGTATATCTCACACATAAGATCACATACTGGGTTACCTGGCTTTATTTTCCAAGGCAACAAAAAGGTTGATCGTCTTGTCTTCTGCAACACGGCTTCCATTGGACACTTAGAACAAACCTGTATTCTACACCAAAAATTTCATATTTCAGCAAGTAACATAAAATTGCTTTTCCCAGAGATAACAATGAGCCAATGAAACACCTAGTGTACTCTTGCAAGAATTGTGTACCCCTCGCCCCATTAGGCCCACTGCAACAAGCAGTAGTGACCCCGTGAGGCCTTGCTCCTAATAAGCTCTGGCAAGTGGACGTCATGCACATGAACTCCTTTGGTAAACTTAAGTTTGTCCATGTGGTGGTAGATACTTATTCAAAGGCTGTATTAGCAACAGCCCAATCTGGAGAAAAGGCTAGTAATGTGATAAAGGCGGTTAAGTCAGCCATGCTGGTCCTTGGTGCTCCCTGGACCATAAAGACTGATAATGGGCCAGCGTATGCATCACAGGAATTTAATTCCTTCCTGACATCCTGGAACATACAGTCTGCCACAGGTATCCCATACAACCCACAGGGACAGGAAGAACTCATAGGATGATTAAAGATTTCTTACAAAGACAGAAAAACAATCATATGCCCCCAGACCCACAGCTTGCTTTGACAGAGGTCCTTTTCACTATCAAGTTTCTTAGTTTTGATTCCCAAGGGATGATTCCAGCTTATAAACACTGAGGATCCTTTCCATCCGAGACCCCAGCCCCTATGGTTAGGAGGAAAGACCCCTGACAAGAGAATGGAAGGGACCACACCCTCTGCTAACCAAGGGTTGAGGATATGCTTGTGTCTTTCCAGAGAATGCAGAACAGCCCATTTGGGTACCAGCCAGAAGCATCAAGCCTGCAACTGACAGCCAACCAGAACCAGCTGAACAAGACTGAGAGTCAGCCTTATTAGCAGATGCAGCTGCCTTATCATCCTACCCTGAGAAACTGCCCATAGCCACATCCATTACTGCTTTATACCCCACTAGCTCTGGTCAGCCCCTCAAATGGCCCATAGCTTGCATGTGGTCATGCCATTCCTGATTATCCTGTTCCTCATTCCTACCCCCATCTGAGCAAGCGCTCCTGTGGTTTCCTGTTTTGAGTGCTGGTTAGTCAATGACATGTAAGATCCCCTGGGGGACAACCTAAGACAGGCACAGCCGTATATGGAGACCACATGGAAATGGGGTCAACAAGGTTATGACCAAGAATCATGACTCCCATTGCTCAAAAACGAAAAAGGGGAAATGTGGTGGAATGAGAAGGTGAGAATGTCATGCCAAGATGGCCACTGGCAACAGAAACTGCCTGTCAACAGGCTGTGATTGGATGGTTTCAGAAACCACACAACAACAGAGCCTGACTGACAACAGGTCGTGATTGGATGGCTTTGGAAACTACCTGGCAACAGGCTGTGATTGGTTAGGGCATAGACCGCCCCTTGACCGGCTTGGCTGCCCTGGCTATATAAGCAGCTGTAGCAACTGAAATAAACAAGTCTGCTTTCACCCAACTCTCGGGGTCTGTGTTGTGACTCTGTGCCTCTTTCCACACCATGCTCTTCCTCTCAGAAACGAATCCACCACAACAAACATGGATTAAAGATCTAAATCTATGACCCGACACCATCAAGTTATTAGAGAACATTGGAGAAACCCTGCAAGATAT
This sequence comes from Oryctolagus cuniculus, assembly GCF_051225735.1. Taxonomy (NCBI): domain Eukaryota; kingdom Metazoa; phylum Chordata; class Mammalia; order Lagomorpha; family Leporidae; genus Oryctolagus; species Oryctolagus cuniculus. The sequence goes on from NC_142884.1 coordinate 15,474,419, forward strand.
AGGCACAGGCAAAGACTTCTTGGAAAAGACCCCAGAGGCATAGGCAATCAAAGCCAAATTAACAATTGGGATTGCATCAAATTGAGAAGTTTCTGTACTGCAAAAGAAACAGTCAGGAAAGTGAAGAGGTTACCAATAGAATGGGAAAAGATATTTGCAAACTATGCAACAGATAAAGGATTGATAACCAGAATCTACAAAGAGATCAAGAAACTCCACAGCAGCAAAACAAACAACCCACTTAAGAGATGGGCCAAGGACCTCAATAGACATTTTTCAAAAGAGGAAATCCAAATGGCCAACAGAAAAAATGTTCAAGATCACTAGCCATCAGGGAAATGCAAATCAAAACCACAATGAGGTTTTACCTCACCCCGGTTAGAATGGCTCACATACAGAAATCTACCAACAACAGATGCTGGGGAGGATGTGGGGAAAAAGGGACACTAACCCACTGTTGGTGGGAATGCAAACTGGTCAAGCCACTGTGGAAGTCAATTTGGAGATTCCTCAGAAACCTGAAGATAACCCTACCGTTCGACCCAGCCATCCCACTCCTTGGAATTTACCCAAAGGATATTAAATTGGCAAACAAAAAGCTGTCTGCACCTTAATGTTTATTGCAGCTCAATTCACAATAGCTAAGACCTGGAATCAACTTAAATGCCCATCAACGGTAGACTGGATAAAGAAATTATGGGACATGTACCCTATAGAATATTATACTATAAAATCCAGTCATTTGCAACAAAATAGAGGAATCTGGAAAACATCATGCTGAGTGAAATAAACCAGTCCCAGAGAGACAAATGTCATATGTTCTCCCTGATTGGCGACAGCTAACCTAGCACCAAAAAGGAAACCTGTTGAAGTGAAATGGACACTATGAGAAACAGTGACTTGATCAGCCCTTGTCCTGAATGTTGATGAACAACTCAATACTTTATCCCTTTTAGTATTTTTTGTTCTACTTAATATTATTTGTTGAACTCTTTAATTAACACACAATTATTCTTAGGTGTTTAAATTTAACTGGAAAGTGATCTCTATTAAATATAAGAGTGGGAACAAGAGAGGTAGGAGATGAACAATTTGGGACATGCTCAAGCTGACTTGCCCCAAATGGTAGAGTTGGAAACATGCCAGGGGATTCCAATTCAATCCCATCAAGGTGGCATGTACTAATGCCATCTCACTAGTCAAAGTGATCCATTTCAGTTCACAATTGATCATAATGATAGGACTAAGAGTCAAAGGGATCACATAAACAAGACTAGTGTCTGCTAATACTAACTGATAGAATTAAAAAGGAGAGAACGATCCAACATGGGAAGAGAGATACACAGCAGACTCATAGAATGGCAGATGTCTTAAGCAGCACTCTGGCCTCAGAATCAGCCCTTAAGGCATTTGGATCTGGCTGAAGTGCCCATGAGAGTATTTTAGGCATGGAAAGCCAAGACAATCTGGCAAGAGAAAAAAAGACCTAAATGAAAGATCTCTGCGAGTGAGATACCAGTGGGGAGGAGAGAACTTCCACTTTGACTGTGACTTTGTCTAAATAAGTTCAGAGTCAGTGAACTCAAAAGGCTTCCATAGCCTTGGCAACTCATGACAAGAGCCTAGGGTGATTACTGACGCCATTAACAAGGGTGTCAATTTGTTAAGCCAACAACAGGAGTCACTGTGCACTTACTCCTCATGTAGGATCTCTGTCCTTAATGTGTTGTACAATGTGAATTAATGCTATTACTAGTACTCAAACAGTACTTTTTTATTTTTTTCTTTCTTTCTTTTTGACAGGGAGAGTGGACAATGAGAGAGAGAGACAGTGAGAAAAGTCTTCCTTTTGCTGTTGGTTCACCCTCCAATGGCCACCGCAGCTGGCGCACTATGGCCAGTGCACTGCGCTGATCCAAAGGCAGGAGCCAGGTGCTTCTCCTGGTCTCCCATGGGGTGCAGGGCCCAAGCACCTGGGCCATCCTCCACTGCACTCCCAGGCCACAGCAGACAGCTGGCCTGGAAGAGGGGCAACCAGGACAGAATCCGGCACGCTAGCGGGACTAGAACCCGGTGTGCCGGCGCCGCAAAGCAGAGGATTAGCCTATTGAGCCATGGCACTGACCTCAAACAATACTTTACTCTTTGTGTTTATGTGTGGGTGCAAACTGTTGAAATCTTTACTTAATATATACTAAATTGATCTTCTGTATATAAAGATAGTTGAAAATGAATCTTGATGTGAATGGAATGGGAGAGGGAGCAGGAGATGGGAGAGTTGCAGGTGGGAGGGAAGTTATGGGGGGAAAAAGCCACAGTAATCTGTAAGCTGTAGTTTGGAAATTTATATTTATTAAATAAAAGTTAAAAAAAACTTATACAAGAAACCACAGAAACTTTTTAAAAACTCAGTAAACTCCCAGTAGGAAAAACACAAAGAAATCACAGAAGACCCACCATAATCAACCTTCCAGAAACCAAATACAAAAAGAATACCTTAAAAGCAGCTGAAAAGAAGACACATTACACCAAGATTAACAAGATAAGATAAATACCTGTTTCTTATCAGAAACTATGCAAGCCAGAAGAACAAGGAACAATATTTTCCACGTACTGAAAAAAATGTTGACACAACATGTATATGGAATATTTTTTAAAACAATGCATTATCTGAAACATGAAAGATAGTTCTTCAAGCAGAAGGAAAATGATTCTAAATGGAAACAAGGGTCTATAAAGGAAATATGCATCAAAATGGTAGATATTCATATCTCTTAGCACATTTATAAACACTTTCAAAGTGTGTTTTCAAGTCCCTGATTGCATCATTTCTAATATTTATACCTCTGGAAGCACACATCTTCTCATTTGTGCAGTTCTTTACATGATTGCTAATACTGAATTTTCCAATAAAGTCTTGTTTGTGTTCTCTGAGTTACAGAAGCAACTCTACTGAATATTTCAAGATTCCTTTTATAAGATCACTTTGATTCTTTAGGAACTGGACCATTTTAAAGGCCACTCCTCAGCTAATCAGTCGAAAGCTAGTGTAAACTGAGACCCCATCATCATTTGTGACATAGCCTAGGGTTCCAATATATTTAGCAACATTTTTCCTTCCCACAGTCCATAGTAGAGGTCAAATTCTCATGTAGCCGGTAGCAGGGTTTCCTAGACCCCATTTCACAGTGGGGCAGCCCTTCTTCACTCCCCACTTGACACAGCTAGGTCTCCTCTTGTTCATGAGGCTTGGAGCCCTAGATTTCCCTAATGTCATGTTAGCAACTCGAGCCTACAGCCAGGTTTGCATACGTCAGTGAGCTGCCTGGACTTCAGCACCTTCTCACATTTGGTTTTGGATATCCTCTTCATTTCGAGTGCCTGAATATGTTGCTCACTCTAAGTGAGGCTATATACCTCTAACTTCATTTTATCTAGTTTCCACTTGCTATAAGGTAAATATGTCCCCACAAAGTTCAAGTGTTGGAAATTTAATAACTAATCTAGCTATTGAGAGGTAGGACCTTTAAGAGGTCATTAGGTCATGAAGGATCTGTCCCCTCATGAATGGATTAATGACAGCAGTGAGTTGCCACGGGAGTGGATTCCTTATAAATGGCTAACTTTGGGGCAGACATTTGGCACAGTGGTTAAGAAACCACACGGGAAGCCCTCATTCCATATTGGAGTTCCTGGGTTCCGCTCCTAGCTCCACTCCCAACTCCACCTTCCTGCTAATGCACACCCTGGCTCAAGTGCTTAAGTCACTGCCAACCACATGCGAGACCTGGATTGAGTTCCTGGTTTCCAGCTTCAGCCTGTCCTAATCCTAGCCTTTGTGGGCATTTGTGCAATATACCAGTGGACAGGAGAGTTCTCTCCAATTGACTCTTTTATTCTCTCTGTGTGTGAATGTTTCATTCTCTCTTTCTCTGTGTAATTCAATAAATAAGTAAATATTAAAACGGCCTGCAGCACCAGCATCCCATATGTGCACTGGTATTAGTCCTGGCTGCTCCTCTTCCAATCCAGCTCTCTGCTATGGCCAGGGAAAGCAGTAGAAGATGGCCCAAGTCCTTAGGGCCCTGCACCCATGTGGGAGACTGGAAGAAACTCCTAGCTCCTGGCTCCTGACTTCAGATCTACGCAGTTCTGGCCGTTGTGGCTATTTGGGGAGTGAACCAATGGACAGAAGCTCTTTCTCTGTGTCTCTCTCTCTCACTATCTGTAACACCACCTCTCAAATAAATAATAAAAAATCTTAAATAATTAAATAAATAAATGGATGAGTTTGGCTCTCTTTCTGCTTGTAGATGCGTTTGTGGTTCTTGCCTTTCCACCCTCTGCCATGGAATGATGTATCAAGAAGGCTCTCACCACATGCTGACACTCTGATACTGGACTTCCCAGCCTCTAGCTCCATGAGAAACAAGTACCTCTTGTTTTTGAATTATCCAGTTTATAAAACACAGTTACCACAGCATATAGCAGACACCACTTCAGATGTTTGGAATGCAAACCTACAAGAAGTGCTTGTATGTTAGCACAAACTTGATACAAAACATTTCAATGATAGTATGAGAGATAAAGTTCCAACACAGTCTCAATTAAGACTGTAGACCTAAACGTCATAAATTTAAAATTAAGAATTAGAGTACAGCATTTATTACATATAAATAAGCACAGCGGGTTTATCTGAGTAACACAAGGCTGGATTAACATGAGCAGAGTGAATAATATAATCCAGGAGCTAGCAAACTTAAGATAGAAAATACTTCAGGTTTTGTGTGCCACATGCAGCCTGTGTGACACAGTCTTCTTTAGTTATGTTTGTCTGTTTGGCTTTATAATCCCTTAAACATACAAGACCATTCATAACTCACAGTCCAAAATGCAGACCAGTTTGCCAACAAGATATAGGTGGAGTATTCCTTATCTAAAAGGCCTGGGACAAGAAGTGCTACAGATTTCAAAGAGTTTTTCAGAGTTTGGAATATTTCACAAATTTTATCAGCTGGGCATTTCTCTTCTAAAAATCTCATTTTGTAATGTTCTGAAACTTGAAAAATTTAAAGTGTCATTTAGGCAGTCAAGAAGTTTTGGATTTTAGATAATTACAGGTTTTAGATTTCCTGTTAGGGATGTCCAACCTTTACAATTCAAAACCATATCATTATCTCAATAAATACATAAAATGTGTCTGATAATATCCAATATCTATTCATGCTTTTTAAAAAATTATGCATACTCTAAGAACATAACTCCCTTAACCCGACAAAGATTATCAACTAGAAATTTATGGCAAACTTCCCTTCTTAATGCAGTCTCAGAAAGATTTTCTTTAACATGGGGAACAAGAAAAGGATGCCTACCACACCTACTTCTACTAGGCAAAAAGCACTAATGGTATAACACTTAGAAGTGGGGATAAACAACACTCTCACTATAGAACAAATGATATGATTGTTTATGCCGAAAAACTCAGAAAATACAAATAATTGGGATTGACAAGAGAGTTTAGATGTTCATAAGATTAATATATCTGTCTATCCATGTGTCAGTTACTTGGGTGATCTTACTCATTAGGAGCTCCCAAAGGAACTATATGAAGCAAGCCTCTTCCACAGAGAATCCTGCGCTCACTTCTGCAAGAGCAATGGGATCCTAGTGACCTGAGATTATCCCTTTTAGAGGATTCAGCCGTTCCTTAATGTGAAGATCTCAAGTTCAAGCTCCTATCCAGTGATGGAACCCAACATTTAGTCTCCTGCTGCTGGCATTGTTGTTGCTACTTGCCTCCAGGATAAACCCAGCACCTGTTCACCATGCTAACTTTGATTTCCAAATGCTGGAGCTGATTGACATTGCTGCTTGTTAGATTTTTGTCCTTGGAGATTTTTCTGATACCAAAAGTACCTTATTCCACATCTTGCTATATTTTATAGAAAGATATTCTAGACCAAAGTGTGATTTATAAAAACTATTACATACAGAAAATACATTGGAAACAATCTTTTCAGATGACACAGCATAGGTAACTTGTTTTCTCTTCTGCATTTCCGTATCATCTATTTATAATCTGTTCATTTTATAACAAAGAAATAATATATTTAATTTTTAAAAAGAAGTTGTGTACAGGACGTGGTTCAAAAGCTTTTTAGAAGTATTTCTGAAAACACCAAAGAACACTTATCAAGCATATACCTGCTTTTTAAATAGTATCTGAATTCATTCTCATAGAAATCCTCATTATCCTTATTTTTGCTGGATATTGAGGCCCAGAAATGTTGAGTAATTTGTCCAAGAACTGGGATTTACATTCAGGAATACTTATTCCGAGGCCAGTGCTTTTTCTACATAACTATGCTAACTCCCACACGAGAGCATTTTCACATTACCACCTGCCAGTTCTAATCAAGAGATAGTATTAAACAATTCTCTGCTTTTGACAATAATATTTAAGCTACCAGCACTTTAAAGAAATTAATATGAACAGCTGTTTATGTAACAGAAGATACTGTATCTCAACACAAATTACATACTATTACAGAAAAAAGTCTCCAATGTGACACAGTTATGATGCTTTTACAAAACAGGATTAATTACATTATTTATTAGAGGATAAAGCATAAAAATGTTGTTTACTGACCAATATGTTTATAAACATGTTCAATTTACTTAACAGAGAAACAAATTACAGTAACAATGATATATCTATCAAATTGGAAAAAATTTAAAATAGGAATAACCAGATTAGACAAAAAATGAAATGATCATATATGTTAGGAGATAATGTAATTGATAAAAATTTGCTCAAGAACAAATGATACATGCACATGTAAAACATTTTTGGCTTTTTACCTAGTTTCTTTTTTTTTTTTTTTTTTGACAGGCAGAGTGGACAGAGGGAGAGACAGACAGAGAGAAAGGTCTTCCTTTATGTTGGTTCACCCCACAGTGGCCGCTGCGGCCGGTGCACTGTGCTGATCCGAAGCCAGGAGCCAGGTGCTTCTCCTGGTCTCCCATGTGGGTGCAGGGCCCAAGGACTTGGACCATCCTCCACTGCCCTCCCGGGCCACAGCAGAAAGTTGGCCTGGAAGAGGGGCAACCAGGACAGAATCCGGTGTCCCGACCGGGATTAGAACCCGAGGTGCCGGCGCTGCAGCGGAGGATTAGCCTAGTGAGCCGCAGCACCGCCGGCTTTTAACCTAATAATTCCTCTTCTGGGAATTTATCCTAATGAAAAAATCTCAGGTATTTATATAAAGATTTAGCTACATTAGTATTATATTAGTTCATTTTTCACTACTCTAACAAAACATTTGATGTTGGGTAACTTTATAAGGAAAAGAGGTTTCTTGTCTCACAATTCTGAAAACTGAAGGGCATGGCACCAACATTGGCCAGTTCTTATAAGGACATCATGGTGAATGGCAATGCATGGGGTGAGTCACTGCATCCCAAGACAGGAAACCAGAGAGCAATTCAAGAGGCAGTGTTGCTCTTAGACTAACTTCTCTTTTCCCTTCCAAACACCACTGTCAGGAATTTGTAACAGGTAGAACACAACACTTCCTACCCAAACCTCCCTTCCCTCTAAACACGCACTTACATAAGAATGACAGAACCAGACGCAAAACCTTCCAGAACCCAGAAGATACATGGAGTTTTCCAAAGTCTTAACAGTACAAAACAAGAAAAGGAAAAGAACTAAAGAGATGAAGCAAAAAGGAGAAAACAAAAACAAATTATGACTGGAAAGATCTCCACTTTGTTCTCAACCAATGAGGAAAGCCTACTTTGAGATACGCAGTACAGGAGAACTCATTCTTGTAAGTTAGGTTCAGAGCCATGTTTCATTCCACCTAAATAAGCTCCCATAGAATTAAATTTCACATCATGGAGTCTACTCCTGAGTTAGTAGACATGCATGAATTTCTCCAAGAGTCACACAAAATAGAAGAAACAAGCCATTACACAAGAGGTGTTCTCCTACCTTAACAGCTTCTCCAAGAGTTTGCTTGTTGTCAGCTTCCTCACTGGAGTGCAGTTCCAGTCTATAATTCAACTCCTATAATTGTTGTGCCTGTTCCTTCAATAGCATTTGTGCCTGTTGTTCCCAAAGTAATGCATTACTGAGTTCTTCACATGCACTTTCAAACTTCTCATGGGTGATCAGTTTCTTTAAAAAGGAGTGGGTGGGGGCAATCAGTTATAAACTAACTCATTTTACCTTTTTTTATTCAGAACTATACTTGTTAACATTAGCAATACCGCCGGCGCCGTGGCTCAATAGGCTAATCCTCCACCTTGCGGCGCCGGCACACCGGGTTCTAGTCCCGGTTGGGGCGCCGGATTCTGTCCCGGTTGTCCCTCTTCCAGGCCAGCTCTCTGCTATGGCCAGGGAGTGCAGTGGAGGATGGCCCAGGTGCTTGGGCCCTGCACCCCATGGGAGACCAGGAAAAGCACCTGGATCCTGGCTCCTGCCATCGGATCAGCGCGGTGCGCCGGCTGCAGCGGCGGCCATTGGAGGGTGAACCAACGGCAAAGGAAGACCTTTCTCTCTCTGTCTCTCTCTCTCACTGTCCACTCTGCCTGTCCAAAAAAAAAAAAAAAACACATTAGCAATACCATGCAAACATTTCTAAGTGCCTGATACATGACAAAAATACAATTTTTTCCTTCATTTTGCAAGATAAAAATATTACCCTGCGTTTCAAAATACAAAAGGCATACTTCCAAAGTTACTATTTTTAGGTAACTAAAAATCTCACAGAACTTATTCCAAATTCTATAATAAATTCAGATAATGCTTAGTTCCAATCGTCATACATGAAAAGTTTTTATAAAGAATATGATCTGGGAATTAAAATCTTTAACAACTTCCTAGAGTTTTCATTGACTACCTAAAGGGCTGTGTCCAGTGGATGTTATCAGATCTCCCTAATGAAACATCTACTCTACATCATACCTACCTCTTCTACTCCCATTCCCACTATACAATCTTGTTTTATTTTCTTCTTATTGTCCTTATCTAAAGTCACTTCACTTTTTTAACTGCCTGTCCACACTCTGCCTCCACAAATGTAGTTTCACTGATCAGCAAACCCAGTACTGACACTCAGTAGGTACTCAACAGTTACTTGTTGAATGAAAAACATTCATAAGTAAACATCTGCCAATAAAATTGTATCCCATAATGCACAACACAGTTTTTATCTCATCTCTCTCTCTACCTGTCACACAAATAGATAGAAAAATCTTTTTAAAAAGAGAGAACATAAGGGATAAAACATTTTTTTAGATTTAGATATTTGCAGAAAAATGAAACTGTAACTGAAGAATCAGGATTAATTGACCTACCTAACTCAGAAGAACTCTTTGCCCTTTGAAGGTTTATCTACTTGAACTAGTAATTAACTTCAATAATTTATATTATCATAGGATTCCTCACTAACCCAAGATATCAAATCAACCTAGGTGTTTATCAACAAATGAATGACTAAAGAAAATATGGTATGTTCCCATAATAGAATACTATTTGGCTTTAAAAAAAAGTGAGATCCTCTCATTTATGAAAATATGGAGAATCTGGAGAACATTATGTTAAGCAAAGCAAACCAGGCACAGGAAGATAAGTAACACAAAATCTCACTCATGCATAGAATCTGGAACACAATCTTAAACAGAGAGGGAGTCACCAGAGGCTGGGGATGGGGGCGAAAGGAAGAGGTTCATAGAAAGAGGTTGCTTAAGAAGTGCAAAGTTGCAATTAGATGGAAGCAATAAGTCTGGAGTTGTATTTACAGCATTGTGACCATAGTCAATGATGATATATTGTACAATTCAAATGAGCTACAAGAAAATTTTGAATGTTTCACAAGACAGAAATGGTTTTGAGGTGAGGGATATGCTAATTACTCTGACTTGATCAATACTCTATGTATATATGTATCAATACATCACACTGTACCCTATAAATATATATATAATTATTATATGTCAATTAAAAATAAAACACACAATATATACACACACAAAGTCTGCTACTGCCTATTACCATAAATGTTAAAACTGCAATTTGCAACTTAACCAAGAGATAAATGTAAAAATATGTTTATTCTGAGGTTAAACCTGCAAAAGTTGTTTCCTCAAGTAATGGGATATTAAAAGTAGTTGGTTGCTAGTTTTAAGGAATAAGCTGGTGTCGGATCCTTCTTAGTGCCCCAAACCAGATTTGGTTCAGAAGGTGAAGGTGGGGCTCTGTGGTTGGGTGGCTCCCATCCATCCTGGAGCTCAGCCGGAGGCCTTGAGGGGATCTTGGGGAATGTGCGGCAAAGCTGCTCCACACTCACACCCACCCAATGCAGACAGCAGCAGCTAGACATCATAATCTTTCTCTCTCGATCACTTTTTTTTAAGATTTATTTATTCATTTGAAAGGCAGGGCTACAGAGGCAGAGGCAGAGAGAGAGAGAGAGCTTCCTCCAGGTCTCCCACATGGGTGCAGGGTCCCAAGGACTTCATGTGCATTTCAGCAGGCTTCACTTCAGTTATGAGATTGACTGGTGAAAAGGTCACCAGCATGCGGAGTGAGAACAGCAGTCTCCACTCAGCCACGGGGACAGCACCAATGCCGCCAATCTGGTAGACATCCTATAGGGCAGATGCTAAGTTGTCAGATGTCCAGTTGGTGGGAGGAGGAGAGCCAGGGCTCCCAGCAGTGTGAATCACTGGCATTGCAGTCATGCCTGTGTCTTCCCATCCTTGGAAAAGGTGCATTCCCAGTGCTGAGGATATTTTCACCATTCCAAACAGAAATTGGCACAAGTGCTACCGTGTCTCACCAGTGCAGTCCCCAGTCGTTACCAAGTCCCCCATGTTTCGGGAGTGTGAGGCCTGGCTAGGCTTGGGCCAGCTTCCTGCCTCCAGGTGAGGGAGAATCAAGGAAGACATGTGGATAAAGGTGAGCAGAGAAGCAAACTACTTCAAGACAGAGGGAAAGCCCACAGGCGGGAGCAGGTTAACCTCCAGGGAGAGAACGCTGCTGCTAGCAGGGTTTGGGGCTGTCCTTTCCTAGTCCTGGAAGCACATGGGCCAGTGTCTATGGCTTAAGTGAACATTCAAGTAGGGTTAGGCTTGGGAAGGGTTTGAGGGGCTTCCACTTGCAGGCCATTTTTGGGCATTTCCCAGGTGTCATGGCACTGGTGGATGATGGGAGTGGGGCTTGGGCAGGGCAAATGGGCTGTAGTGCACACAGGGCTCTCTCATTTCAGTTTCCCTCTTTCCCTGGTGTGGGGAGCAACTCGGACTAGACTAAGTTACTGGAATTAAGACTTATTCTATGCATCTGCTCTCCCACAATATGGCGCTGAGAAGGGAGTAACAACTTCTACGCAGCTGCCTCTCGCCAATTTGATTGACTGAGCTGCAGGAGCTGATCTTGCTCCTGATTGGAGGAGAGCAGCGTACTCGGAGTGTGGGTAGCAGAGTTGGGATTGGCGGAAGAGGACTATAAAGGAGGAGAGAGACAACATGCACCAGGAACATCTAAGGGGAACATCTATCTGAAGGAACACCTGTGCAGCCCCCAAGAGAGCCGGCCGGCGGTATGCCGCTCCCCTGCGGAAGTGGGGAAAGTGGCTAGGGGGAACCGCCCTTCCACGGAGGTGGAAGGGTCGGTAGCCAACCCGGGAAGAACCAGCAGCAAACCCGGGGAGGGCTGAGCAGACAAAAGAACAATGCAGGGTCCTGTGTCATTCCTCCACGAAGACGGGGAGCGACACCTGGGAATCTTGGTCCTTTCTCTCAGCCTCTGAATACATACCCTTATGCTTCCATTTTCTCTGAAGCTGGGCTAGTTTTGTGCCTTATTCTCAACAAAGATATGGAAAGTGCTCCTTCTGAAGGTATCTTCCACTGAAGCTAATGCTCATGCCCATTACACAAATACATTTCACTCCCCTGGGAAGCTCCCTGTACTACCAGGCTTATTCAAGTGCCTCACACCTTGGGCCCAGTTGGTCCCCCATACAAAGAGCAGCAGCTCATTGTCCCAAATGTCATCCTAGATCGTGTCTATGGTCCTCAAGGAAATCACAAATTCCATCCTTCCATGGCAACTTTGGATTCCTTGTCTGGCCTGGGCTTATGCGGTTTTTATCTCAGAGTGTTGCAGCTCCTGCCAACCTCTGAGCTGTCCACAGTGCTGATGCTGTGTGTGTGGTGCTGGCCATGGTGCTGACCAGTGGTGGCCTGGGCCTCAATGCCAAACAGAAGGCCAGCAGCTCAGGGGCTTGGACATTTTTTGTTCTTCACCCTGCTCAGGGACTTTGCATTGCAGTTCAGGACAGATGGAATCTCATTTTGGTGTTTCTGGACAAAAGCCATGGATTACGTGAGATTTGTGTGTAGAAGCTTTATTCTGGCCTGAGCAACACCTACAGAAAGGGCAGCAGGGCCCGGGGCATCTTGTTGGAAGATGTCGGACAGCTGCCAATCAGAGTCTTGTGGTATCAAAGCTAAAGACCACAGAAAACTGAAGTTTCATCATTATCCTATATAGTCATCTGCTTAGTCTTTATTGAAGTATCTAATAGAATAAATTACTTTCTTATGGAATCATGGGTTGGTATATTATTTATTTTTTGTTATGCTTGCTTTCTGTCTGCAAAATTTCTGAGTAAAATCAACACATTCACTCATCGAGGGAAAATACTAAGTCAGGCAGAAATGTACTTTGTAGTCGCATCCCCTAATACCCGATAGCTCTGAGGATGGTCAGTTTGGTGCGAGGTAACTTATGGACTGAGTACAGCATATGAGAGGTCTCTACAGGGAAGTGTGACCACAGGTGTGTGGCTGACCACACAGGTGTGTGTGTATGGTAGAGAGCATGGGGCTCTGGGAGAAGTGTGAGCAACATTGACACAGATTGTATCCAGATGAAAATGCACCTAAAGGATCACTCGGTAGAGCTTGGACTGTATGCTAAGGGCCATAGTGGGCCATGAAAAGCTGGTAATGAAAAATGTGATATAAGTATCATAGAGTGTAAGGCCACAAGTTTGCTATTTTTCTTCCTCCATCATCATTTTTCCTTCTTCTGGATTAAAAATTTTTCAGGATCTCACAGATTTTCATGACTTTAACTAACATATCTGAAAGAGCTTTGGGAAATCCAAGGCTTATTTTAGCCTCCAGCTTGGAGGATACACTTCGGGGTCAGGCAGCCCCATAGTCTGGTGTCTGTGGAAGCTGCTCATGGCAGGTGCAGGGGAGCAATCAGATCTTGAGCCAGGAGGAAGAGAGAAAACCTAGACCCAACTACTACTCAAATAACCAAACCTCTCATGTGAACTACCCTCCGAGGGAACACCCTCAAAGAAGCAAAAACCTACCACTGACCCCATCTCTCATAAGCCCTCATTATACCAAATCTCCACCATGAATCCACCAAACATCAACATTAAGACATTTGAGCTTAAACAACTCCCTGAGTTTTGGGAGACAAGTCCTCTTGTACATACACATTAGCTCTATCTCATGTTTTTGTTGTTGGTCTAGAGTTTACAATAGACATCTTCTCTTTTTTTAATTTATTAATTAATTAATTTATTTTTTACAGGCAGAGTGGACAGTGAGAGAGAGAAACAGAGAGAAAGGTCTTCCTTTGCTGTTGGTTCACCCTCCAATGGCTGCCGCGTCTGGCGCTCTGCAGCCGGCGCACCACGCTGATCTGAAGCCAGGAGCCAGGTACTTATCCCGGTCTCCCATGGGGTGCAGGGCCCAAGAACATGGGTCATCCTCCACTGCACTCCCGGGCCACAGCAGAGAGCTGGCGTAGAAGAGGGGCAACCGGGACAGAATCCAGAGCCCCGACCGGGACTAGAACCCAGTGTGCCGGTGCCGCAAGGCAGAGGATTAGCCTAGTGAGCCACGGCGCCAGGCGACATCTACTCTTTATCACACACTGCCATCCAGTGATACTGGACTTCTTCATCTATAATATAGTAACCCCACAACAACAGGTTTCCATTCACCCTCTTATGCTTCTGCAATTTCATAATTTTACTTACACCTACATTTTTTTTTTTTTGACAGGCAGAGTGGACAGTGAGAGAGAGAGACAGAGAGAGAAAGGTCTTCCTTTGCCGTTGGTTCACCCTCCAATGGCCGCCGCTGCAGCCGGTGCACTGCACTGATCCGATGGCAGGAGCCAGGATCCAGGTGCTTTTCCTGGTCTCCCATGGGGTGCAGGGCCCAAGCACCTGGGCCATCCTCCACTGCACTCCCTGGCCATAGCAGAGAGCTGGCCTGGAAGAGGGGCAACCGGGACAGAATCCGGCGCCCCAACCGGGACTAGAACCCGGTGTGCCGGCGCCGCAAGGTGGAGGATTAGCCTATTGAGCCACGGCGCCGGCTATACCTACATTTTAAACAATACAACCTATTGTTACAATTTTTGCTTTAAAAATGATCATTTAAGGCAATTAAAGGTAAGCACATCATATTTATCAACATGCTACCCATTTTCAGTGTTCAGTGTTCATTTGTATAAATCTAGGTTTTCATCTGGCATCATTTTTCTTACATGTGAAGCATTTAATAAGCTTATGTTTTTAAATGATTTATTCATTTATTTTAAAGGCAGAGTGACAGAGAGGGAGAAACAGAGAGAGAAGAGATCTTCCATCCACTGGTTCACTCCCCAGATTCCCACAAGAGTCAGGGCTGCACCGGGCCAAAGCCAGGAGCCTAGAACTCCAACCGTGTCTCCCATGAGGGATGCAGGGATCTAGGTACTTCGGCCATCCTCCACTGTTTACCCAGGTGAATGAGCAGGATGTTGTATTAGAAGCAGAACAGCCAAGACATGAACTGGTGCTCTGATGTGGGATGCCAGCATGGCAGGCAACAGCTCAACCCACTACACAATGCCAGCCCCCTAAGCTTTCTTTTTTTTTTGTCCCCAAAGACTTATTTATTTGAAATGCAGAGTTATGGAGGTAGATGGGGGAAGAGAGAGACAGAGAGAGATCTTCCATCTGCTGGTTGATGTCCCCAGATGGCTGCCACAGGCGGGGCTGGCCAGGCTGAAGTCAAGAGCCCAAGCAGCTGTCCAAACAGTTGAGCTATCTTCTACTACCTATCCAGGAGCATTAGCAGGAAGTTGGGTTGGAAGTGGAGCAGCCAGGACTTGAAAATGGATGCTCTTATGGGATGCCAGAGTCACAGGTGGCAGCTTGACCCACTGGGCCACAGCACCACCCCAACCCTGTCATTTCCTTTTAATAAGGGTCTGTTGATGATAAATTCTGTTTTTGTACCTTAGGGAATGAATGCTGGTATTGCCATATCTTCTTGGAATCAACATGAATTAAGTACAAGGCCAGATAATCAGAGACATCTGCCCCACCCCAGGATGCACCCTACCCAGGACAGCTCCAGGAAGGCACAGGAACCAAAGAGGGGTTGAAATTGGCAGGTGTTTCATTCTGAGCCTCAGGTGATACAGAAAGTACAAACTCAAAAGAAATGGGCTGAGACACTGAATGACTGAGTCAATGCCCTCTTCTGGGTTTTATATTTTTTAATTTATTTCACAGGTAAATTTATAGACAGTGAGAAAAGAGACAGAGAGAAAGGTCTTCCTTCCTCTGGTTCACACCCCAAGTTGCACCGATCCGAAGCCAGGAGCCAGGTGTTTACTCCCAGTCTCTCATGTGGTGCAGGGGCCCAAGCACTTGGGCCATCAATCACTGCCTTCCCGGGCCACAGCAGAGAGCTGAACTGTTAGAGGAGCAACCGGGACTAGAACCCAGAGCCCATATGGGATGCTGGCGCCCAGGCAGAGGATTAACAAAGTGAGCCATGACTGGTGCAGAAGCAGACACGGGCTGGCCAGTGGACCCGGTTCAAGGGGTCTGTTGCCATCGGGGCTACAACGGCCACATCAGCCTTGGCGTGAAGTGCTCCAAGGAGGTGCCCCTGCCATATGAGGGGCCATCATCCTAGCCAAGCTGTCCATCGTGCCCGTGAGTAGAGGTTACTGGGGGAACAAGATTGGCAAGCCACACAACGTGCCGTGCAAGGTGATTGGCCGCTGTGGCTTTGTACTGGGGCACCGTATTCCCCTACCAGGGGCACCGGGATCATCCCCGCTCCTGTCCCCAAGAAGCTGATGCTGATGGCTGGCACTGACGACTGCTACACCTCAGCCCGGTGCACTGCCATCCACGGCAACCTTGCCAAGGCCACCTTCGATGCCATCTCCAAGACCTACAGCTACCTGACCCCTGACCTCTGGAAAGAGACCGTGCTCGCCAAGTCTCCCTCTCAGGAGTTCACCAACCACCTCATGAAAACTCACACCAGGGTGCCATGCAGAGCACCCAGGCTCCAGCTGTGGCCACAACAGAGGTTTTTACACAAGAAAAATAAAGCGGATGGAGCCTGCAAAAAAAAAAAAAAAAAAAAAAAAAAAGAAAGAAAACAAAAGAAAAAAGAAAAAAGAAACAAAAATACCCTAAAAATACCACTCTGCCTCCCCCAACAAATAAAGAAATAAACCCGGAGCCCTCACCCTCCCGCCTGCGTCGTCTGTACTTACTCCTTCATTTGCGTGCAGCCCCTCCTCTAGCTTAGCCTCCACGCGGTCGGTCCACTGAGGACTGAAACCCTGGGGTCCCGAGGTGGGGTGGGGGTCCTGGCTCCCTCACCCACAGAAGCACTGAGTCAGCCTCTACACTCGCCCCAGCTCCCACTGGGAGATCCCTGTACTGGGGGCAACCGAGTCATCCCCAAGGAGGCGGCTGGGCAGGTCGAGGCAGTGTGGGTGCTGCTCCCTCTTCCTGTGCAGGAACCCCACCACGGCCCCCACCCCACAGAGAGCGTGCCCCGGCCCCAGTGCTCTGGCTTGGCACCTCGGCTTCCCGGCTCTGGGAGCCCAAGGAACCAAGCGCTCCTGCCAGTCCCTGCCCGCTGCCCCGAGCAGCCGCTTCCTGGCGCTGCCGCCCACTGCGCAAGGGCTTCAGAGTCCAGATACCTGAAGAAGGAGTGAGCTAAAGCCCAAATCCCAGGTCTCTCCCTGGAGGGGTTTCCAGTCTGATCTCCCAACACTGCCATGGGCCAGTTCTTTCGTTTCTGTTAGCAGATTGATTTCTTTGGAAGGTAGTTCCAGAAAGGGAGAGACAGAGGACACAGCTCTTCCATCTGGTGGGTCACTCCCCAAATGGCAAATCCCTGGGGCTCTGACATGGAGCCCAGCACTTTTGGAACCTACTCCACCAGTTTTTCGGCTCCCACTGGAGCTCCAGGAGGGGGTGTCCCAGGCCTCTGTGGCTGTCCTGGGTTCCATCTGTTCATTGACTCTGAGTGCTCTGCAGCTCTGCTATGGAAGCCAGTGGCCCAGGGTCTCTGTGCCAAGTCAACCTAAATTTTGATCTTCAGTGGTCCTGTGGGAAATTCTCCCTTGCTGCTGGGTTGCCAGGGCCTGGGTCACAGAGGCACAATCTGCACAACCCCCCAGGCGCTGGAATCACACACAGAGCTGGGGCTCCTTTCACCAGGGAGAAAAGGATGTATGCACCTATTTGAATGAGCTACAGAGAGAGAGAGAGAGAGAGAGAGAGAGAGAGAAGTCTTCTATCCACTGGGTCACTCTCCAGTTGGCTGCAACAGAGTTGGATCAGAAGTGGAGCAACTGGGACTGGAACCAGCGCCCATATGGGATGCCGGCACTGCAGGTGGCAGCTTTATCCACTATGCCAAAGCGCTGGGCCCTCAAGCGGCGTCTTAATCACTGTGCCAAACAAACACACAAGCAAAAGAATTTTAGTTTACTTTTTAAAAACGACTATTTGGAAGAGCGAGAGAAATCTTCCATCTGCTGAATCCTTCCCCAAATGATCTCAAAGGCTGGGCTGGGCAAGGCGGGGTGGTAGGGGCCCAAGTACCTGGGCCATTGCTGCTGCTTTCCCAGGTGTACGAGCAGGGAGCTGGACCAGAAGCAGAGCAGCTGGGACTCTAGCTGGTGCTCCAATATGTGATGCTGGCATCTGAAGTGGTGGCTTAGCTCTCTGCCATGAGGCCAGCCCCAGAGCAGAACGTTAAAGATGGGTTTCCTTCATTGGTTTTGGAGTTTCTGGAATTGAGTCTTGGGCCAAAACTGCTAGAGGTTCTGAATAGTACAGAGAGCAGCAGTAGTCCGGGATGTGAACTGTTCCTTCAGACACATAAGACAGATGCATCTGGTGCCAGGATTCAGCAGCTGCCTGGGGCATTGAATGTGGTGACTCCATCCGTGTATTTCCAAGTGCTTGTGCGTAATGAAATAAGTCAGATTCCCTCCGCCAGTCATATTCTTTCACTGATTTGTGGTAGCTAATGTACAGAGCACAAAGAAACTTAATGGAGATAAATGAAATGGACCTCTAGGAATTTGTATTTTTTTAAAGGTTCATTTATTTATTTCAAAGGCAGAGTTACAGAGAGGCAGAGCAGAGAGCAAGAGCGAGAGTGAGAGAGAGAGAGAGAGGTCTTCCATCTGCTGGTTCACTCCCCATATGGCTGCAACAGCTGGAGCTGTGCTGATTTGAAGCCAGGAGACAGAAGCTTCTCCTAGGTCTCCCATGTGGGTGCATGATGGCAATGCCAGTGATTCACACTGCTGGGAGCCCTGGATTACCTCCTCCCACCAACTAGACTTCTGAAAACTTAGCATTTGCCCTAGAGGATGTCTACCAGATTGGTGGCATTGGTGCTGTCCCCGTGGCCAAGTGGAGACTGCTGTTCTCACACCGCATGCTGGTGACCTTCATGCCAGTCAGTGTCACAACTGAAGTGAAGTGTGCTGGAATGCACATGAAGTCCTTGGGCTCCTGCAACCGCGTGGGAGACCTGGAGGAATCTCCTGGCTCCTGGCTTCGGATCGGCACAGCTCTGGCCGTTGCTACCCACAGGGGAGTGAACCAGTGGATGGAAGACTCTCTCTCTCTCTCTCTCTCTCTCTCTCTCTCTCTCTGCCTCTGCTAATCTGTAGCTCTACCTTTCAAATAAATAAATAAATAAATCTTAAAAAGAGAGAGAGAGAGATTTTGATGTGCATCAGTTGCTGTTGCACTGGGAGGTGTGGGTGGGGAGCAGCATCACCCAGCATTCCCCAGACTGCTCCCCGAGAACTCTGGCTGAGCCCCAGGATGGATAGGAGCCACGCACGCACAGAGCCCCACCTTCGCTTTCTGAACAGGATCTGGATTGGGGCCCCAAGAAGGATTCGACTCCGGCTTGAAGAGAGCCCCTGTGAGAGCCATGTGAATGCTGGGAAGAATTTTCTGGTGAAGCATGGGTGGCAGAAGAGAAGAGCATTGACGCTGTGGGGAAAGGTTGTGGAGACCATTCCTCAGAGACCAGCAGTGTAGAAAGACAGGTCCCACCTGTCCTCCTCTGTGTGTGGGAGCGAGACTAAGAATCTGAACACAGACGCGGATGACTAGAGTGGGAGGGCTGGAGGGGTGAAAGGAGTTTGGATTAAAAATCTGGGGCAGCTGGGTGTGGCTCATGTGTGACAGACACACCAATAGGAGATATTAATGGGGCAGCCAGCTGGGGTATATGGAAACTCCTCACAATGTTTATGTTGTAAATTTAAAATTAACAACATTCATACAATTTTAGAAAATATTTATTTGAAAGGCAAAGTGGAGAGAAGGGTGCGAGGGACAGAGAGGGAGAATCTTCCATCTGCTGGTTTACTCCCCAAAAGGCCACCACAGCAGAGCTGGGCCAGACTGAAGCCATGAGCCTGGAGCTCCATCAGGGTCTCCTCCATGGGTGCAGGGGCCCAACTCTTGGGCCATCTTCTGCTGCTTTCCCAGGTGCATTAGTGGGCACCTGGATCAGAAGTGGAGCAGCTGAGACTAGAACCTGTGTTCATACGGGATGCTGGTGACACACAGATGGTGGTGACACAACACCAGCCCTATAATAAAATATGTTTTAAAAAGAAAGGAATATCAGCAGAGCACACATGCACACTTTGCTTTCAGAGGGGACAAGACGATGTGGAAGACGAAGCCTGCAGTGGACGGCCAGCCCCACCAGTGTGCAAGGGGAAAGGCGTCTGGTGAGCGCCTAGGACAGAAATAGCAGCCAATGCATCAGACTTCTCAAGGGGCTCAGCTTACACAATTCCAGCTGAAATGTTCAAGGGCAACAAACTTTGTTTTTAAGATTTATGTATTTGAAAGGCAGAGTGACAGCGAGCGAGCGAGCGAGCGAGAGAGAGAATCTTCCATCGTCTGCTTCACTCCCCAAATGGCAGCAACAGCCAGGGCTAGGCCAGGCCCAAACCAGGAGCCAGGAGCTTGAGTGCAGGGGTCCAAGCACTTGGGCCATTAGCAGGGGGCTGGATCCAAAGTGGAGCAGTGGGGACTTGGACTGGTGCCCATCACAGGTGGCTGATTTACCAATTGTGTCACAACACAGGACCCAGATCAATTTTTTTAAGGTTTTATTTATTGATTTGATAGGTAGAGTTACAGACAGTAAGGAGAGACAGAAAGGTCTTCAATCCACTGGTTCATTCTCCAGGTGGCCACAGTGGTCAGAAGTGGGCTGATCTGAAGTCAGGAACCAGGAGCCTCTTCTGGGTCTCCCACACAGGTGCAGAGGCCCAAGTCTTGGGCCATCTTCCACTGCTTTCCCAGGTCATAGCAGAAAGCCGGATGGGAAGAGGAGCAGCCAGGACTAGAGCTGGCGCCCACAGATAGGATTGACCTCTGCACCACAGCACAGGTCCCTCAGTGCTTTTTTTTTTTTTAATGGCAACCAATTTCTAAGCCCCATTGTCAATGCCCTTGTCCACCTGCCAAAGGAGGCCTCCAACGTGGTGTTATGGATCTACTTTTAGGTTCCACACCCCAAGACTCCTCTGCCCGGGGAGTTAGATGTTGGGGCCGTGGCCATTGACGGGGTTCCTCGGGCGGCAGGTCTTGGCAGTGGGCTGGGGGCCTGGTTTCCAAGCGTGGCCCCAGGGCACCGTTGCCTGGCCAGGGTGGTGCCCCCACTTGGAGTCTGAAGAATTAGCAGGAGATTAAACATGGTTATGCTGATAGGATTCCACGGACAGAGCAATGGGCAGCTACCAAGGGGTGGAGGTGGTCCAGGCAGACCCAGAGTGCGCTGGGTTTTCTTTGGGATGCCCAAGGCAGTTTGCTTGTTGACTTGTTGGCGAGCCAGTGAATAACATCAGCTTATTTCGAGAAAGCAGTGGAAGCGAACAGAACAAGCCCAGGAAGGCCCACCAGCAGCCCTGTCCTCCGCGCAGCACCCCTGAGCCTTCCTCTCCCCACAAAGGCCAAGTTGGAAAGTTCTGAGAGGCAGTCAGCAGCCGTCCTGATTCGGCTCCTGCTGACTTCTCTTTGTTTCTGCATCTAAGAGAAGGGCACATAGCTGTACTCGGAGAAGAATGTCAGAAAGCCTGCATCGCCAGCGTGAAGTTCCCAGGGTGCCCGGTTCTTTAGAGATGGGCCAACTGGTGGTTTCATTGCTCCTAAAAGTGTCTTGAATTTGAGGGAGCTGATGTAGTGATAAAGTCTGCATTTTAAATTGGCATCTTTTCATTCCATCTACATGTAACTTCTTCAAGTGCCACAATTGTCAATCAGGTCTAGGGTGTAACTTAGGGAGGGCCCATCAAAGACTTCATACCATCCCAAGTTGGCTTCCTTCTCTAAAGGAGCTGTCCTTTAGACGGGAGGGCGGGCGGGCGGGCGGCAAGGGGCAGACAAGCGCAGACACTGGAGAAGCAGCAGCTTCAGAAATACTGCCGGTCCGCATCCTGATGTCGAGTGAGCAAGTGGCCGAGGCAGGTGGGCGAGAGGTTGGCTGTGCAGAAGCCAAGAGGCCATGCAGGGCTTGGTGGTAGACCAGTTGATGCCAAAACTGGGTTGACCATTTGGGGGATCGCTGGGTGATAGCCATGGAGAAAATATGAGCACAAATTTGCTACTGGGTTCCTGCCAGCAGTGAGTGAGTGTCAATCTTTCCTGCATGGGAGACCGGGAAGAAGCTCCTGGCTCCTGGCTTTGGACTGGAACAGCTTGAGCCATTGTGCCCAACTGGGGAGTGAACCAGTGGATGGAAGACTCTCTTTCTCTCTCTGCACCACTCCTTTCTCTGTGTAACTCTGACCTTCAAATAAATGAATAGATATTAAAAAAATGAAAACTCTGTTCTTGAATGCAAGTTTTATAATAAAAATAAGCTCTCCCACATGGGTGCAGGGGTCCCATCACTTGCGCCATCCTCTGCTGCTTCCCTAGGCACATGAGCAGGGAGCTGCATAGGCAGTGGAGCAGCTGGGCCTTGCCCCAGTGTGCATATGGGACGCCAGTGTTGCCAGTGGTGGGTTTTACCCACTCTGCCACAATGCCAGGCGCCTTCTGAAAATGGAAAAAAATTTACTTTGTATGTGTATTTGCTTGGGTAGCTGCAATGGCCAAGGGCTGGTGCAATCCAAAGCCAGGAGCCGGGAGCTCCATCTGGGTCTTCCATGTGGGTGTGGGGGCCTGAGTACTTGGGCCATCTTCTACTGCTTTCCCAGGTGCACTTGCAGGGAGCTGGGTGGGAAGTGGAGCAGCCGGGACTCCAACTGGGACTCTGGGATAGGAACCCAGCATTGCAAGGCCTCCCAGGGGCCGGCCCCAGGGGCTGCATTCTAGCCACGCACATGTGCTTCTGGCCTCCTTCTCCTCTGCCTGCGGCTCTTTCTCCATCTCTTTCCATCCCCTCCATGGCTGAGTGCTTCCTCCAAAGCCCTATGCAGGTTTTTTTTTTTTTTTTTTTTTACAGGCAGAGTGGATAGTGAGAGAGAGAGAGAAAGGTCTTCTTTTTTGCCGTTTGTTCACCATCCAATGGCTGCCGTGGCTGGCGCACTGTGGGTGTGTGTGGTATGTATGTAAGTGTATTTATATATGATTGTGTTGGTGGGTGTGTGGGTGTGTTAGTGTGTATGAACATATGTATGTGTATGTATGTATGTGTGTGTTTCTGTGTGTGTGTTTGTCTTGTGTGTGTTTGTATGTAAGTATGTGTATGTACTTGTGTGTGTGTGTGTGTGTGTGTGGGCGGGCATGTGTGGCAGCAGGACATCTTCCCCTCGTGAAGTTCAAGCTCACGTCGAAAATGCATGACCATGAGATCAGGCTCTGCCTTCCAGGGTGCCTTTTCCAAAATTCCTTTGCGAGACCCTGGCAAAGAGGAGAGACCCCGAGAGAGAGCGCTGGTGTCTCCCGACCAACGGACCGGGTCACGCCCCAAATGTCTGCATCAGGAACTCCAATGGATTCTTGCTTAAAGCAAACCAAAGGCCTTTGTTGCGGTCCCTCTGCAGCGCCCAGGTCCTCTCGCCGCAGCCGCACGGCCTTTACCCCCGACCAGCTGGGGATGCTGCAAGCTGTTTTAGAAACCAGCCGCTGCCCAGATTGGAGCCAAAAAGAAGAGTTATCATCCGAGCTTCATCTGGATGCCTATGGGATCAAGGTATGTCCTGAGCCCCCTGCCTCGCACTCACTTCCTGTGGTCACCGCGGCGCTGGCTGCTCAGGGCAGTCCCCGAGAGGCTGGCAGGCAGAGGCTGCCCGGGGCTTGTCCTGAACTCCCTGCGCGTGGGCCCTTGACAAGATAGACTCCCCCGGGCGGGGCACTCGCGGATGCGTTGTGGTTGCGGGCGCAAGAGTTCAACCGGCCGGCGAGGACCACGCCTGGTGGATGGCACTCAGTACGCGGGAGCCAGCCGAGAGCCGGCCGCGGAGGTGGAGCGAACATGTGTGTGCAGGAAGCGTTTCCAAATTGTATTTCTTTAAATGTATTGGTGAGACGCAATGAGACCGAAGTTTTTTGAGATTTATTTATTTATTTGAACAAGTTCGAGGCAGAGAGAGAGGTGTCTTCCATCGGCCGGTTCACTGCCCCCAGGACCCACGGCTGCCGCGCACGACCCCATGGCCGAATGACTCTCCCGGGCCCGGCACAGCGTTTGAGAAAGAGGCTTGAGCCCAGCGTGCCCACGCCACAAGGGCCCCGAGCTTCTGAGGCCCCTGGGGTCTCCCTGGGGTCGTTGCCTCTGGAGTAACCTGTTCCTTCCCTTCCTCCCCAGACCTGGTTTAAAAATCAGCGCGCCAAGCAAAGAAAACTGCAGCCAACGGGCCAGCCCCACCAGCCCAGCGAGTCCACACCTCAGCCTCCTCCGCCGCCGCCGCCGCCGCCAACAGGCTCTGAGCTCAGCGCGCCCGCGCAGGAAGAGCAGGGCCCCGGGGGCTCCCAGGCGCAGGGCCCCGAGGCTGCCGAGGACCCGCTGCCCGCCGATCTGCACAACATCCATCTGGACTCATCTGCGCCCTGGGCTTCGCTGCCCCATGACTTCGGGGAGCTCGTGCGCATGTACGGCTTGTTCGAGGATGACGAGCCCGACGACCTAGCAGAGCACCTGTACCCCCAGGCTTAAAGGAGACTCTGACTGTGAATAGGGTGCCCCACACTCGGCCAGTCTGAGCTTGGGCGTGCGTCCTCTAGCATAAGAAAATAAAGCTCAGTAATGGCAAAAAAGGAAAAAGAAAAGAAAAACAAAACAAAAAACACCCTACAAAAACACAACCCTCCTCCCCCCAACATATAAAGAAATAAAGCCGGACCCCTCATCCTCCCGCCTGTGATGTCTGTCCTTCCTGCTTCCTTTGCATGCAGCCCTGCATCCGGCTTCCCCTCCACGTGGTCCTCTGCAGACTGAAACCCTGGGGTCCCGAGGTGGGGCAGGGGCCCTGGCTCCCTCAGCCACAGAAGCACTGAGTCAGCCTCTACACTCGCCCCAGCTCCCACTGGGAGATCCTTGTACTGGGAGCAACCGAGTCATCCCCAAGGAGGCGGTGGGGCAGGCCGAGGCAGTGTGGGTGCTGCTCCCTCTTCCTGTGCAGGAACCCCACTGCGGCCCCAGCCCTGCTCTACAGAGCACGCCCCGGCCCCAGTGCTCTGGCTTGGCACCTTGGCTTCCCGGCTCTGGGAGCCCAAGGGACCAGGCGCTCCTGCCAGTCCCTGCCCGCTGCCCTGAGCGGCCGCTTCCTGGTGCTGCCTGGCGCTGGGCAAGGGCTTCAGAGTCCAGATCAGCCCTGAGAAGGAGTGAGCTAAAGCCCAAATCCCAGGTCTATCCCTGGAGGGGTTTTCCAGTCTGATCTCCCAACACTGCCGTGGGCCAGTTCTTTCCTCTCTGTTAGCAGATTGATTTCTTTGGAAGGTAGTTCCAGAAAGGGAGAGACAGAGGACACAGCTCTTCCATCTGGTGGGTCACTCCCCGAATGGTGAGTCCCTGGGGCTCTACATGGAGCCCAGCACTTTTGGAACCTACTCCACCAGTTTTTCGGCTCCCACTGGAGCTCCAAGAGGGGGTGGCCCAGGCCTCTGTGGCTGTCCTGCGTTGCATCTGTTCATTGATTCTGAGTGCTCTGCAGCTCTGCTGTGGAAGCCACTGGCCCAGGGTCTCTGTGCCAAGTCACTTCACTCACTGGTCCTGTGGGAAATTCTCCACTGCTGCTGGATTGCCCAGGGCCTGGGTCACAGAGGCACAATCTGCACAACCCCCTAGGCGCTGGAATCACACACAGAGCTGGGGCTCCTTTCACCAGGGAGAAAAAGGTTTACGTTCTTATTTGAATGAGTTACAGAGAGAGAGAGAGAGAGAGAAAGGGAGAAGTCTTCCATCCGCTGGTTCACTCCCTGATGGCCACAATGGCCAGCACTGGCCCAGGTAGAAGCAGGAGCCAGGAGCTTCTTTGAGGACTCCCACATGGGTGTTCAGAGGCCTATGTACTTGGGCCGTCCTCTGCTGCGTTCCCAGGCCATTGGCAGGGAGCTGGATCAGAACTGCAGCGGCCGGGACACAAAGTAGCACCCATGTGGGATGGTGGCTTTACCCGCTTCACCACAGTGCCAGCCCTGGAGGGCACCTCTTGGGTGAGAATCCTAGGACCTGCAGAGGAGAAGGCAACACTGGCCTCCTTGCCCTGGTCTTTGCTCCAATGCCCCAGAGTTGTGCTTTAGGGTAGCACATCTGCACACAGTCAACCCCTCCTAGCCAGCTGCCAGAGCGGGGGAGCTGTTCTGTAGGATGCTGTCAGGGTCTATACCTGGCGTTCTGCCTCAGCACAAGTGCACGGCACAAATCATGCACCTGATGCTGACCGTGGACTGTGGGGCACAATCCCGTGTCTCCTCTGTTCTTCCGTTGTCACACACGTGAGATCAGTGACAGAGGAGGGCTGTGTGAGAACTGTGCACCTGCTCGATTTCCTGAAAACCTAAAACTCCTCTCCAACGTAGTGTCTGTTATTAGTATTAATATTACTATTTGTAAAATCAAGTTTCGGGGGAGGCCTTTGGCTCAGTGCCTCAGAAACGGCTTAGGGGGCCTGCATTCCCCATCTGAGTGCCTGGGTTGGATTCCTGGCTGCCACCTAAGGCGGACCCTGGGAGTCAATGCTGATGCTCAGTACTTGGGTCCCGGTCCCTGGTTGAGAGTTCCAGGCCCTGGCAGTTGTGGGCACTTGGGGGCAGGGAACCAATGCTGGCAACTCTGTCTATGTCTGTCGCTCTGCCTTTTTGACAAAGAAGTTTCCATTTAAACAGCAGTGTGTGCTTGGTTGGTCCTGCAGGAATGAACCAGTCTGTAGGAGCCCCTGCGGGCGACCTGGAGACAGGCCTGGAGGGACCACTCCTCTGCCTTGTTCTTTACAAAAGCAAATGTGCTGGGAGTTTGGGGGGATCTCTGGGCATCACAGCTTATCACAGCTTGGAGGTTGGTTTTCTGTAGTGTGTGGACATTTTGTAACGGTGAACTTATATGCTTCTGAAGTGCTTAAAGAAGAGGATTTGTGGAGTTCCTGATGGCGGTTAGGCGGCCCCTGGACCCCATAGCGACCTTGGACCCCAGCCGCTGCCCGAGAGTCGGGGGTCGCCGCCACTGTGGAGCGCCAGGGGGCGCCATCGTAGACAACGCAAAATCCAGGGCCGCAAGGGCGTGGTGGCCACGTTCGTGGGCTGCCGTCCTCCGCGTGCTCTCGGGCGGTGGGTGGGCAGCAGGCCTCCCTGGGCCACGCACGAGGGGACGGGCCTGAGACTCGGGCGCCCGGACCCGCTTTCCAGGTCAAGTTCTCCCAGAGTTCTCGCCTCTGCTTCCCGCAGGTCGCTCAGCGCCTCAGGTCCGCCCATTTGCTCTTACTGTCCAATCAGGAGCAAGGGAGGGATTCCTTCGGGCTCCCGCTGGGCAGGGATATTTTTTTATTTTTTATTTGTTTGAAGGCAGAGTTACAGAGGGATAGTTAATGATAAGATAGAGGTAGAGAGAGATAGATAGTGATAGTGATAGAGAAAGAGAAGGAGAGAGAGAGAAACAGAGAGGTAGAGAGAGATAGTGATAGTGATAGTGATAGTGATAGTGATAGTGATAGTGATAGTGATAGAGAGAGAGAGAGAGAGAGAGAGAGAGAGAGAGGCCTGCAGTGCCTGCATCCCGTAGGGGCCCCGGTCTTCCGATCCAGCTTTCTGCTATGGCTGGGAAGCAGTAGAGGATTTGCCCAAGTCCTCGGGCAGGGCCCTGGGCCTGTGTGTGTGGGAGACCCAGACCCAGACCCAGAAGAAGCTCCGGATCCAGGCTTCGGAACAGCTCAGCTCTGGCTGTTGTGGCCATTTGGGGAGTGAAACAGCGAGTGCAAGACCTCTCTCTCCCTCTCTGGAACTCTGCCTTTCAAATCAATCAACATATCTGTAATAAAAAGTGTTTTTTAAAAGGATTGATTTTCTTGTTACCACCACAGTCACGCTAATTAACATACCACCTCCTCGCTTTCTTCGGATTTTTTTTTTTAGAAAGTTGATTGTATTTTCGTTTTTAAAGATTTTATTTATTGGGGACGGCTCTTTCGCACAGCGGGTTAAAGCCCCAGCCTGCATCGCCAACAGCCCATATGGGCACTGATCTTTCTTTCTTTCTTTTTTTAACTTTTATTTAACAAATCTAAATTTCCAAAGTACAGCTTCTAGATTACCGTGGCTTTTTCCCCCCATAACTTGCCTCCTTCCCGCAATCCAATCCTCCCATCTCCCGCTCCCTCTCCCATTCCATTCACATCAAGATTCATTTTCAATTATCTTTATATACAGAAGATCAATATAGTATATAGTAAGTAAAGATTTCAACTGTTTGCACCCACACAGAAACACAAAGCGTCAAGTACTGTTTGAGTACTAGTTATAGGAAGAATTCACATTTTACAACACGTTAAGGGCAGAGATCCTACATGAGGAGGAAGTGCACAGTGACTCCTGTTGTTGACTAAGAAATTGACACTCTTGTTTCTGGGGTCAGTAATCACCCTAGGCTATTGAGTTGCCTAGGTTAGGGAAGCCTTTTGAGTTTGCCAACTCCCATCTTATTTAGACAAGGTCATAGTCAAAGTGGAAATTCCCTTCAGAGAAGGGTACCTCCTCCTTTGATGGCATGTTCTTTCCACTGGGATCTCTCTCACTCGCAGAGATCTTTCATTTAGGTTTTTTTTTTTTTTTTCCAGAGTGTCTTGGCTTTCCATGCCTAAAATACTCTCATGGGCTCTTCAGCCGGATCCGAACATCTTAAGGGCTGATTCCGAGGTAAATTGGCATCTGTTAATCCCATGTATCTGATAAGCTCTTCAAGTGCTAATCTGTCAATCTGGTCTAGGGTGTGACTTAATACCGTCAGGAGTTGGCTCTGTTCTAGAAAGGAGCCGTCCGGGTGGCAGGGGGCAGACAAACACAGACGCTGGAGAAGAAGCAGCTTCGGAAATACTGCCGGTCCGAGTCGTGATGTCGAGTGAGCAAGTGGCCGAGGCGGGTGGGCGAGAGGTTGGCTGTGCAGGGCTTGCTTGGTGGTAGGCCAAGCCATGCCGGCACCAGGTTGGCCGTTGGCGGGATCGCTGGCTTATAGCAATGGAGCAAACAGGAGCACAGTTTGCTACTGGGCTCCCGCCAGCAGTGAGTGAGTGTCCGTCGTCTCTCCCATCCTTTTGGATGCCCGTGACTGGCATACAGTTAACACGGCAGCCAGTTGGGTCTCCCATAATCTCTGGTCTGTGACGCACTTCCCAAGCCATCGAGGGGACAGGGCTGCATCACTGTTTTAGACACCATTCTGCTTCCTCTTGAATGCTCATTGCCTGTTTCTGACCTTTCTCATTTTAAAGAACTGTGCGTTTCGGTTTTGGTTGTTTTGTAGAGTATCTTTGTTGTCTCCCAGAAACTCTGATGTTGGTTGCACAGAAAACCTTCCAGTCTTGAAAACTGTGTTTTCCATTTGCTTAGCAGTTTCACTGTTCAGATCTTTTAAATGTTTATGTGACACAGGGTGGAAATTGATTTTAAACCATTTGATTGGGGAACAACTGTTTGGAAACCTAAGCAGATAAGAGGTCTTCACAAAGTGTGTGGGAAACTAGGGGTGAAGCAAAAGTGATGGGGACAGTGGCCGTGGCTCACTCAGTGAATCTTCTGCCTGTGGCGCTGGCATCCCATATAGGTGCTGGGTCCTAGTCCTGGTTGCTCCTCTTCCAGTCCAGCTCTCTGCTGTGGCCCAGGAAGGCAGTGGAAGATGGCCCAGGTGCTTGGGCCCTGCACCCGCATGGGAGACCAGGAGGAAGCACCTGGCTCCTGGCTTCAGATCGGCACAGCGCGAAGGCCGGCTGTATTGGTCATTAGGGGAGCGGGGGTGAACCAACGGAAGGAAGACCTTTCTCTCTGTTTCTCTCTCACTGTCCAACTCTGCCCGTCTAAATATAAAAAGAAAAGAAAAAGTTATGCATGGCTTTCAAAAAATTGTTTTTTGCACCAGAATGAACCCATTTTTTGACTCATTTTTTCCATGCATTTCTTAGTCTCTCTGTATTTTCTCATGTTTTCCTTTGCATTGGAACAACCTAGTGTAGAGTGCCTTTCTTGTCTGGAGACACAGATACAATCTTTCTCTTTTAAAAAGTTTTGTTTAAAGTGTTCGTTGATGGGGCCGGCGCTGTGGTGCAGTGGGTTAAAGCCCTGGCTGGAAGTGCAGGCATCCCATATGGGCTCCGGTTCAAGTCCAGGCTGCTCCTCTTCTGATCCCGCTCTCTGGCATGGCCTGGGAAAGCAGGAAAAGATGGGCCCCTGCACCCACATGGGAGACCGGGAAGAAGCTCCTGGCTCCTGCCTTTGGATTGGCACAGCTCATGTCATTGTGGCCAGTTGGGGAGTGAACCAGTGGATGGAACACTCTCTCTCTCTCTGTCTCTCTCTCTCTCTCTCTCTGTCTCTCCTTCTTTCTCTGTGTAACTCTGACCATCAAATAAATGAATAGACCTTTTTTTTCTTTAAAAAAAAAAGAAAGTATATCCTTGAATGCAAGTTTTATAATAAAAATAAGCTCTCCCACATGGGTGCAGGGGTGCTATCTTTTGGCTGTTGTCTGCTGCTTCCCTAGGCACATGAGCAGGGAGCTGCATAGGCAGCGGAGCAGCTGGGCCTTGTCCCAGTGTCCATATGGGACGCCAGTGTTGCCAGTGGTGGGTTTTACCCACTCTGCCACAATGCCAGGCGCCTTCTGAAAATGAAAAAAAATTTACTTTGTATGTGTATTTGCTTGGGTAGCTGCAATGGCCAAGGGCTGGTGCAATCCAAAGCCAGGAGCCGGGAGCTCCATCTGGGTCTCCCATGTGGGTGTGGGGGCCTGAGTACTTGGGCCATCTTCTACTGCTTTCCCAGGTGCACTTGCAGGGAGCTGGGTGGGAAGTGGAGCAGCCGGGACTCCAACTGGGACTCTGGGATAGGAACCCAGCATTGCAAGGCCTCCCAGGGGCCGGCCCCAGTGGCTGCACTCTAACCACGCACATGTGCTTCTGGCCTCCTTCTCCTCTGCCTGCGGCTCTTTCTCCATCTCTTTCCAACCCCTCCATGGCTGAGGGCTTCCTCCAAAGCCCTATGCAGTTTTTCTCTCTCTCTGACTCTCTCTCTGTCTTTCCCATGAGCTGGGAGAAAACTGCGAGCTTGGCACTTGCCTTCACAGGGTGTGGGTGTGGGTGTGTATGAATGTATGTATGTGTATGTATGTGTGTGTTTGTCTCTGTGTGTCTTGTTTGTTTTGTGTGTGGGTTTGTATATATGTTTGCATATGTGTGTATGTACATGTGTGTATCTTTCTGTGTGTGTCTGTATGTGTCTGTCTTTGTGTTAGTGTGTGGGTTCTTATGTATGTGTGTGTATGTATGTATGTATGTATGTATGTCGTGGGTGTGTGGGTGTGTATGTATGAGTATGTATGTGTGTGTGACTTTCTGTGTCTGTGTCTTACTGTGTGTGTGGGTTTGTATTTATGTATGTATGTATGTGTGTGTGTGTGTGTGTGTGTGTGTGGCAGCAGGACATCTTCCCCTCGTGAAGCTCAAGCTCACGGCGAAAATGCATGACCATGAGATCAGGCTCTGCCTTCCAGGGTGCATTTTCCAAAATTCCTTTGGGAGACCCAGGCAAAGAGGAGAGACCCCGAGAGCGCTGCTGTCTACCGGCTCGCTCCCGAAATGCATGCAGTGGCTGCTGGAGCCAAAGCCGGCATCAGGATGGCCAATGGATTCTTTCTGAAAGCAAACCAAAGCCCTTTGTTCCTGTTCCCTCTGCAGCGCCCAGGTGTGCTCGCCGCAGCCGCACAGACTTTACCCCCGACCAGTTGGGGATGTTGAAAGCTGTTTTCGAAACGACCCCCTGTCCTGACTGGGAGAAGATACAAGAGTTAGCGGCAAAGCTATGTTTGGATGAGTGTGTGATCAAGGTATGTCCCGAGCCCTATGCCCTCCGTGCCATGCACTCACTCGCTTGCGGTCACCGCTGTGCTGGCCGCTCAGGGCAGTCGCCAATGCACGCGCTTTGCAGTCCCTGCGAAGCTGGCAGGCAGAGGCTGGCGCGGGGCTGGTCCCGAAGTCCCTGCGGGTGGGCCCTTGACAAGATAGACTGCCCCTGGCGCTCGCGGCTGCCTTGGGGCAGAAGAGTTCAAGTGTGAGCAGGTGGCCAGGACTATGCCTGGTGGATGGCTCCGCCCAGCCCCAGCGCGGGAGCCAGCCAAGGGCCGCCCGCGCAGGCCAGGCGGAGCGAACACGTGTGTGCGGGGAGCGCGTTTCCAAAGTGTATTTCTTTAAATGTATTGTGTGAGAGGCAATGAGACAGAATTTCTTTTTTAAGATTTATTTATTATTTATTTGAAAGAGTTTGAGGCTGCTTAGACCCCATGGCCGAATGACCCCACCAGGCCTCCCCTCCGAGGGTCTCCGCACCTCTCAGTACTGTGTCCTTAGAGACCGAGCTCCCAGAACGTGAGCCTTTGTGGTGCAAAGCCTAGCGCGCAAAGTTCTAAGTTCTGCAGCGGAGGATCGCTTGGGAGCAGGGCAGAGGCTGCCCGGCCCCCTCCCCTTTACCTGATGCCAGCGGCTCCCTCCCAGGCCCGGCACAGCGTTTGAGAAAGAGGCTTGAGCCCAGCGTGCCCACGCCACAAGGGCCCCGAGCTTCTGAGGCCCATGGGGTCTCCCTGGGGTCCTTGCCCCTGGAGTAACCTGTTCCCTCCCTTCCTCCCCAGACCTGGTTTAAAAATCAGCGCGCCAAGCAAAGAAAACTGCAGCGAAAGGGCCAGCCCTGCCAGCCCGGCGAGTCCCCACCACCACCAGGTTCAGAGCTCAGCGCACCTTCGCAGGAAGATCACGGCCCTGAGAGCTCCCAGGCGCATGGCCCCGAGGCTGCCGAAGACCCGCTGCCCGCCGATCTGCAAAATATCCATCTGGACTCCTCAGCGCCCTGGGCTTCGTTGCCCCATGACATCGGGGAGCTGGTGCGCACGTACGGCTTGTTCGATGACGACGAGCCCGACGACTAGCAGATATCTGAACCCCCAGACTTCAAGGGCCAAATTTTCCCAGTCCTAGAAAAAAGAAAGAAGAAAAAAAGAATGAAGCATGTAGGAGCCCCTGCCGGCGACCTGGAGACAGCCCTGAAGGGACCACTCCTCTGCCTCATTCTTTGCAAAACTAAACGTGTTGGGATTTTGGGGAGATCTCTGGGCTGGTCGGAGGCATCACAGCCTGGAGGTTGGTTTTCTGTAGATTGTGGACGTTTTGTAGTGGTGAACTTAGATGTTTCTGAAGTGCTTAAAGAAGAGGATTTATGGGGTTCCTGAGGGCAGTCAGGTGGGCCTGGTGACCTGGCCGCGACCTTGGCCCCCAGCTGCCACCAGAGAGTCCGGGGTCGCCGCCACCGTGGAGCGCCAGGGGGCGCCATCGTAGACAACGCGCAAGCCAGGGCCGCGGCTGGAACTCTGCCTTTCCAATCCATCAACACATCTGTACCAAAAAGTGTTTTTTGAAAAGATTGATTTTCTTGTTACCACCACAGTCACGCTAATTAACATACCACCTCCTCGCTTTCTTAGGATGTTTTTGCAGAATGATGATTGTCTTTTCATTTTTAAAGATTGGATTGATTGGGGCCGGCGCTGTAGCACAGCGGGTTCAACCTCCAGCCTGCAGCGCCAACAGCCCATATGGGCACTGGTCTTTCCAATAAAATAAAGTAAAATAAAATAACATAAATCGTTGTTTGAGGATGTTGTTATTGAATTCTTGGAGAGGTAGAGCTGCAGACAGTGAGAAGAAGAGACAGGGAGAAAGGTCTGCCTTCCGTTGCTTCACGCCCCAAATGGCCACAAGGGTCAGAGCTGTGCCAATGGGGAGCCGGGAGCCAGGGGCTGGGGTTCACCTCTTCAAGCGGCACATCTGTCAATCAGGTCTAGGGTGTGACTTAGGGAGGGTCCATCAAAGACTTCATACCATGCCAAGTTGGCTTCCTTCTCTAAAGGAGCCATCCTTTAGCCAGGCGGGCGGGCGGGCCGGCGGGCAGGCGGGTGGCAAGGGGCAGACAAGCGCAGACGCTGGAGAAGCAGCAGCTTCGGAAATACTGCCGGTCCGCGTCCTGATGTCGAGTGAGCAAGTGGCCGAGGCGGGTGGGCGAGAGGTTGGCTGTGCAGGGCTTGCTTGGTGGTAGGCCAAGCCATGCCGGCACCGGCTTGGCCGTTGGCGGGATCGCTGGCTTCTGGCAATGGAGCAAACAGGAGCACAGTTTGCTGCAGGGCTCCCGCCAGCAGTGAGCGAGTGTCCGTCGTCTCTCCCATCCTTTTGGATGCCCGTGACTGTCATACAGTTAACACGGCAGCCAGTGGGGTCTCCCGGAAACTCTGGTGTTGCTGGCACAGAAAACCTTGCAGTCTTTGGCTTGTGTTTTCCACTTGCTTCCGAGTTGCACTGTTCAGATATTTTAAATGTCCATGTGACACAAGGGTACTAGAAAAGTTCATGGAAATGGATTTTAAAACATTGACTTGGGCAAAAACTGTTTGCAATCCACCTATGCAGATGAGAGGTCTTCAGAAAGTTCCTGGGAAAATAGGTAGGAAGAAAAAGTTATGCATGGCGTTCCAAAACATTCTTTTTGCCCCAGAATGAGCTCAGTTTTTGACTCCTATTTCCATGCATTTCTTAGTCTCTCTGTATTTTCTCCTATTTTCCTTTGCCTTGGAAAACCCTAGTGTAGAGTGCATTTCTTGTTTGGAGACACAGACACAATCTTTCTCTTTGAAATTCATGTGTTGAAAGAGTGAGTTGATGGGGCCGGCGCTGTGGTGCAGCGGCTTAAAGCCCCGGCCTGAAGGGCAGGCATCCCATACGGGCGCCGCTTCGAGTCCGGGCGCCGCTTCGAGTCCCGGCTGCTCCTTTTCTGATCCAGCCCTCTGCTATGGCCTGGGAAAGCAGTAGAACCCAGCCCAAGTCCTTGGGCCCCTGCACCTGCATGGCAGACCCGGAAGAAGCTCCTGGCTCCTGCCTTTGCATTGGCACAGCTCGAGCCATTGTGGCCAGTTGGGGAGTAACTCTGACCTTCAAAGAAATGAATCGATCTTTTTTTTTTTTTTCAAAAAAGAACAAAGAAAGAAAGAAAGTCTATCCTCGAATGTGAGTTTTATAATAAAAATGAGCTCTCCCACATGGGTGCAGGGGTCCCATCACTTGCGCCGTCCTCTGCTGCTTCCCTAGGCACATGAGCAGGGAGCTGCATAGACAGTGGAGCAGCTGGGCCTTGCCCCAGTGTGCATATGGGACGCCAGTGTTGCCAGTGGTGGGTTTTACCCACTCTGCCACAATGCCAGGCGCCTTCTGAAAATGAAAAAACATTTCCTTTGCATGTGTATTTGCATGGGTAGCTGCAATGGCCAAGGGCTGGTGCAATCCAAAGCCAGGAGCCGGGAGCTCCATCTGGGTCTCCCATGTGGGTTTGGGGGCCTGAGTACTTGGGCCATCTTCTACTGCTTTCCCAGGTGCATTTGTAGGGAGCTGGGTGGGAAGTGGAGCAGCTGGGACACCAACTGGGACTCTGGGATAGGAACCCAGCATTGCAAGGCCTCCCAGGGGCCGGCCCCAGTGGCTGCACTCTAACCACGCACATGTGCTTCTGGCCTCCTTCTCCTCTGCCTGCGGCTCTTTCTCCATCTCTTTCCAACCCCTCCATGGCTGAGGGCTTCCTCCAAAGCCCTATGCAGTTTTTCTCTCTCTCTGTCTCTCTCTCTGTCTTTCCCATGAGCTGGGAGAAAACTGGGAGCTTGGCACATGCCTTCACAGGGTGTGGGTGCAGGTGTGGGTGTGGGTGTGGGTGTGGGTGTGAGTGTGTGGGTGTGTATGTATGCATGTATGTGCATTTAGGTATGTATGCGTGTGTGTGTGGGTGGATGTGTGTGTGTGTTTGTGTATGTATGTGTGTGTTTCTGTGTGTGTGTGTGTGTGTGTGTGTGTGTGGCAGCAGGACATCTTCCCCTCGTGAAGTTCAAGCTCACGTCGAAAATGCATGACCATGAGATCAGGCTCTGCCTTCCAGGGTGCATTTTCCAAAATTCCTTTGCGAGACCCTGGCAAAGAGGAAGAGACCCCGAGAGAGAGCGCTGGTGTCTCCAGAGCAACCGGGGACCAGGTCACGCCCCAAATGTCTGCATCAGGAACTCCAATGGATTCTTGCTTAAAGCAAACCAAAGGCCTGTGTTGCTGTTCCCTCTGCAGTGCCCAGGTCCTCTCGCCGCAGCCGCACGGCCTTTACCCCCGACCAGCTGGGGATGCTGCAAGCTGTTTTAGAAACCAGCCGCTGCCCAGATTGGAGCCGAGTCCAAGAGTTAGCGCCCGAGCTTCATCTGGATGTGTATGTGATCAAGGTATGTCCTGAGCCCCGCGCCCTCCGCGCCGCGCACTCACTTGCTGTGGTCACCGCTGCGCTGGCTGCTCAGGGCAATGGCCAATGCGCGCGCTGCGCTTCGCAGTCCCCGCGAGGCTGGCAGGCAGAGGCTGCCCCGGGACTTGTCCCGAACTTCCTGCGCGTGGGCACTGGACAAGAAAGACTCCCCCGGGCGGGCGGACGGGGCGCTCGCGGCTGCATTGCGGTTGCGGTTGTGGGCGCAAGAGTTCAAGTCTGAGCCGGCCGGCGGTGGCGGCCAGGACCGCGCCTGGTGGATGGCGCCGCCCAGCCCCAGCGCGGGGAGCCAGCCGAGAGCCGCCCGCGCAGGCTGAGCCAACACGTGTGTGCAGGGTGCGCGTTTAAATGTATTGGATGAGACGCAATGAGACCGACTTTTTTTTTAAGATGTATTTATCTCTTTGAACGAGTTCGAGGCAGAGAGAGGTGTCTTCCATCGGCCGGTTCACTGCCCCCAGGGCCCACGGCGGCTGCGCGCGACCCCATGGCCGAATGACCCCACCAGGCCTCCCCTCCGAGGGTCTCCGCACCTCTCAGTACTGTGTCCTTAGAGACCGAGCTCCCAGAACGTGAGCCTTTGTGGTGCAAAGCCTAGTGCGCAAAGTTCTAGGTTCTGCTGCGGAGGATCGCTTGGGAGCAGGGCAGAGGCTGTCCGGCCCCCTCCCCTTTACCTGATGCCTGCGGCTCCCTCCCGGGCCCGGCACAGCGTTTGAGAAAGAGGCTTGAGCCCAGCGTGCCCACGCCACCTCAGCCTCCTCCTCCGCCTCCGCTGCCACCACCGCTGCTGCTGCCACTGCCGCCGCAGCCGCCGCCGCCGCCGCCGCCGCCAACATGCTCGGAGCTCAGCGCGCCTGCGGAGGAAGAGCAGGGCCCCGGGGGCTCCCAGGCGCAGGGCCCCGAGGCTGCCGAGGACCCGCTGCCCGCCGATCTGCACAACAGCCATCTGGACTCCTCTGCGCCCTGGGCTTCGCTGCCTCATGACATCGGGGAGCTCGTGCGCATGTACCGCTTGTTCCATGACGACGAGCCAGACGACTAGCAGATATCTGAACCCCCAGACTTCAAGGGCCGAATTTTTTCCAGTCCTAGAAAAAAGAAAAAGGACGAAGCAGTCTGTAGGAGCCCCTGCCGGCGACCTGGAGACAGCCCTGGAGGGACCACTCCTCTGCCTTGTTCTTTACAAAAGCAAATGTGCTGGGAGTTTGGGGGGCTCTCTGGGCTGGTCCGAGGCATCACAGCCTGGAGGCTGGTTTTCTGTAGTGTGTGGACGTTTTGTAATGGTGAACTTAGATACTTGTGAAGTGCCACAAGAAGACGATTTATGGGGTTCCTGAGGGCAGTCAGGCGGGCCTGGCGACCTCGCCGCGGCCTTGGCCCCCAGCCGCCACCAGAGTCCGGGGTCGCCGCCACCGTGGAGCGCCAGGGGGCGCCATCGTAGACAACGCGAAATCCAGGGCCGCAAGGGCGTGGTGGCCACGTTCGTGGGCTGCCGTCCTCCGCGTGCTCTCGGGCGGTGGGTGGGCAGCGGGCCTCCCCGGGCCACGCACGAGGGGACGGGCCTGAGACTCGGGCGCCCGGACCCGCTTTCCAGTGGTCAAGTTCTCCCAGAGTTCTCGCCTCTGCTTCCCGCAGGTCGCTAGGCGCCTCAGGCCCGCCCCCTTGCTCTTACTGTCCAATCAGGAGCGAGGGAGGGATTCCTTCGGGCTCCAGCAGGGCAGGGATATTTTTTTCTTTTTTCTTTGTTTGAAGGCAGAGTTCAGAGCGGTAGAGTTAGTGATGAGATAGAGGTAGAGAGAGATACAGAGAGATAGAGATAGGGATAGAGAGGTAGAGAGAGATACATAGTGATAGAGAGAGAGAGAGAGAGAGAGAGAGAGAGAGAGAGAGGCCTGCAGTGCCTGCATCCCGTAGGGGCCCCGGTCTTCCGATCCAGCTTTCTGCTATGGCTGGGAAGCAGTAGAGGATTTGCCCAAGTCCTCGGGCAGGGCCCTGGGCCTGTGTGTGTGGGAGACCCAGACCCAGACCCAGAAGAAGCTCCGGATCCAGGCTTCGGAACAGCTCAGCTCTGGCTGTTGTGGCCATTTGGGGAGTGAAACAGCGAGTGCAAGACCTCTCTCTCCCTCTCTGGAACTCTGCCTTTCAAATCAATCAACATATCTGTAATAAAAAGTGTTTTTTAAAAGGATTGATTTTCTTGTTACCACCACAGTCACGCTAATTAACATACCACCTCCTCGCTTTCTTCGGATTTTTTTTTTTTAGAAAGTTGATTGTATTTTCGTGTTTAAAGATTTTATTTATTGGGGACGGCTCTTTCGCACAGCGGGTTAAAGCCCCAGCCTGCATCGCCAACAGCCCATATGGGCACTGATCTTTCTTTCTTTCTTTTTTTAACTTTTATTTAACAAATCTAAATTTCCAAAGTACAGCTTCTAGATTACCGTGGCTTTTTCCCCCCATAACTTGCCTCCTTCCCGCAATCCAATCCTCCCATCTCCCGCTCCCTCTCCCATTCCATTCACATCAAGATTCATTTTCAATTATCTTTATATACAGAAGATCAATATAGTATATAGTAAGTAAAGATTTCAACTGTTTGCACCCACACAGAAACACAAAGCGTCAAGTACTGTTTGAGTACTAGTTATAGGAAGAATTCACATTTTACAACACGTTAAGGGCAGAGATCCTACATGAGGAGGAAGTGCACAGTGACTCCTGTTGTTGACTAAGAAATTGACACTCTTGTTTCTGGGGTCAGTAATCACCCTAGGCTATTGAGTTGCCTAGGTTAGGGAAGCCTTTTGAGTTTGCCAACTCCCATCTTATTTAGACGAGGTCATAGTCAAAGTGGAAATTCCCTTCAGAGAAGGGTACCTCCTCCTTTGATGGCATGTTCTTTCCACTGGGATCTCTCTCACTCGCAGAGATCTTTCATTTAGGTTTTTTTTTTTTTTTTTTCCAGAGTGTCTTGGCTTTCCATGCCTAAAATACTCTCATGGGCTCTTCAGCCGGATCCGAACATCTTAAGGGCTGATTCCGAGGTAAATTGGCATCTGTTAATCCCATGTATCTGATAAGCTCTTCAAGTGCTAATCTGTCAATCTGGTCTAGGGTGTGACTTAATACCGTCAGGAGTTGGCTCTGTTCTAGAAAGGAGCCGTCCGGGTGGCAGGGGGCAGACAAACACAGACGCTGGAGAAGAAGCAGCTTCGGAAATACTGCCGGTCCGAGTCGTGATGTCGAGTGAGCAAGTGGCCGAGGCGGGTGGGCGAGAGGTTGGCTGTGCAGGGCTTGCTTGGTGGTAGGCCAAGCCATGCC
Organism: Oryctolagus cuniculus; assembly: GCF_051225735.1. Taxonomy (NCBI): domain Eukaryota; kingdom Metazoa; phylum Chordata; class Mammalia; order Lagomorpha; family Leporidae; genus Oryctolagus; species Oryctolagus cuniculus. The sequence continues at coordinate 15,514,114 of NC_142884.1, forward strand.
GGCACCAGGTTGGCCGTTGGCGGGATCGCTGGCTTATAGCAATGGAGCAAACAGGAGCACAGTTTGCTACTGGGCTCCCGCCAGCAGTGAGTGAGTGTCCGTCGTCTCTCCCATCCTTTTGGATGCCCGTGACTGGCATACAGTTAACACGGCAGCCAGTTGGGTCTCCCATAATCTCTGGTCTGTGACGCACTTCCCAGGCCATCGAGGGGACAGGGCTGCATCACTGTTTTAGACACCATTCTGCTTCCTCTTGAATGCTCATTGCCTGTTTCTGACCTGTCTCATTTTAAAGAACTGTGCGTTTCGTTTTTGGTTGTTTTGTAGAGTATCTTTGTTGTCTCCCAGAAACTCTGATGTTGGTTGCACAGAAAACCTTCCAGTCTTGAAAACTGTGTTTTCCATTTGCTTAGCAGTTTCACTGTTCAGATCTTTTAAATGTTTATGTGACACAGGGTGGAAATTGATTTTAAACCATTTGATTGGGGAACAACTGTTTGGAAACCTAAGCAGATAAGAGGTCTTCACAAAGTGTGTGGGAAACTAGGGGTGAAGCAAAAGTGATGGGGACAGTGGCCGTGGCTCACTCAGTGAATCTTCTGCCTGTGGCGCTGGCATCCCATATAGGTGCTGGGTCCTAGTCCTGGTTGCTCCTCTTCCAGTCCAGCTCTCTGCTGTGGCCCAGGAAGGCAGTGGAAGATGGCCCAGGTGCTTGGGCCCTGCACCCGCATGGGAGACCAGGAGGAAGCACCTGGCTCCTGGCTTCAGATCGGCACAGCGCGAAGGCCGGCTGTATTGGTCATTAGGGGAGCGGGGGTGAACCAACGGAAGGAAGACCTTTCTCTCTGTTTCTCTCTCACTGTCCAACTCTGCCCGTCTAAATATAAAAAGAAAAGAAAAAGTTATGCATGGCTTTCAAAAAATTGTTTTTTGCACCAGAATGAACCCATTTTTTGACTCATTTTTTCCATGCATTTCTTAGTCTCTCTGTATTTTCTCATGTTTTCCTTTGCATTGGAACAACCTAGTGTAGAGTGCCTTTCTTGTCTGGAGACACAGATACAATCTTTCTCTTTTAAAAAGTTTTGTTTAAAGTGTTCGTTGATGGGGCCGGCGCTGTGGTGCAGTGGGTTAAAGCCCTGGCTGGAAGTGCAGGCATCCCATATGGGCTCCGGTTCAAGTCCAGGCTGCTCCTCTTCTGATCCCGCTCTCTGGCATGGCCTGGGAAAGCAGGAAAAGATGGGCCCCTGCACCCACATGGGAGACCGGGAAGAAGCTCCTGGCTCCTGCCTTTGGATTGGCACAGTTCATGTCATTGTGGCCAGTTGGGGAGTGAACCAGTGGATGGAACACTCTCTCTCTCTCTGTCTCTCTCTCTCTCTCTCTCTGTCTCTCCTTCTTTCTCTGTGTAACTCTGACCATCAAATAAATGAATAGACCTTTTTTTTTCTTTTAAAAAAAAAGAAAGTATATCCTTGAATGCAAGTTTTATAATAAAAATAAGCTCTCCCACATGGGTGCAGGGGTGCTATCTTTTGGCTGTTGTCTGCTGCTTCCCTAGGCACATGAGCAGGGAGCTGCATAGGCAGCGGAGCAGCTGGGCCTTGTCCCAGTGTCCATATGGGACGCCAGTGTTGCCAGTGGTGGGTTTTACCCACTCTGCCACAATGCCAGGCGCCTTCTGAAAATGAAAAAAAATTTACTTTGTATGTGTATTTGCTTGGGTAGCTGCAATGGCCAAGGGCTGGTGCAATCCAAAGTCAGGAGCCGGGAGCTCCATCTGGGTCTCCCATGTGGGTGTGGGGGCCTGAGTACTTGGGCCATCTTCTACTGCTTTCCCAGGTGCACTTGCAGGGAGCTGGGTGGGAAGTGGAGCAGCCGGGACTCCAACTGGGACTCTGGGATAGGAACCCAGCATTGCAAGGCCTCCCAGGGGCCGGCCCCAGTGGCTGCACTCTAACCACGCACATGTGCTTCTGGCCTCCTTCTCCTCTGCCTGCGGCTCTTTCTCCATCTCTTTCCAACCCCTCCATGGCTGAGGGCTTCCTCCAAAGCCCTATGCAGTTTTTCTCTCTCTCTGACTCTCTCTCTGTCTTTCCCATGAGCTGGGAGAAAACTGCGAGCTTGGCACTTGCCTTCACAGGGTGTGGGTGTGGGTGTGTATGAATGTATGTATGTGTATGTATGTGTGTGTTTGTCTGTGTGTGTCTTGTTTGTGTTTGTGTGTGGGTTTGTATATATGTTTGCATATGTGTGTATGTACATGTGTGTATCTTTCTGTGTGTGTCTGTATGTGTCTGTCTTTGTGTTAGTGTGTGGGTTCTTATGTATGTGTGTGTATGTATGTATGTATGTATGTATGTATGTCGTGGGTGTGTGGGTGTGTATGTATGAGTATGTATGTGTGTGTGACTTTCTGTGTCTGTGTCTTACTGTGTGTGTGGGTTTGTATGTATGTATGTATGTGTCTGTGTGTGTGTGTGTGTGGCAGCAGGACATCTTCCCCTCGTGAAGCTCAAGCTCACGGCGAAAATGCATGACCATGAGATCAGGCTCTGCCTTCCTCGGTGCATTTTCCAAAATTCCTTTGGGAGACCCAGGCAAAGAGGAGAGACCCCGAGAGCGCTGCTGTCTACCGGCTCGCTCCCGAAATGCATGCAGTGGCTGCTGGAGCCAAAGCCGGCATCAGGATGGCCAATGGATTCTTTCTGAAAGCAAACCAAAGCCCTTTGTTCCTGTTCCCTCTGCAGCGCCCAGGTGTGCTCGCCGCAGCCGCACAGACTTTACCCCCGACCAGTTGGGGATGTTGAAAGCTGTTTTCGAAACGACCCCCTGTCCTGACTGGGAGAAGATACAAGAGTTAGCGGCAAAGCTATGTTTGGATGAGTGTGTGATCAAGGTATGTCCCGAGCCCTATGCCCTCCGTGCCATGCACTCACTCGCTTGCGGTCACCGCTGTGCTGGCCGCTCAGGGCAGTCGCCAATGCACGCGCTTTGCAGTCCCTGCGAAGCTGGCAGGCAGAGGCTGGCGCGGGGCTGGTCCCGAAGTCCCTGCGGGTGGGCCCTTGACAAGATAGACTGCCCCTGGCGCTCGCGGCTGCCTTGGGGCAGAAGAGTTCAAGTGTGAGCAGGTGGCCAGGACTATGCCTGGTGGATGGCTCCGCCCAGCCCCAGCGCGGGAGCCAGCCAAGGGCCGCCCGCGCAGGCCAGGCGGAGCGAACACGTGTGTGCGGGGAGCGCGTTTCCAAAGTGTATTTCTTTAAATGTATTGTGTGAGAGGCAATGAGACAGAATTTCTTTTTTAAGATTTATTTATTATTTATTTGAAAGAGTTTGAGGCTGCTTAGACCCCATGGCCGAATGACCCCACCAGGCCTCCCCTCCGAGGGTCTCCGCACCTCTCAGTACTGTGTCCTTAGAGACCGAGCTCCCAGAACGTGAGCCTTTGTGGTGCAAAGCCTAGCGCGCAAAGTTCTAAGTTCTGCAGCGGAGGATCGCTTGGGAGCAGGGCAGAGGCTGCCCGGCCCCCTCCCCTTTACCTGATGCCAGCGGCTCCCTCCCAGGCCCGGCACAGCGTTTGAGAAAGAGGCTTGAGCCCAGCGTGCCCACGCCACAAGGGCCCCGAGCTTCTGAGGCCCATGGGGTCTCCCTGGGGTCCTTGCCCCTGGAGTAACCTGTTCCCTCCCTTCCTCCCCAGACCTGGTTTAAAAATCAGCGCGCCAAGCAAAGAAAACTGCAGCGAAAGGGCCAGCCCTGCCAGCCCGGCGAGTCCCCACCACCACCAGGTTCAGAGCTCAGCGCACCTTCGCAGGAAGATCACGGCCCTGAGAGCTCCCAGGCGCATGGCCCCGAGGCTGCCGAAGACCCGCTGCCCGCCGATCTGCAAAATATCCATCTGGACTCCTCAGCGCCCTGGGCTTCGTTGCCCCATGACATCGGGGAGCTGGTGCGCACGTACGGCTTGTTCGATGACGACGAGCCCGACGACTAGCAGATATCTGAACCCCCAGACTTCAAGGGCCAAATTTTCCCAGTCCTAGAAAAAAGAAAGAAGAAAAAAAGAATGAAGCATGTAGGAGCCCCTGCCGGCGACCTGGAGACAGCCCTGAAGGGACCACTCCTCTGCCTCATTCTTTGCAAAACTAAACGTGTTGGGATTTTGGGGAGATCTCTGGGCTGGTCGGAGGCATCACAGCCTGGAGGTTGGTTTTCTGTAGATTGTGGACGTTTTGTAGTGGTGAACTTAGATGTTTCTGAAGTGCTTAAAGAAGAGGATTTATGGGGTTCCTGAGGGCAGTCAGGTGGGCCTGGTGACCTGGCCGCGACCTTGGCCCCCAGCTGCCACCAGAGAGTCCGGGGTCGCCGCCACCGTGGAGCGCCAGGGGGCGCCATCGTAGACAACGCGCAAGCCAGGGCCGCGGCTGGAACTCTGCCTTTCCAATCCATCAACACATCTGTACCAAAAAGTGTTTTTTGAAAAGATTGATTTTCTTGTTACCACCACAGTCATGCTAATTAACATACCACCTCCTCGCTTTCTTAGGATGTTTTTGCAGAATGATGATTGTCTTTTCATTTTTAAAGATTGGATTGATTGGGGCCGGCGCTGTAGCACAGCGGGTTCAACCTCCAGCCTGCAGCGCCAACAGCCCATATGGGCACTGGTCTTTCCAATAAAATAAAGTAAAATAAAATAACATAAATCGTTGTTTGAGGATGTTGTTATTGAATTCTTGGAGAGGTAGAGCTGCAGACAGTGAGAAGAAGAGACAGGGAGAAAGGTCTGCCTTCCGTTGCTTCACGCCCCAAATGGCCACAAGGGTCAGAGCTGTGCCAATGGGGAGCCGGGAGCCAGGGGCTGGGGTTCACCTCTTCAAGCGGCACATCTGTCAATCAGGTCTAGGGTGTGACTTAGGGAGGGTCCATCAAAGACTTCATACCATGCCAAGTTGGCTTCCTTCTCTAAAGGAGCCATCCTTTAGCCAGGCGGGCGGGCGGGCCGGCGGGCAGGCGGGTGGCAAGGGGCAGACAAGCGCAGACGCTGGAGAAGCAGCAGCTTCGGAAATACTGCCGGTCCGCGTCCTGATGTCGAGTGAGCAAGTGGCCGAGGCGGGTGGGCGAGAGGTTGGCTGTGCAGGGCTTGCTTGGTGGTAGGCCAAGCCATGCCGGCACCGGCTTGGCCGTTGGCGGGATCGCTGGCTTCTGGCAATGGAGCAAACAGGAGCACAGTTTGCTGCAGGGCTCCCGCCAGCAGTGAGCGAGTGTCCGTCGTCTCTCCCATCCTTTTGGATGCCCGTGACTGTCATACAGTTAACACGGCAGCCAGTGGGGTCTCCCGGAAACTCTGGTGTTGCTGGCACAGAAAACCTTGCAGTCTTTGGCTTGTGTTTTCCACTTGCTTCCGAGTTGCACTGTTCAGATATTTTAAATGTCCATGTGACACAAGGGTACTAGAAAAGTTCATGGAAATGGATTTTAAAACATTGACTTGGGCAAAAACTGTTTGCAATCCACCTATGCAGATGAGAGGTCTTCAGAAAGTTCCTGGGAAAATAGGTAGGAAGAAAAAGTTATGCATGGCGTTCCAAAACATTCTTTTTGCCCCAGAATGAGCTCAGTTTTTGACTCCTATTTCCATGCATTTCTTAGTCTCTCTGTATTTTCTCCTATTTTCCTTTGCCTTGGAAAACCCTAGTGTAGAGTGCATTTCTTGTTTGGAGACACAGACACAATCTTTCTCTTTGAAATTCATGTGTTGAAAGAGTGAGTTGATGGGGCCGGCGCTGTGGTGCAGCGGCTTAAAGCCCCGGCCTGAAGGGCAGGCATCCCATACGGGCGCCGCTTCGAGTCCGGGCGCCGCTTCGAGTCCCGGCTGCTCCTTTTCTGATCCAGCCCTCTGCTATGGCCTGGGAAAGCAGTAGAACCCAGCCCAAGTCCTTGGGCCCCTGCACCTGCATGGCAGACCCGGAAGAAGCTCCTGGCTCCTGCCTTTGCATTGGCACAGCTCGAGCCATTGTGGCCAGTTGGGGAGTAACTCTGACCTTCAAAGAAATGAATCGATCTTTTTTTTTTTTTTTCAAAAAAGAACAAAGAAAGAAAGAAAGTCTATCCTCGAATGTGAGTTTTATAATAAAAATGAGCTCTCCCACATGGGTGCAGGGGTCCCATCACTTGCGCCGTCCTCTGCTGCTTCCCTAGGCACATGAGCAGGGAGCTGCATAGGCAGTGGAGCAGCTGGGCCTTGCCCCAGTGTGCATATGGGACACCAGTGTTGCCAGTGGTGGGTTTTACCCACTCTGCCACAATGCCAGGCGCCTTCTGAAAATGAAAAAACATTTCCTTTGCATGTGTATTTGCATGGGTAGCTGCAATGGCCAAGGGCTGGTGCAATCCAAAGCCAGGAGCCGGGAGCTCCATCTGGGTCTCCCATGTGGGTTTGGGGGCCTGAGTACTTGGGCCATCTTCTACTGCTTTCCCAGGTGCATTTGTAGGGAGCTGGGTGGGAAGTGGAGCAGCTGGGACACCAACTGGGACTCTGGGATAGGAACCCAGCATTGCAAGGCCTCCCAGGGGCCGGCCCCAGTGGCTGCACTCTAACCACGCACATGTGCTTCTGGCCTCCTTCTCCTCTGCCTGCGGCTCTTTCTCCATCTCTTTCCAACCCCTCCATGGCTGAGGGCTTCCTCCAAAGCCCTATGCAGTTTTTCTCTCTCTCTGTCTCTCTCTCTGTCTTTCCCATGAGCTGGGAGAAAACTGGGAGCTTGGCACATGCCTTCACAGGGTGTGGGTGCAGGTGTGGGTGTGGGTGTGGGTGTGGGTGTGAGTGTGTGGGTGTGTATGTATGCATGTATGTGCATTTAGGTATGTATGCGTGTGTGTGTGGGTGGATGTGTGTGTGTGTTTGTGTATGTATGTGTGTGTTTCTGTGTGTCTGTGTGTGTGTGTGTGTGTGTGTGTGTGTGGCAGCAGGACATCTTCCCCTCGTGAAGTTCAAGCTCACGTCGAAAATGCATGACCATGAGATCAGGCTCTGCCTTCCAGGGTGCATTTTCCAAAATTGCTTTGCGAGACCTTGGCAAAGAGGAAGAGACCCAGAGAGAGAGCGCTGGTGTCTCCAGAGCAACCGGGGACCAGGTCACGCCCCAAATGTCTGCATCAGGAACTCCAATGGATTCTTGCTTAAAGCAAACCAAAGGCCTGTGTTGCTGTTCCCTCTGCAGTGCCCAGGTCCTCTCGCCGCAGCCGCACGGCCTTTACCCCCGACCAGCTGGGGATGCTGCAAGCTGTTTTAGAAACCAGCCGCTGCCCAGATTGGAGCCGAGTCCAAGAGTTAGCGCCCGAGCTTCATCTGGATGTGTATGTGATCAAGGTATGTCCTGAGCCCCGCGCCCTCCGCGCCGCGCACTCACTTGCTGTGGTCACCGCTGCGCTGGCTGCTCAGGGCAATGGCCAATGCGCGCGCTGCGCTTCGCAGTCCCCGCGAGGCTGGCAGGCAGAGGCTGCCCCGGGACTTGTCCCGAACTTCCTGCGCGTGGGCACTGGACAAGAAAGACTCCCCCGGGCGGGCGGACGGGGCGCTCGCGGCTGCATTGCGGTTGCGGTTGTGGGCGCAAGAGTTCAAGTCTGAGCCGGCCGGCGGTGGCGGCCAGGACCGCGCCTGGTGGATGGCGCCGCCCAGCCCCAGCGCGGGGAGCCAGCCGAGAGCCGCCCGCGCAGGCTGAGCCAACACGTGTGTGCAGGGTGCGCGTTTAAATGTATTGGATGAGACGCAATGAGACCGACTTTTTTTTTAAGATGTATTTATCTCTTTGAACGAGTTCGAGGCAGAGAGAGGTGTCTTCCATCGGCCGGTTCACTGCCCCCAGGGCCCACGGCGGCTGCGCGCGACCCCATGGCCGAATGACCCCACCAGGCCTCCCCTCCGAGGGTCTCCGCACCTCTCAGTACTGTGTCCTTAGAGACCGAGCTCCCAGAACGTGAGCCTTTGTGGTGCAAAGCCTAGTGCGCAAAGTTCTAGGTTCTGCTGCGGAGGATCGCTTGGGAGCAGGGCAGAGGCTGTCCGGCCCCCTCCCCTTTACCTGATGCCTGCGGCTCCCTCCCGGGCCCGGCACAGCGTTTGAGAAAGAGGCTTGAGCCCAGCGTGCCCACGCCACCTCAGCCTCCTCCTCCGCCTCCGCTGCCACCACCGCTGCTGCTGCCACTGCCGCCGCAGCCGCCGCCGCCGCCGCCGCCGCCAACATGCTCGGAGCTCAGCGCGCCTGCGGAGGAAGAGCAGGGCCCCGGGGGCTCCCAGGCGCAGGGCCCCGAGGCTGCCGAGGACCCGCTGCCCGCCGATCTGCACAACAGCCATCTGGACTCCTCTGCGCCCTGGGCTTCGCTGCCTCATGACATCGGGGAGCTCGTGCGCATGTACCGCTTGTTCCATGACGACGAGCCAGACGACTAGCAGATATCTGAACCCCCAGACTTCAAGGGCCGAATTTTTTCCAGTCCTAGAAAAAAGAAAAAGGACGAAGCAGTCTGTAGGAGCCCCTGCCGGCGACCTGGAGACAGCCCTGGAGGGACCACTCCTCTGCCTTGTTCTTTACAAAAGCAAATGTGCTGGGAGTTTGGGGGGCTCTCTGGGCTGGTCCGAGGCATCACAGCCTGGAGGCTGGTTTTCTGTAGTGTGTGGACGTTTTGTAATGGTGAACTTAGATACTTGTGAAGTGCCACAAGAAGACGATTTATGGGGTTCCTGAGGGCAGTCAGGCGGGCCTGGCGACCTCGCCGCGGCCTTGGCCCCCAGCCGCCACCAGAGTCCGGGGTCGCCGCCACCGTGGAGCGCCAGGGGGCGCCATCGTAGACAACGCGAAATCCAGGGCCGCAAGGGCGTGGTGGCCACGTTCGTGGGCTGCCGTCCTCCGCGTGCTCTCGGGCGGTGGGTGGGCAGCGGGCCTCCCCGGGCCACGCACGAGGGGACGGGCCTGAGACTCGGGCGCCCGGACCCGCTTTCCAGTGGTCAAGTTCTCCCAGAGTTCTCGCCTCTGCTTCCCGCAGGTCGCTAGGCGCCTCAGGCCCGCCCCCTTGCTCTTACTGTCCAATCAGGAGCGAGGGAGGGATTCCTTCGGGCTCCAGCAGGGCAGGGATATTTTTTTCTTTTTTCTTTGTTTGAAGGCAGAGTTCAGAGCGGTAGAGTTAGTGATGAGATAGAGGTAGAGAGAGATACAGAGAGATAGAGATAGGGATAGAGAGGTAGAGAGAGATACATAGTGATAGAGAGAGAGAGAGAGAGAGAGAGAGAGAGAGAGAGAGAGGCCTGCAGTGCCTGCATCCCGTAGGGGCCCCGGTCTTCCGATCCAGCTTTCTGCTATGGCTGGGAAGCAGTAGAGGATTTGCCCAAGTCCTCGGGCAGGGCCCTGGGCCTGTGTGTGTGGGAGACCCAGACCCAGACCCAGAAGAAGCTCCGGATCCAGGCTTCGGAACAGCTCAGCTCTGGCTGTTGTGGCCATTTGGGGAGTGAAACAGCGAGTGCAAGACCTCTCTCTCCCTCTCTGGAACTCTGCCTTTCAAATCAATCAACATATCTGTAATAAAAAGTGTTTTTTAAAAGGATTGATTTTCTTGTTACCACCACAGTCACGCTAATTAACATACCACCTCCTCGCTTTCTTCGGATTTTTTTTTTTTAGAAAGTTGATTGTATTTTCGTGTTTAAAGATTTTATTTATTGGGGACGGCTCTTTCGCACAGCGGGTTAAAGCCCCAGCCTGCATCGCCAACAGCCCATATGGGCACTGATCTTTCTTTCTTTCTTTTTTTAACTTTTATTTAACAAATCTAAATTTCCAAAGTACAGCTTCTAGATTACCGTGGCTTTTTCCCCCCATAACTTGCCTCCTTCCCGCAATCCAATCCTCCCATCTCCCGCTCCCTCTCCCATTCCATTCACATCAAGATTCATTTTCAATTATCTTTATATACAGAAGATCAATATAGTATATAGTAAGTAAAGATTTCAACTGTTTGCACCCACACAGAAACACAAAGCGTCAAGTACTGTTTGAGTACTAGTTATAGGAAGAATTCACATTTTACAACACGTTAAGGGCAGAGATCCTACATGAGGAGGAAGTGCACAGTGACTCCTGTTGTTGACTAAGAAATTGACACTCTTGTTTCTGGGGTCAGTAATCACCCTAGGCTATTGAGTTGCCTAGGTTAGGGAAGCCTTTTGAGTTTGCCAACTCCCATCTTATTTAGACGAGGTCATAGTCAAAGTGGAAATTCCCTTCAGAGAAGGGTACCTCCTCCTTTGATGGCATGTTCTTTCCACTGGGATCTCTCTCACTCGCAGAGATCTTTCATTTAGGTTTTTTTTTTTTTTTTTTCCAGAGTGTCTTGGCTTTCCATGCCTAAAATACTCTCATGGGCTCTTCAGCCGGATCCGAACATCTTAAGGGCTGATTCCGAGGTAAATTGGCATCTGTTAATCCCATGTATCTGATAAGCTCTTCAAGTGCTAATCTGTCAATCTGGTCTAGGGTGTGACTTAATACCGTCAGGAGTTGGCTCTGTTCTAGAAAGGAGCCGTCCGGGTGGCAGGGGGCAGACAAACACAGACGCTGGAGAAGAAGCAGCTTCGGAAATACTGCCGGTCCGAGTCGTGATGTCGAGTGAGCAAGTGGCCGAGGCGGGTGGGCGAGAGGTTGGCTGTGCAGGGCTTGCTTGGTGGTAGGCCAAGCCATGCCGGCACCAGGTTGGCCGTTGGCGGGATCGCTGGCTTATAGCAATGGAGCAAACAGGAGCACAGTTTGCTACTGGGCTCCCGCCAGCAGTGAGTGAGTGTCCGTCGTCTCTCCCATCCTTTTGGATGCCCGTGACTGGCATACAGTTAACACGGCAGCCAGTTGGGTCTCCCATAATCTCTGGTCTGTGACGCACTTCCCAGGCCATCGAGGGGACAGGGCTGCATCACTGTTTTAGACACCATTCTGCTTCCTCTTGAATGCTCATTGCCTGTTTCTGACCTGTCTCATTTTAAAGAACTGTGCGTTTCGTTTTTGGTTGTTTTGTAGAGTATCTTTGTTGTCTCCCAGAAACTCTGATGTTGGTTGCACAGAAAACCTTCCAGTCTTGAAAACTGTGTTTTCCATTTGCTTAGCAGTTTCACTGTTCAGATCTTTTAAATGTTTATGTGACACAGGGTGGAAATTGATTTTAAACCATTTGATTGGGGAACAACTGTTTGGAAACCTAAGCAGATAAGAGGTCTTCACAAAGTGTGTGGGAAACTAGGGGTGAAGCAAAAGTGATGGGGACAGTGGCCGTGGCTCACTCAGTGAATCTTCTGCCTGTGGCGCTGGCATCCCATATAGGTGCTGGGTCCTAGTCCTGGTTGCTCCTCTTCCAGTCCAGCTCTCTGCTGTGGCCCAGGAAGGCAGTGGAAGATGGCCCAGGTGCTTGGGCCCTGCACCCGCATGGGAGACCAGGAGGAAGCACCTGGCTCCTGGCTTCAGATCGGCACAGCGCGAAGGCCGGCTGTATTGGTCATTAGGGGAGCGGGGGTGAACCAACGGAAGGAAGACCTTTCTCTCTGTTTCTCTCTCACTGTCCAACTCTGCCCGTCTAAATATAAAAAGAAAAGAAAAAGTTATGCATGGCTTTCAAAAAATTGTTTTTTGCACCAGAATGAACCCATTTTTTGACTCATTTTTTCCATGCATTTCTTAGTCTCTCTGTATTTTCTCATGTTTTCCTTTGCATTGGAACAACCTAGTGTAGAGTGCCTTTCTTGTCTGGAGACACAGATACAATCTTTCTCTTTTAAAAAGTTTTGTTTAAAGTGTTCGTTGATGGGGCCGGCGCTGTGGTGCAGTGGGTTAAAGCCCTGGCTGGAAGTGCAGGCATCCCATATGGGCTCCGGTTCAAGTCCAGGCTGCTCCTCTTCTGATCCCGCTCTCTGGCATGGCCTGGGAAAGCAGGAAAAGATGGGCCCCTGCACCCACATGGGAGACCGGGAAGAAGCTCCTGGCTCCTGCCTTTGGATTGGCACAGTTCATGTCATTGTGGCCAGTTGGGGAGTGAACCAGTGGATGGAACACTCTCTCTCTCTCTGTCTCTCTCTCTCTCTCTCTCTCTGTCTCTCCTTCTTTCTCTGTGTAACTCTGACCATCAAATAAATGAATAGACCTTTTTTTTCTTTAAAAAAAAAAGAAAGTATATCCTTGAATGCAAGTTTTATAATAAAAATAAGCTCTCCCACATGGGTGCAGGGGTGCTATCTTTTGGCTGTTGTCTGCTGCTTCCCTAGGCACATGAGCAGGGAGCTGCATAGGCAGCGGAGCAGCTGGGCCTTGTCCCAGTGTCCATATGGGACGCCAGTGTTGCCAGTGGTGGGTTTTACCCACTCTGCCACAATGCCAGGCGCCTTCTGAAAATGAAAAAACATTTCCTTTGTATGTGTATTTGCTTGGGTAGCTGCAATGGCCAAGGGCTGGTGCAATCCAAAGTCAGGAGCCGGGAGCTCCATCTGGGTCTCCCATGTGGGTGTGGGGGCCTGAGTACTTGGGCCATCTTCTACTGCTTTCCCAGGTGCACTTGCAGGGAGCTGGGTGGGAAGTGGAGCAGCCGGGACTCCAACTGGGACTCTGGGATAGGAACCCAGCATTGCAAGGCCTCCCAGGGGCCGGCCCCAGTGGCTGCACTCTAACCACGCACATGTGCTTCTGGCCTCCTTCTCCTCTGCCTGCGGCTCTTTCTCCATCTCTTTCCAACCCCTCCATGGCTGAGGGCTTCCTCCAAAGCCCTATGCAGTTTTTCTCTCTCTCTGACTCTCTCTCTGTCTTTCCCATGAGCTGGGAGAAAACTGCGAGCTTGGCACTTGCCTTCACAGGCTGTGGGTGTGGGTGTGTATGAATGTATGTATGTGTATGTATGTGTGTGTTTGTCTGTGTGTGTCTTGTTTGTGTTTGTGTGTGGGTTTGTATATATGTTTGCATATGTGTGTATGTACATGTGTGTATCTTTCTGTGTGTGTCTGTATGTGTCTGTCTTTGTGTTAGTGTGTGGGTTCTTATGTATGTGTGTGTATGTATGTATGTATGTATGTATGTATGTCGTGGGTGTGTGGGTGTGTATGTATGAGTATGTATGTGTGTGTGACTTTCTGTGTCTGTGTCTTACTGTGTGTGTGGGTTTGTATGTATGTATGTATGTGTGTGTGTGTGTGTGTGTGTGTGGCAGCAGGACATCTTCCCCTCGTGAAGCTCAAGCTCACGGCGAAAATGCATGACCATGAGATCAGGCTCTGCCTTCCTCGGTGCATTTTCCAAAATTCCTTTGGGAGACCCAGGCAAAGAGGAGAGACCCCGAGAGCGCTGCTGTCTACCGGCTCGCTCCCGAAATGCATGCAGTGGCTGCTGGAGCCAAAGCCGGCATCAGGATGGCCAATGGATTCTTTCTGAAAGCAAACCAAAGCCCTTTGTTCCTGTTCCCTCTGCAGCGCCCAGGTGTGCTCGCCGCAGCCGCACAGACTTTACCCCCGACCAGTTGGGGATGTTGAAAGCTGTTTTCGAAACGACCCCCTGTCCTGACTGGGAGAAGATACAAGAGTTAGCGGCAAAGCTATGTTTGGATGAGTGTGTGATCAAGGTATGTCCCGAGCCCTATGCCCTCCGTGCCATGCACTCACTCGCTTGCGGTCACCGCTGTGCTGGCCGCTCAGGGCAGTCGCCAATGCACGCGCTTTGCAGTCCCTGCGAAGCTGGCAGGCAGAGGCTGGCGCGGGGCTGGTCCCGAAGTCCCTGCGGGTGGGCCCTTGACAAGATAGACTGCCCCTGGCGCTCGCGGCTGCCTTGGGGCAGAAGAGTTCAAGTGTGAGCAGGTGGCCAGGACTATGCCTGGTGGATGGCTCCGCCCAGCCCCAGCGCGGGAGCCAGCCAAGGGCCGCCCGCGCAGGCCAGGCGGAGCGAACACGTGTGTGCGGGGAGCGCGTTTCCAAAGTGTATTTCTTTAAATGTATTGTGTGAGAGGCAATGAGACAGAATTTCTTTTTTAAGATTTATTTATTATTTATTTGAAAGAGTTTGAGGCTGCTTAGACCCCATGGCCGAATGACCCCACCAGGCCTCCCCTCCGAGGGTCTCCGCACCTCTCAGTACTGTGTCCTTAGAGACCGAGCTCCCAGAACGTGAGCCTTTGTGGTGCAAAGCCTAGCGCGCAAAGTTCTAAGTTCTGCAGCGGAGGATCGCTTGGGAGCAGGGCAGAGGCTGCCCGGCCCCCTCCCCTTTACCTGATGCCAGCGGCTCCCTCCCAGGCCCGGCACAGCGTTTGAGAAAGAGGCTTGAGCCCAGCGTGCCCACGCCACAAGGGCCCCGAGCTTCTGAGGCCCATGGGGTCTCCCTGGGGTCCTTGCCCCTGGAGTAACCTGTTCCCTCCCTTCCTCCCCAGACCTGGTTTAAAAATCAGCGCGCCAAGCAAAGAAAACTGCAGCGAAAGGGCCAGCCCTGCCAGCCCGGCGAGTCCCCACCACCACCAGGTTCAGAGCTCAGCGCACCTTCGCAGGAAGATCACGGCCCTGAGAGCTCCCAGGCGCATGGCCCCGAGGCTGCCGAAGACCCGCTGCCCGCCGATCTGCAAAATATCCATCTGGACTCCTCAGCGCCCTGGGCTTCGTTGCCCCATGACATCGGGGAGCTGGTGCGCACGTACGGCTTGTTCGATGACGACGAGCCCGACGACTAGCAGATATCTGAACCCCCAGACTTCAAGGGCCAAATTTTCCCAGTCCTAGAAAAAAGAAAGAAGAAAAAAAGAATGAAGCATGTAGGAGCCCCTGCCGGCGACCTGGAGACAGCCCTGAAGGGACCACTCCTCTGCCTCATTCTTTGCAAAACTAAACGTGTTGGGATTTTGGGGAGATCTCTGGGCTGGTCGGAGGCATCACAGCCTGGAGGTTGGTTTTCTGTAGATTGTGGACGTTTTGTAGTGGTGAACTTAGATGTTTCTGAAGTGCTTAAAGAAGAGGATTTATGGGGTTCCTGAGGGCAGTCAGGTGGGCCTGGTGACCTGGCCGCGACCTTGGCCCCCAGCTGCCACCAGAGAGTCCGGGGTCGCCGCCACCGTGGAGCGCCAGGGGGCGCCATCGTAGACAACGCGCAAGCCAGGGCCGCGGCTGGAACTCTGCCTTTCCAATCCATCAACACATCTGTACCAAAAAGTGTTTTTTGAAAAGATTGATTTTCTTGTTACCACCACAGTCACGCTAATTAACATACCACCTCCTCGCTTTCTTAGGATGTTTTTGCAGAATGATGATTGTCTTTT
Source organism: Oryctolagus cuniculus (assembly GCF_051225735.1). Lineage (NCBI taxonomy): Eukaryota > Metazoa > Chordata > Mammalia > Lagomorpha > Leporidae > Oryctolagus > Oryctolagus cuniculus. The sequence continues at coordinate 15,529,420 of NC_142884.1, forward strand.
CATTTTTAAAGATTGGATTGATTGGGGCCGGCGCTGTAGCACAGCGGGTTCAACCTCCAGCCTGCAGCGCCAACAGCCCATATGGGCACTGGTCTTTCCAATAAAATAAAGTAAAATAAAATAACATAAATCGTTGTTTGAGGATGTTGTTATTGAATTCTTGGAGAGGTAGAGCTGCAGACAGTGAGAAGAAGAGACAGGGAGAAAGGTCTGCCTTCCGTTGCTTCACGCCCCAAATGGCCACAAGGGTCAGAGCTGTGCCAATGGGGAGCCGGGAGCCAGGGGCTGGGGTTCACCTCTTCAAGCGGCACATCTGTCAATCAGGTCTAGGGTGTGACTTAGGGAGGGTCCATCAAAGACTTCATACCATGCCAAGTTGGCTTCCTTCTCTAAAGGAGCCATCCTTTAGCCAGGCGGGCGGGCGGGCCGGCGGGCAGGCGGGTGGCAAGGGGCAGACAAGCGCAGACGCTGGAGAAGCAGCAGCTTCGGAAATACTGCCGGTCCGCGTCCTGATGTCGAGTGAGCAAGTGGCCGAGGCGGGTGGGCGAGAGGTTGGCTGTGCAGGGCTTGCTTGGTGGTAGGCCAAGCCATGCCGGCACCGGCTTGGCCGTTGGCGGGATCGCTGGCTTCTGGCAATGGAGCAAACAGGAGCACAGTTTGCTGCAGGGCTCCCGCCAGCAGTGAGCGAGTGTCCGTCGTCTCTCCCATCCTTTTGGATGCCCGTGACTGTCATACAGTTAACACGGCAGCCAGTGGGGTCTCCCGGAAACTCTGGTGTTGCTGGCACAGAAAACCTTGCAGTCTTTGGCTTGTGTTTTCCACTTGCTTCCGAGTTGCACTGTTCAGATATTTTAAATGTCCATGTGACACAAGGGTACTAGAAAAGTTCATGGAAATGGATTTTAAAACATTGACTTGGGCAAAAACTGTTTGCAATCCACCTATGCAGATGAGAGGTCTTCAGAAAGTTCCTGGGAAAATAGGTAGGAAGAAAAAGTTATGCATGGCGTTCCAAAACATTCTTTTTGCCCCAGAATGAGCTCAGTTTTTGACTCCTATTTCCATGCATTTCTTAGTCTCTCTGTATTTTCTCCTATTTTCCTTTGCCTTGGAAAACCCTAGTGTAGAGTGCATTTCTTGTTTGGAGACACAGACACAATCTTTCTCTTTGAAATTCATGTGTTGAAAGAGTGAGTTGATGGGGCTGGCGCTGTGGTGCAGCGGCTTAAAGCCCCGGCCTGAAGGGCAGGCATCCCATACGGGCGCCGCTTCGAGTCCGGGCGCCGCTTCGAGTCCCGGCTGCTCCTTTTCTGATCCAGCCCTCTGCTATGGCCTGGGAAAGCAGTAGAACCCAGCCCAAGTCCTTGGGCCCCTGCACCTGCATGGCAGACCCGGAAGAAGCTCCTGGCTCCTGCCTTTGCATTGGCACAGCTCGAGCCATTGTGGCCAGTTGGGGAGTAACTCTGACCTTCAAAGAAATGAATCGATCTTTTTTTTTTTTTTTCAAAAAAGAACAAAGAAAGAAAGAAAGTCTATCCTCGAATGTGAGTTTTATAATAAAAATGAGCTCTCCCACATGGGTGCAGGGGTCCCATCACTTGCGCCGTCCTCTGCTGCTTCCCTAGGCACATGAGCAGGGAGCTGCATAGGCAGTGGAGCAGCTGGGCCTTGCCCCAGTGTGCATATGGGACACCAGTGTTGCCAGTGGTGGGTTTTACCCACTCTGCCACAATGCCAGGCGCCTTCTGAAAATGAAAAAACATTTCCTTTGCATGTGTATTTGCATGGGTAGCTGCAATGGCCAAGGGCTGGTGCAATCCAAAGCCAGGAGCCGGGAGCTCCATCTGGGTCTCCCATGTGGGTTTGGGGGCCTGAGTACTTGGGCCATCTTCTACTGCTTTCCCAGGTGCATTTGTAGGGAGCTGGGTGGGAAGTGGAGCAGCTGGGACACCAACTGGGACTCTGGGATAGGAACCCAGCATTGCAAGGCCTCCCAGGGGCCGGCCCCAGTGGCTGCACTCTAACCACGCACATGTGCTTCTGGCCTCCTTCTCCTCTGCCTGCGGCTCTTTCTCCATCTCTTTCCAACCCCTCCATGGCTGAGGGCTTCCTCCAAAGCCCTATGCAGTTTTTCTCTCTCTCTGTCTCTCTCTCTGTCTTTCCCATGAGCTGGGAGAAAACTGGGAGCTTGGCACATGCCTTCACAGGGTGTGGGTGCAGGTGTGGGTGTGGGTGTGGGTGTGGGTGTGAGTGTGTGGGTGTGTATGTATGCATGTATGTGCATTTAGGTATGTATGCGTGTGTGTGTGGGTGGATGTGTGTGTGTGTTTGTGTATGTATGTGTGTGTTTCTGTGTGTCTGTGTGTGTGTGTGTGTGTGTGTGTGTGTGGCAGCAGGACATCTTCCCCTCGTGAAGTTCAAGCTCACGTCGAAAATGCATGACCATGAGATCAGGCTCTGCCTTCCAGGGTGCATTTTCCAAAATTGCTTTGCGAGACCTTGGCAAAGAGGAAGAGACCCAGAGAGAGAGCGCTGGTGTCTCCAGAGCAACCGGGGACCAGGTCACGCCCCAAATGTCTGCATCAGGAACTCCAATGGATTCTTGCTTAAAGCAAACCAAAGGCCTGTGTTGCTGTTCCCTCTGCAGTGCCCAGGTCCTCTCGCCGCAGCCGCACGGCCTTTACCCCCGACCAGCTGGGGATGCTGCAAGCTGTTTTAGAAACCAGCCGCTGCCCAGATTGGAGCCGAGTCCAAGAGTTAGCGCCCGAGCTTCATCTGGATGTGTATGTGATCAAGGTATGTCCTGAGCCCCGCGCCCTCCGCGCCGCGCACTCACTTGCTGTGGTCACCGCTGCGCTGGCTGCTCAGGGCAATGGCCAATGCGCGCGCTGCGCTTCGCAGTCCCCGCGAGGCTGGCAGGCAGAGGCTGCCCCGGGACTTGTCCCGAACTTCCTGCGCGTGGGCACTGGACAAGAAAGACTCCCCCGGGCGGGCGGACGGGGCGCTCGCGGCTGCATTGCGGTTGCGGTTGTGGGCGCAAGAGTTCAAGTCTGAGCCGGCCGGCGGTGGCGGCCAGGACCGCGCCTGGTGGATGGCGCCGCCCAGCCCCAGCGCGGGGAGCCAGCCGAGAGCCGCCCGCGCAGGCTGAGCCAACACGTGTGTGCAGGGTGCGCGTTTAAATGTATTGGATGAGACGCAATGAGACCGACTTTTTTTTTAAGATGTATTTATCTCTTTGAACGAGTTCGAGGCAGAGAGAGGTGTCTTCCATCGGCCGGTTCACTGCCCCCAGGGCCCACGGCGGCTGCGCGCGACCCCATGGCCGAATGACCCCACCAGGCCTCCCCTCCGAGGGTCTCCGCACCTCTCAGTACTGTGTCCTTAGAGACCGAGCTCCCAGAACGTGAGCCTTTGTGGTGCAAAGCCTAGTGCGCAAAGTTCTAGGTTCTGCTGCGGAGGATCGCTTGGGAGCAGGGCAGAGGCTGTCCGGCCCCCTCCCCTTTACCTGATGCCTGCGGCTCCCTCCCGGGCCCGGCACAGCGTTTGAGAAAGAGGCTTGAGCCCAGCGTGCCCACGCCACCTCAGCCTCCTCCTCCGCCTCCGCTGCCACCACCGCTGCTGCTGCCACTGCCGCCGCAGCCGCCGCCGCCGCCGCCGCCGCCAACATGCTCGGAGCTCAGCGCGCCTGCGGAGGAAGAGCAGGGCCCCGGGGGCTCCCAGGCGCAGGGCCCCGAGGCTGCCGAGGACCCGCTGCCCGCCGATCTGCACAACAGCCATCTGGACTCCTCTGCGCCCTGGGCTTCGCTGCCTCATGACATCGGGGAGCTCGTGCGCATGTACCGCTTGTTCCATGACGACGAGCCAGACGACTAGCAGATATCTGAACCCCCAGACTTCAAGGGCCGAATTTTTTCCAGTCCTAGAAAAAAGAAAAAGGACGAAGCAGTCTGTAGGAGCCCCTGCCGGCGACCTGGAGACAGCCCTGGAGGGACCACTCCTCTGCCTTGTTCTTTACAAAAGCAAATGTGCTGGGAGTTTGGGGGGCTCTCTGGGCTGGTCCGAGGCATCACAGCCTGGAGGCTGGTTTTCTGTAGTGTGTGGACGTTTTGTAATGGTGAACTTAGATACTTGTGAAGTGCCACAAGAAGACGATTTATGGGGTTCCTGAGGGCAGTCAGGCGGGCCTGGCGACCTCGCCGCGGCCTTGGCCCCCAGCCGCCACCAGAGTCCGGGGTCGCCGCCACCGTGGAGCGCCAGGGGGCGCCATCGTAGACAACGCGAAATCCAGGGCCGCAAGGGCGTGGTGGCCACGTTCGTGGGCTGCCGTCCTCCGCGTGCTCTCGGGCGGTGGGTGGGCAGCGGGCCTCCCCGGGCCACGCACGAGGGGACGGGCCTGAGACTCGGGCGCCCGGACCCGCTTTCCAGTGGTCAAGTTCTCCCAGAGTTCTCGCCTCTGCTTCCCGCAGGTCGCTAGGCGCCTCAGGCCCGCCCCCTTGCTCTTACTGTCCAATCAGGAGCGAGGGAGGGATTCCTTCGGGCTCCAGCAGGGCAGGGATATTTTTTTCTTTTTTCTTTGTTTGAAGGCAGAGTTCAGAGCGGTAGAGTTAGTGATGAGATAGAGGTAGAGAGAGATACAGAGAGATAGAGATAGGGATAGAGAGGTAGAGAGAGATACATAGTGATAGAGAGAGAGAGAGAGAGAGAGAGAGAGAGAGAGAGGCCTGCAGTGCCTGCATCCCGTAGGGGCCCCGGTCTTCCGATCCAGCTTTCTGCTATGGCTGGGAAGCAGTAGAGGATTTGCCCAAGTCCTCGGGCAGGGCCCTGGGCCTGTGTGTGTGGGAGACCCAGACCCAGACCCAGAAGAAGCTCCGGATCCAGGCTTCGGAACAGCTCAGCTCTGGCTGTTGTGGCCATTTGGGGAGTGAAACAGCGAGTGCAAGACCTCTCTCTCCCTCTCTGGAACTCTGCCTTTCAAATCAATCAACATATCTGTAATAAAAAGTGTTTTTTAAAAGGATTGATTTTCTTGTTACCACCACAGTCACGCTAATTAACATACCACCTCCTCGCTTTCTTCGGATTTTTTTTTTTTAGAAAGTTGATTGTATTTTCGTGTTTAAAGATTTTATTTATTGGGGACGGCTCTTTCGCACAGCGGGTTAAAGCCCCAGCCTGCATCGCCAACAGCCCATATGGGCACTGATCTTTCTTTCTTTCTTTTTTTAACTTTTATTTAACAAATCTAAATTTCCAAAGTACAGCTTCTAGATTACCGTGGCTTTTTCCCCCCATAACTTGCCTCCTTCCCGCAATCCAATCCTCCCATCTCCCGCTCCCTCTCCCATTCCATTCACATCAAGATTCATTTTCAATTATCTTTATATACAGAAGATCAATATAGTATATAGTAAGTAAAGATTTCAACTGTTTGCACCCACACAGAAACACAAAGCGTCAAGTACTGTTTGAGTACTAGTTATAGGAAGAATTCACATTTTACAACACGTTAAGGGCAGAGATCCTACATGAGGAGGAAGTGCACAGTGACTCCTGTTGTTGACTAAGAAATTGACACTCTTGTTTCTGGGGTCAGTAATCACCCTAGGCTATTGAGTTGCCTAGGTTAGGGAAGCCTTTTGAGTTTGCCAACTCCCATCTTATTTAGACGAGGTCATAGTCAAAGTGGAAATTCCCTTCAGAGAAGGGTACCTCCTCCTTTGATGGCATGTTCTTTCCACTGGGATCTCTCTCACTCGCAGAGATCTTTCATTTAGGTTTTTTTTTTTTTTTTTCCAGAGTGTCTTGGCTTTCCATGCCTAAAATACTCTCATGGGCTCTTCAGCCGGATCCGAACATCTTAAGGGCTGATTCCGAGGTAAATTGGCATCTGTTAATCCCATGTATCTGATAAGCTCTTCAAGTGCTAATCTGTCAATCTGGTCTAGGGTGTGACTTAATACCGTCAGGAGTTGGCTCTGTTCTAGAAAGGAGCCGTCCGGGTGGCAGGGGGCAGACAAACACAGACGCTGGAGAAGAAGCAGCTTCGGAAATACTGCCGGTCCGAGTCGTGATGTCGAGTGAGCAAGTGGCCGAGGCGGGTGGGCGAGAGGTTGGCTGTGCAGGGCTTGCTTGGTGGTAGGCCAAGCCATGCCGGCACCAGGTTGGCCGTTGGCGGGATCGCTGGCTTATAGCAATGGAGCAAACAGGAGCACAGTTTGCTACTGGGCTCCCGCCAGCAGTGAGTGAGTGTCCGTCGTCTCTCCCATCCTTTTGGATGCCCGTGACTGGCATACAGTTAACACGGCAGCCAGTTGGGTCTCCCATAATCTCTGGTCTGTGACGCACTTCCCAGGCCATCGAGGGGACAGGGCTGCATCACTGTTTTAGACACCATTCTGCTTCCTCTTGAATGCTCATTGCCTGTTTCTGACCTGTCTCATTTTAAAGAACTGTGCGTTTCGTTTTTGGTTGTTTTGTAGAGTATCTTTGTTGTCTCCCAGAAACTCTGATGTTGGTTGCACAGAAAACCTTCCAGTCTTGAAAACTGTGTTTTCCATTTGCTTAGCAGTTTCACTGTTCAGATCTTTTAAATGTTTATGTGACACAGGGTGGAAATTGATTTTAAACCATTTGATTGGGGAACAACTGTTTGGAAACCTAAGCAGATAAGAGGTCTTCACAAAGTGTGTGGGAAACTAGGGGTGAAGCAAAAGTGATGGGGACAGTGGCCGTGGCTCACTCAGTGAATCTTCTGCCTGTGGCGCTGGCATCCCATATAGGTGCTGGGTCCTAGTCCTGGTTGCTCCTCTTCCAGTCCAGCTCTCTGCTGTGGCCCAGGAAGGCAGTGGAAGATGGCCCAGGTGCTTGGGCCCTGCACCCGCATGGGAGACCAGGAGGAAGCACCTGGCTCCTGGCTTCAGATCGGCACAGCGCGAAGGCCGGCTGTATTGGTCATTAGGGGAGCGGGGGTGAACCAACGGAAGGAAGACCTTTCTCTCTGTTTCTCTCTCACTGTCCAACTCTGCCCGTCTAAATATAAAAAGAAAAGAAAAAGTTATGCATGGCTTTCAAAAAATTGTTTTTTGCACCAGAATGAACCCATTTTTTGACTCATTTTTTCCATGCATTTCTTAGTCTCTCTGTATTTTCTCATGTTTTCCTTTGCATTGGAACAACCTAGTGTAGAGTGCCTTTCTTGTCTGGAGACACAGATACAATCTTTCTCTTTTAAAAAGTTTTGTTTAAAGTGTTCGTTGATGGGGCCGGCGCTGTGGTGCAGTGGGTTAAAGCCCTGGCTGGAAGTGCAGGCATCCCATATGGGCTCCGGTTCAAGTCCAGGCTGCTCCTCTTCTGATCCCGCTCTCTGGCATGGCCTGGGAAAGCAGGAAAAGATGGGCCCCTGCACCCACATGGGAGACCGGGAAGAAGCTCCTGGCTCCTGCCTTTGGATTGGCACAGTTCATGTCATTGTGGCCAGTTGGGGAGTGAACCAGTGGATGGAACACTCTCTCTCTCTCTGTCTCTCTCTCTCTCTCTCTCTCTGTCTCTCCTTCTTTCTCTGTGTAACTCTGACCATCAAATAAATGAATAGACCTTTTTTTTCTTTAAAAAAAAAAGAAAGTATATCCTTGAATGCAAGTTTTATAATAAAAATAAGCTCTCCCACATGGGTGCAGGGGTGCTATCTTTTGGCTGTTGTCTGCTGCTTCCCTAGGCACATGAGCAGGGAGCTGCATAGGCAGCGGAGCAGCTGGGCCTTGTCCCAGTGTCCATATGGGACGCCAGTGTTGCCAGTGGTGGGTTTTACCCACTCTGCCACAATGCCAGGCGCCTTCTGAAAATGAAAAAACATTTCCTTTGTATGTGTATTTGCTTGGGTAGCTGCAATGGCCAAGGGCTGGTGCAATCCAAAGTCAGGAGCCGGGAGCTCCATCTGGGTCTCCCATGTGGGTGTGGGGGCCTGAGTACTTGGGCCATCTTCTACTGCTTTCCCAGGTGCACTTGCAGGGAGCTGGGTGGGAAGTGGAGCAGCCGGGACTCCAACTGGGACTCTGGGATAGGAACCCAGCATTGCAAGGCCTCCCAGGGGCCGGCCCCAGTGGCTGCACTCTAACCACGCACATGTGCTTCTGGCCTCCTTCTCCTCTGCCTGCGGCTCTTTCTCCATCTCTTTCCAACCCCTCCATGGCTGAGGGCTTCCTCCAAAGCCCTATGCAGTTTTTCTCTCTCTCTGACTCTCTCTCTGTCTTTCCCATGAGCTGGGAGAAAACTGCGAGCTTGGCACTTGCCTTCACAGGCTGTGGGTGTGGGTGTGTATGAATGTATGTATGTGTATGTATGTGTGTGTTTGTCTGTGTGTGTCTTGTTTGTGTTTGTGTGTGGGTTTGTATATATGTTTGCATATGTGTGTATGTACATGTGTGTATCTTTCTGTGTGTGTCTGTATGTGTCTGTCTTTGTGTTAGTGTGTGGGTTCTTATGTATGTGTGTGTATGTATGTATGTATGTATGTATGTATGTCGTGGGTGTGTGGGTGTGTATGTATGAGTATGTATGTGTGTGTGACTTTCTGTGTCTGTGTCTTACTGTGTGTGTGGGTTTGTATGTATGTATGTATGTGTGTGTGTGTGTGTGTGTGTGTGTGGCAGCAGGACATCTTCCCCTCGTGAAGCTCAAGCTCACGGCGAAAATGCATGACCATGAGATCAGGCTCTGCCTTCCTCGGTGCATTTTCCAAAATTCCTTTGGGAGACCCAGGCAAAGAGGAGAGACCCCGAGAGCGCTGCTGTCTACCGGCTCGCTCCCGAAATGCATGCAGTGGCTGCTGGAGCCAAAGCCGGCATCAGGATGGCCAATGGATTCTTTCTGAAAGCAAACCAAAGCCCTTTGTTCCTGTTCCCTCTGCAGCGCCCAGGTGTGCTCGCCGCAGCCGCACAGACTTTACCCCCGACCAGTTGGGGATGTTGAAAGCTGTTTTCGAAACGACCCCCTGTCCTGACTGGGAGAAGATACAAGAGTTAGCGGCAAAGCTATGTTTGGATGAGTGTGTGATCAAGGTATGTCCCGAGCCCTATGCCCTCCGTGCCATGCACTCACTCGCTTGCGGTCACCGCTGTGCTGGCCGCTCAGGGCAGTCGCCAATGCACGCGCTTTGCAGTCCCTGCGAAGCTGGCAGGCAGAGGCTGGCGCGGGGCTGGTCCCGAAGTCCCTGCGGGTGGGCCCTTGACAAGATAGACTGCCCCTGGCGCTCGCGGCTGCCTTGGGGCAGAAGAGTTCAAGTGTGAGCAGGTGGCCAGGACTATGCCTGGTGGATGGCTCCGCCCAGCCCCAGCGCGGGAGCCAGCCAAGGGCCGCCCGCGCAGGCCAGGCGGAGCGAACACGTGTGTGCGGGGAGCGCGTTTCCAAAGTGTATTTCTTTAAATGTATTGTGTGAGAGGCAATGAGACAGAATTTCTTTTTTAAGATTTATTTATTATTTATTTGAAAGAGTTTGAGGCTGCTTAGACCCCATGGCCGAATGACCCCACCAGGCCTCCCCTCCGAGGGTCTCCGCACCTCTCAGTACTGTGTCCTTAGAGACCGAGCTCCCAGAACGTGAGCCTTTGTGGTGCAAAGCCTAGCGCGCAAAGTTCTAAGTTCTGCAGCGGAGGATCGCTTGGGAGCAGGGCAGAGGCTGCCCGGCCCCCTCCCCTTTACCTGATGCCAGCGGCTCCCTCCCAGGCCCGGCACAGCGTTTGAGAAAGAGGCTTGAGCCCAGCGTGCCCACGCCACAAGGGCCCCGAGCTTCTGAGGCCCATGGGGTCTCCCTGGGGTCCTTGCCCCTGGAGTAACCTGTTCCCTCCCTTCCTCCCCAGACCTGGTTTAAAAATCAGCGCGCCAAGCAAAGAAAACTGCAGCGAAAGGGCCAGCCCTGCCAGCCCGGCGAGTCCCCACCACCACCAGGTTCAGAGCTCAGCGCACCTTCGCAGGAAGATCACGGCCCTGAGAGCTCCCAGGCGCATGGCCCCGAGGCTGCCGAAGACCCGCTGCCCGCCGATCTGCAAAATATCCATCTGGACTCCTCAGCGCCCTGGGCTTCGTTGCCCCATGACATCGGGGAGCTGGTGCGCACGTACGGCTTGTTCGATGACGACGAGCCCGACGACTAGCAGATATCTGAACCCCCAGACTTCAAGGGCCAAATTTTCCCAGTCCTAGAAAAAAGAAAGAAGAAAAAAAGAATGAAGCATGTAGGAGCCCCTGCCGGCGACCTGGAGACAGCCCTGAAGGGACCACTCCTCTGCCTCATTCTTTGCAAAACTAAACGTGTTGGGATTTTGGGGAGATCTCTGGGCTGGTCGGAGGCATCACAGCCTGGAGGTTGGTTTTCTGTAGATTGTGGACGTTTTGTAGTGGTGAACTTAGATGTTTCTGAAGTGCTTAAAGAAGAGGATTTATGGGGTTCCTGAGGGCAGTCAGGTGGGCCTGGTGACCTGGCCGCGACCTTGGCCCCCAGCTGCCACCAGAGAGTCCGGGGTCGCCGCCACCGTGGAGCGCCAGGGGGCGCCATCGTAGACAACGCGCAAGCCAGGGCCGCGGCTGGAACTCTGCCTTTCCAATCCATCAACACATCTGTACCAAAAAGTGTTTTTTGAAAAGATTGATTTTCTTGTTACCACCACAGTCACGCTAATTAACATACCACCTCCTCGCTTTCTTAGGATGTTTTTGCAGAATGATGATTGTCTTTTCATTTTTAAAGATTGGATTGATTGGGGCCGGCGCTGTAGCACAGCGGGTTCAACCTCCAGCCTGCAGCGCCAACAGCCCATATGGGCACTGGTCTTTCCAATAAAATAAAGTAAAATAAAATAACATAAATCGTTGTTTGAGGATGTTGTTATTGAATTCTTGGAGAGGTAGAGCTGCAGACAGTGAGAAGAAGAGACAGGGAGAAAGGTCTGCCTTCCGTTGCTTCACGCCCCAAATGGCCACAAGGGTCAGAGCTGTGCCAATGGGGAGCCGGGAGCCAGGGGCTGGGGTTCACCTCTTCAAGCGGCACATCTGTCAATCAGGTCTAGGGTGTGACTTAGGGAGGGTCCATCAAAGACTTCATACCATGCCAAGTTGGCTTCCTTCTCTAAAGGAGCCATCCTTTAGCCAGGCGGGCGGGCGGGCCGGCGGGCAGGCGGGTGGCAAGGGGCAGACAAGCGCAGACGCTGGAGAAGCAGCAGCTTCGGAAATACTGCCGGTCCGCGTCCTGATGTCGAGTGAGCAAGTGGCCGAGGCGGGTGGGCGAGAGGTTGGCTGTGCAGGGCTTGCTTGGTGGTAGGCCAAGCCATGCCGGCACCGGCTTGGCCGTTGGCGGGATCGCTGGCTTCTGGCAATGGAGCAAACAGGAGCACAGTTTGCTGCAGGGCTCCCGCCAGCAGTGAGCGAGTGTCCGTCGTCTCTCCCATCCTTTTGGATGCCCGTGACTGTCATACAGTTAACACGGCAGCCAGTGGGGTCTCCCGGAAACTCTGGTGTTGCTGGCACAGAAAACCTTGCAGTCTTTGGCTTGTGTTTTCCACTTGCTTCCGAGTTGCACTGTTCAGATATTTTAAATGTCCATGTGACACAAGGGTACTAGAAAAGTTCATGGAAATGGATTTTAAAACATTGACTTGGGCAAAAACTGTTTGCAATCCACCTATGCAGATGAGAGGTCTTCAGAAAGTTCCTGGGAAAATAGGTAGGAAGAAAAAGTTATGCATGGCGTTCCAAAACATTCTTTTTGCCCCAGAATGAGCTCAGTTTTTGACTCCTATTTCCATGCATTTCTTAGTCTCTCTGTATTTTCTCCTATTTTCCTTTGCCTTGGAAAACCCTAGTGTAGAGTGCATTTCTTGTTTGGAGACACAGACACAATCTTTCTCTTTGAAAACCGTGTGTTGAAAGAGTGAGTTGATGGGGCCGGCGCTGTGGTGCAGCGGCTTAAAGCCCCGGCCTGAAGGGCAGGCATCCCATACGGGCGCCGCTTCGAGTCCGGGCGCCGCTTCGAGTCCCGGCTGCTCCTTTTCTGATCCAGCCCTCTGCTATGGCCTGGGAAAGCAGTAGAACACAGCCCAAGTCCTTGGGCCCCTGCACCTGCATGGCAGACCCGGAAGAAGCTCCTGGCTCCTGCCTTTGCATTGGCACAGCTCGAGCCATTGTGGCCAGTTGGGGAGTAACTCTGACCTTCAAAGAAATGAATCGATCTTTTTTTTTTTTTTTCAAAAAAGAACAAAGAAAGAAAGAAAGTCTATCCTCGAATGTGAGTTTTATAATAAAAATGAGCTCTCCCACATGGGTGCAGGGGTCCCATCACTTGCGCCGTCCTCTGCTGCTTCCCTAGGCACATGAGCAGGGAGCTGCATAGGCAGTGGAGCAGCTGGGCCTTGCCCCAGTGTGCATATGGGACACCAGTGTTGCCAGTGGTGGGTTTTACCCACTCTGCCACAATGCCAGGCGCCTTCTGAAAATGAAAAAACATTTCCTTTGCATGTGTATTTGCATGGGTAGCTGCAATGGCCAAGGGCTGGTGCAATCCAAAGCCAGGAGCCGGGAGCTCCATCTGGGTCTCCCATGTGGGTGTGGGGGCCTGAGTACTTGGGCCATCTTCTACTGCTTTCCCAGGTGCATTTGTAGGGAGCTGGGTGGGAAGTGGAGCAGCTGGGACACCAACTGGGACTCTGGGATAGGAACCCAGCATTGCAAGGCCTCCCAGGGGCCGGCCCCAGTGGCTGCATTCTAACCACGCACATGTGCTTCTGGCCTCCTTCTCCTCTGCCTGCGGCTCTTTCTCCATCTCTTTCCAACCCCTCCATGGCTGAGGGCTTCCTCCAAAGCCCTATGCAGTTTTTCTCTCTCTCTGTCTCTCTCTCTGTCTTTCTCATGAGCTGGGAGAAAACTGCGAGCTTGGCACTTGCCTTCACAGGGTGTGGGTGCAGGTGTGGGTGTGGGTGTGGGTGTGGGTGTGGGTGTGGGTGTGAGTGTGTGGGTGTGTATGTATGCATGTATGTGCATTTAGGTATGTATGCGTGTGTGTGTGGGTGGATGTGTGTGTGTTTTTGTGTATGTATGTGTGTGTTTCTGTGTGTCTGTGTGTGTGTGTGTGTGGCAGCAGGACATCTTCCCCTCGTGAAGTTCAAGCTCACGTCGAAAATGCATGACCATGAGATCAGGCTCTGCCTTCCAGGGTGCATTTTCCAAAATTCCTTTGCGAGACCCTGGCAAAGAGGAAGAGACCCCGAGAGAGAGCGCTGGTGTCTCCAGAGCAACCGGGGACCAGGTCACGCCCCAAATGTCTGCATCAGGAACTCCAATGGATTCTTGCTTAAAGCAAACCAAAGGCCTGTGTTGCTGTTCCCTCTGCAGTGCCCAGGTCCTCTCGCCGCAGCCGCACGGCCTTTACCCCCGACCAGCTGGGGATGCTGCAAGCTGTTTTAGAAACCAGCCGCTGCCCAGATTGGAGCCGAGTCCAAGAGTTAGCGCCCGAGCTTCATCTGGATGTGTATGTGATCAAGGTATGTCCTGAGCCCCGCGCCCTCCGCGCCGCGCACTCACTTGCTGTGGTCACCGCTGCGCTGGCTGCTCAGGGCAATGGCCAATGCGCGCGCTGCGCTTCGCAGTTCCCGCGAGGCTGGCAGGCAGAGGCTGCCCCGGGACTTGTCCCGAACTTCCTGCGCGTGGGCACTGGACAAGAAAGACTCCCCCGGGCGGGCGGACGGGGCGCTCGCGGCTGCATTGCGGTTGCGGTTGTGGGCGCAAGAGTTCAAGTCTGAGCCGGCCGGCGGTGGCGGCCAGGACCGCGCCTGGTGGATGGCGCCGCCCAGCCCCAGCGCGGGGAGCCAGCCGAGAGCCGCCCGCGCAGGCTGAGCCAACACGTGTGTGCAGGGAGCGCGTTTAAATGTATTGGATGAGACGCAATGAGACCGACTTTTTTTTTAAGATGTATTTATCTCTTTGAACGAGTTCGAGGCAGAGAGAGGTGTCTTCCATCGGCCGGTTCACTGCCCCCAGGGCCCACGGCGGCTGCGCGCGACCCCATGGCCGAATGACCCCACCAGGCCTCCCCTCCGAGGGTCTCCGCACCTCTCAGTACTGTGTCCTTAGAGACCGAGCTCCCAGAACGTGAGCCTTTGTGGTGCAAAGCCTAGCGCGCAAAGTTCTAAGTTCTGCTGTGGAGGATCGCTTGGGAGCAGGGCAGAGGCTGCCCGGCCCCCTCCCCTTTACCTGATGCCTGCGGCTCCCTCCCGGGCCCGGCACAGCGTTTGAGAAAGAGGCTTGAGCCCAGCGTGCCCACGCCACAAGGGCCCTGAGCTTCTGAGGCCCATGGGGTCTCCCTGGGGTCCTTGCCTCTGGAGTAACCTGCTCCCTCCCTTCCTCCCCAGACCTGGTTTAAAAATCAGCGCGCCAAGCAAAGAAAACTGCAGCGAAAGGGCCAGCCCCGCCAGCCCAGCGAGTCCACACCTCAGCCTCCTCCTCCGCCTCCGCTGCCACCACCGCTGCTGCTGCCACTGCTGCCGCAGCCGCCGCCGCCGCCGCCAACATGCTCGGAGCTCAGCGCGCCTGCGGAGGAAGAGCAGGGCCCCGGGGGCTCCCAGGCGCAGGGCCCCGAGGCTGCCGAGGACCCGCTGCCCGCCGATCTGCACAACAGCCATCTGGACTCCTCTGCGCCCTGGGCTTCGCTGCCTCATGACATCGGGGAGCTCGTGCGCATGTACCGCTTGTTCCATGACGACGAGCCAGACGACTAGCAGATATCTGAACCCCCAGACTTCAAGGGCCGAATTTTTTCCAGTCCTAGAAAAAAGAAAAAGGACGAAGCAGTCTGTAGGAGCCCCTGCCGGCGACCTGGAGACAGCCCTGGAGGGACCACTCCTCTGCCTTGTTCTTTACAAAAGCAAATGTGCTGGGAGTTTGGGGGGCTCTCTGGGCTGGTCCGAGGCATCACAGCCTGGAGGCTGGTTTTCTGTAGTGTGTGGACGTTTTGTAATGGTGAACTTAGATACTTGTGAAGTGCCACAAGAAGACGATTTATGGGGTTCCTGAGGGCAGTCAGGCGGGCCTGGCGACCTCGCCGCGGCCTTGGCCCCCAGCCGCCACCAGAGTCCGGGGTCGCCGCCACCGTGGAGCGCCAGGGGGCGCCATCGTAGACAACGCGAAATCCAGGGCCGCAAGGGCGTGGTGGCCACGTTCGTGGGCTGCCGTCCTCCGCGTGCTCTCGGGCGGTGGGTGGGCAGCGGGCCTCCCTGGGCCACGCACGAGGGGACGGGCCTGAGACTCGGGCGCCCGGACCCGCTTTCCAGTGGTCAAGTTCTCCCAGAGTTCTCGCCTCTGCTTCCCGCAGGTCGCTAGGCGTCTCAGGCCCGCCCCCTTGCTCTTACTGTCCAATCAGGAGCGAGGGAGGGATTCCTTCGGGCTCCAGCAGGGCAGGGATATTTTTTTCTTTTTTCTTTGTTTGAAGGCAGAGTTCAGAGCGGTAGAGTTAGTGATGAGATAGAGGTAGAGAGAGATACAGAGAGATAGAGATAGGGATAGAGAGGTAGAGAGAGATATACATAGTGATAGAGAGAGAGAGAGAGAGAGAGAGAGAGGCCTGCAGTGCCTGCATCCCGTAGGGGCCCCGGTCTTCCGATCCAGCTTTCTGCTATGGCTGGGAAGCAGTAGAGGATTTGCCCAAGTCCTCGGGCAGGGCCCTGGGCCTGTGTGTGTGGGAGACCCAGACCCAGACCCAGAAGAAGCTCCGGATCCAGGCTTCGGAACAGCTCAGCTCTGGCTGTTGTGGCCATTTGGGGAGTGAAACAGCGAGTGCAAGACCTCTCTCTCCCTCTCTGGAACTCTGCCTTTCAAATCAATCAACATATCTGTAATAAAAAGTGTTTTTTAAAAGGATTGATTTTCTTGTTACCACCACAGTCACGCTAATTAACATACCACCTCCTCGCTTTCTTCGGATTTTTTTTTTAGAAAGTTGATTGTATTTTCGTTTTTAAAGATTTTATTTATTGGGGACGGCTCTTTCGCACAGCGGGTTAAAGCCCCAGCCTGCATCACCAACAGCCCATATGGGCACTGATCTTTCTTTCTTTCTTTTTTTAACTTTTATTTAACAAATCTAAATTTCCAAAGTACAGCTTCTAGATTACCGTGGCTTTTTCCCCCCATAACTTGCCTCCTTCCCGCAATCCAATCCTCCCATCTCCCGCTCCCTCTTCCATTCCATTCACATCAAGATTCATTTTCAATTATCTTTATATACAGAAGATCAATATAGTATATATTAAGTAAAGATTTCAACTGTTTGCACCCACACAGAAACACAAAGCGTCAAGTACTGTTTGAGTACTAGTTATAGGAATAATTCACATTTTACAACACATTAAGGGCAGAGATCCTACATGAGGAGGAAGTGCGCAGTGACTCCTGTTGTTGACTAAGAAATTGACACTCTTTGGGAATAAGAGAGGGAAGAGATGTATAATTTGGGACATGCTCAAGCTGACTTGCCCCAAATGGTAGAGTTCGAAACATACCAGGGGATTCCAATTCAATCCCATCAAGGTGGCATGTACCAATGCCATCTCACTAGTCCAAGTGATCCATTTCAGTTCACAATTGATCATAATGAAAGGACTAAGAGTCAAAGGGAGCACATAAACATGTCTAGTACCTGCTAACACTAACCGATAGAATAAATAAAGGGGAGAGTGATCCAACATGGGAAGTGAGATACTCAGCAGACTCATAGAATGGCAGATGTCCTAAATAGCACTCTGGCCTCAGAATCAGCCCTAAAGGCATGCGGATCTGGCTGAAAAGCCCATGAGAGTATTTCAGGCATGGAAAGGCAAGACACTCTGGCAAAAGATCTCTGTGAGTGAGATCCCAGTGGAAAGAACAGGTCTTCAAAGAAGGAGGTACCTTTCTCTGAAGGGAGGAGAGAACCTCCACTTTGACTATGACCTTGTCTAAACAAGATAAGAGTCAGAGAACTCAGAGGGCTTCCATAGCCTTGGAAACTCATGACTGGAGCATAGGGAGATTACTGATGCCATAGACAGGAGTGTCAATTGGTAAAGTCAACAACAGGAGTCACTGTGCACTTACTCCTCATGTAGGATCTCTGTCCTTAATGTGCTGTGCATTGAGATTTAATGCTATAACGAGTACTCAAACAGTATATTTCACTTTGTGTTTCTATGGGGGTGCAAACGATTGAAATCTTTACTTAATGTACACTAAACTGATCTTCTGTAAAAAAAAAAAAAAGAAAAAAGAAATTATCAATTCCCAAGTTGACTCTCACTGGGATTAAACATGACAATAGGTCTGATCTGATTTCATCATCATTAAAAAAAATTATCTATTATTTTTCACTTTATGTTTCTGTGTGGGAGCAAACTGTTGAAATCCTTACTTAATGTATACTAAGCTGATCTTCTGTATATTAAGATAATCGAAAATGAATCTTGATGTGAATGGAAGGGGAGAGGGAGTGGGAAAGGGGAGGGTTGTGGGTGGGAGTGACGGTATGGGGGGGAAGCCATTGTAATCCATAAATCGTACTTTGGATATTTATATTCATTAAATAAAAGTTTAAAAAAAAGACTACCCCACTGTAAAGGGCACATGGCAAAATCATAGTTGATAATCCCATCTGCAAAGAGCCTTCCAGTCACCTCCTCCAGCCAAAATCAATGACTGGATTTCCCAGACCAATTCAGTCACCACCTGAACACCAAAGAGTTAGTTCCCTTTGTCAATGTCATGTGTAACAAAGAACTGCCCTGGTGAACCTCATCCAACTTGCTGCCTGATAAAATCATCAAATGCAATAAAATGGTTGTTTTAATTAAAAAAAGAAAAGAAATTGACACTGTTGTTTCTGGGGTCAGTAATCACCCTAGGCTATTGAGTTGCCTAGGTTAGGGAAGCCTTTGGAGTTTGCCAACTCCCATCTTATTTAGACAAGGTCATAGTCAAAGTGGAAATTCTCTCTTCCCTTCAGAGAAGGGTACCTCCTCCTTCCATGGCACGTTCTTTGCACTGGGATCTCAAAGGCAGAGATCTTTCATTTAGGTTTTTTTTTTTTTTTTCCAGAGTGTCTTGGCTTTCCATGCCTAAAATACTCTCATGGGTTCTTCAGCCGGATCCGAACGTCTTAAGGGCCGATTCCGAGGTAAATTGGCATCTGTTAATCCCATGTATCTGATAAGCTCTTCGAGTGCTACATCTGTGAATCAGGTCTAGGGTGTGACTTAGGGAGGGTCCATCAAAGACTTAATACCATCAGGAGTTGGCTCCGTTCTAGAAAGGAGCCGTCCGGGTGGCAGGGGGCAGACAAACACAGATGCTGGAGAAGAAGCAGCTTCGGAAATACTGCCGGTCCGCGTCCTGATGTCCAATGAGTAAGTGGCCGAGGCGGGTGTGCGAGGGGTTGGCTGTTCAGGGTTTGCTTGGTGGTAGACCAAGCCGTGCCAGCACCGGCTTGGCCGTTTGGGGCATCGCTGGCTTATAGCAATGGAGCAAACAGGAGCACAGTTTGCTACTGGGCTCCCGCCAGCAGTGAGCGAGTGTCCGTCTCTCCCATCCTTTTGGATGCCCGTGACTGTCATACAGTTAACACAGCAGCCAGTTGGGTCTTCCATAATCTCTTGTCTGTGACACACTTCCCAAGCCATCGAGGGGACAGGGCTGCATCACTCTTTTAGACACCATTCTGCTTCCTCTTGAATGCTCATTGCCTGTTTCTGACCTTTCTCATTTTAAAGAACTGTGCGTTTCGTTTTTGGTTGTTTTGTAGAGTATCTTTGTTGTCTCCCAGAAACTCTGATGTTGGTTGCACAGAAAACCTTCCAGTATTGACAATTGTATTTTCAATTTGCTTACTAGTTTTACTGTTCAGATCTTTTAAAAGTTTATGTGACACAGGGTGGAAATTGATTTTAAAACATTTGGGGAAAAACTGGAAACCTAAGCAGATAAGAGGTCTTCACAAAGTGTGTGGGAAACTAGGGGTGAAGAAAAATTTATGGGGGCAGTGGCTGTGGCTCACTCAGTTAATCCTCTGCCTGTGGCGCCGGCATCCCATATAGGTGCCGGGTCCTAGCCCTGGTTGCTCCTCTTCCAGTTCAGCTCTCTGCTGTGGCCCGGGAAGGCAGTGGAAGATGGCCCAGGTGCTTGGGCCCTGCACCCGCATGGGAGACCAGGAGGAAGCACCTGGCTCCTGGCTTCAGATCGGCACAGCGCGAAGGCCGGCTGTATTGGTCATTAGGGGGCGAGTGTGAACCAACGGAAGGAAGACCTTTCTCTCTGTTTCTCTCTCATTGTCGAACTCTGCCCATCTAAATATAAAAAGAAAAGAAAAAGTTATGCATGGCTTTCAAAAATTGTTTTTTGCACCAGAATGAACCCATTTTTTGACTCATTTTTTCCATGCATTTCTTAGTCTCTCTGTATTTTCTCATGTTTTCCTTTGCATTGGAAAAACCTAGTGTAGAGTGCATTTCTTGTCTGGAGACACAGATACAATCTTTCTCTTTTAAAAAGTTTTGTTTAAAGAGTTCATTGATGGGGCCGGCGCTGTGGTGCAGTGGGTTAAAGCCCTGGCTGGAAGGGCAGGCATCCCATATGGGCTCGGTTCAAGTCCAGGCTTCTCCTCTTCTGATCCCGCTCTCTGGCATGGCCTGGGAAAGCAGGAAAAGATGGGTCCCGGCACCTGCATGGGACACCGGGAAGAAGCTCCTGCATCCTGCCTTTGGATTGGCACAGCTCAAGTCATTGTAGCCAGTTGGGGAGTAAACCAGTGGATGGAACACTCTGTCTCTACCTCTCTGTCTCTCTGTCTCTCTGTCTCTCTCTCTCTGTGCCTCTCTTTCTTTCTCTGTGTAACACTGACCATCAAATAAATGAATAGACCTTTTTTTTTAAAAAAAAGAAAGTATATCCTAGAATGCAAGTTTTATAATAAAACTAAGCTCTCCCACATTGGTGCAGGTCTCCTATCTTTTGGCCGTTGTGTGCTGCTTTGCTAGGCACATGAGTAGGGAGCTGCATAGGCAGCGGAGCAGCTGGGCCTTGCCCTAGTGTCCATATGGGACACCAGTGTTGCCAGTGATGGGTTTTACCCACTCTGCCACAATGCCAGGCGCCTTCTGAAAATGAAAACAAAAAAAAAAAAA
The DNA here is from genome assembly GCF_051225735.1 of Oryctolagus cuniculus. Lineage (NCBI taxonomy): Eukaryota > Metazoa > Chordata > Mammalia > Lagomorpha > Leporidae > Oryctolagus > Oryctolagus cuniculus. The sequence continues at coordinate 15,549,606 of NC_142884.1, forward strand.
ACATTTACTTTGCATGTTTCTTTGCTTGGGTAGCTGCAATGGCCAAGGGCTGGTGCAATCCAAAGCCAGGAGCCGGGAGCTCCATCTGGGTCTCCCATGTGGGTGGGGAGCCCGAGTACTTGGGTCAGCTTCTACAGCTTTCCCAGGTGCATTTGTAGGGAGCTGGGTTGGAAGTGGAGCAGCCGGGACTCCAACTGGGACTCTGGGATAGGAACGGAGCATTGCAAGGCCTCCCAGGGGCCGGCCCCAGTGGCTGCATTCTAACCACGCACATGTGCTTCTAGCCCCCTTCTCCTCTGCCTGCGGCTCTTTCTCCATCTCTTTCCAACCCCTCCATGGCTGAGGGCTTCCTCCAAAGCCCTATGCAGTTTTTCTCTCTCTCTCATTAGCTGGGAGAAAACTGCGAGCTTGGCACTTGCCTTCACAGGGTGTGGGTGTGTATGAATGTACGTATGTGTACGTACGTGTGTGTGTGTGTCTGTGTGTATCTTCTTTGTGTTTTTGTGTGGGTTTGTATATATGTATGCATATGTGTGTATGTATATGTGTGTATCTTACTGTGTGTGTCTGTATGTGTCTGTCTTTGTGTTAGTGTGTGGGTTCTTATGTATGTATGTGTATGTATGTATGTATGTCGTGGGTGTGTGGGTGTGTATGTATGAGTTTGTATGTGTGTGTGTGTTTCTGTGTATGTGAGTTTCTGTGTCTGTGTCTTTCTGTGTGTGTGGGTTTGTATTTATGTATGTATGTGTGTGTGTGTGTGTGTGTGGCAGCAGGACATCTTTCCCTCGTGAAGCTCAGGCTCACGTCGAAAATGCATGACCATGAGATCAGGCTCTGCCTTCCTCGGTGCATTTTCCAAAATTGCTTTGGGAGACCCAGGCAAAGAGGAGAGACCCCGAGAGTACTGCTGTCTACCTGGTCGCTCCTGAAATGCATGCAGTGGCTGCTGGAGCCAAAGCCGGCATCAGGATGGCCAATGGATTCTTTCTGAAAGCAAACCAAAGCCCTTTGTTCCTGTTCCCTCTGCAGCGCCCAGGTGTGCTCGCCGCAGCCGCACGACCTTTACCCCCGACCAGTTGGGGATGTTGAAAGCTGTTTTAGAAACGACCCCCTGTCCTGACTGGGAGAAGATACAAGAGTTATCAGCAAAGCTATGTTTGGATGAATGCGTGATCAAGGTACGTCCCAAGCCCTATGCCCTCCGTGCCATGCACTCACTCACTTGCGGTCACCGCTGTGCTGGCCACTCAGGGCAGTCGCCAATGTGCGCGCTTCACAGTCCCTCGGAGGTTGGCAGGCAGAGGCTGCCCCGGGGCTGGTCCCTAAGACCTGTGCTTTGGCCCTTGACAAGAAAGACTCCGGCAGGGGGGGCGCTCGCGGTTGTGTTGAGGTTGCCAGCCTCCTCTGCCATCTCTGCCGCCACCACCGCTGCCACTGCCTCTGCTGCCGCTGCTGCCGCCAACATGCTTGGAGCTCAGGGCACCCGCGCAGGAAGAGCAGGGCCCCAGGGGCTCCCAGGCGCAGGGCCCTGAGACTGCCGAAGACCTGCTGCCCGCTGATCTGCACAACATCCATCTGGACTCCTCTGCGCCCTGGGCTTTGCTGCCCCACGACGTTGGGGAGCTCGTGTGATGTATGGCTTGTTCGATGATAACGGACCCGACGACATAGCAGAGTACCTGTATCCCCAAGCTTAAAGGAGACTCTGACTATGAATAGGGTGCCCCACACTCGGCCAGTCTGAGCTTGGGCGTGCATCCTCTAGCATAAGAAAATAAAGCTCAGTAATGGCAAAAAAGGAAAAAGAAAAAAGAAAAAACAAAACAAAACAGAAAACACCCTCCAAAAACACAACCCTCCTTCCCCCAACATATAAGGAAATAAAGCCGGACCCCTCATCCTCCCACCTGTGTCGTCTGTCCTTCCTGCTTCCAATGCATGCAGCCCTACCTCCGATTTCGCCTCCATGTGGTAGATCTGCTGAGGACTCACAACCCTGGGGTCCCGAGGTGGGGCGGGGGTCCTGGCTCCCTCAGCCACAGAAGCACTGAGTCAGCCTCTACACTCGCCCCAGCTCCCACTGGGAGACCCCTGTGCTGGGGGCAACCGAGTCATCCCCAAGGAGGCGGCAGGGCAGGCCGAGGCAGTGTGGGTACTGCTCCCTCTTCCTGTGCAGGAACCCCACCACGGCCCCTGCCCCGCTATACAGAGGACGCCCCGGCCCCAGTGCTCTGGCTTGGCACCTCGGCTTCACGGCTCTGGGAGCCCAAGGGACCAAGCGCTCCTGCCAGTCCCTGCCCGCTGCCCTGAGCGGCCACTTCCTGGCGCTGCCCAGCACTGGGCAAGGGCTTCAGAGTCAAGAGAAACCATGAGAAGGAGCGAGCTAAAGCCCAAAGCCCAGGTCTCTCCCTGGAGGGGTTTTCCAGTCTGATCACCCAACACTGCCATGGGCCAGTTCTTTCCTCTCTGTTAGCAGATTGATTTCTTTGGAAGGTAGTTCCAGAAAGGGAGAGACAGAGGACACAGCTCTTCCATCTGGTGGGTCACTTCCCGAATGGCGAGTCCCTGGGGCTCCGACATGGAGCCCAGGGTTTCTGGAACCTTCTCCACCAGTTTTTCGGCTCCCACTGGAGCTCCAAGAAGGGGTGGCACAGGCCTCTGTGGCTGTCCTGGCTTGCGTCTGTGCTCTGCAGCTCTGCTGTAGAAGCCAGTGGCCCAGGGTCTCTGTGCCAAGTCAACCTCACTCACTGGTCCTGTGGGAAATTCTCCACTGCTGCTGGATTGCCCAGGGCCTGGGTCACAGAGGCACAATCTGCACAACCCTCCAGGCGCTGGAATCACACACAGAGCTGGGGCTCTTTTCACCAGGGAGAAAAGGGTTTAGGTTCTTAGTTGAATGAGTTACAGAGAGAGACAGGCAGGGAGAGCAGTCTTCCATCTGCTGGTTCACTCCATGATGGCCACAATGGCCAGCACTGGGCCAGGTAGAAGCAGGAGCCAGGAGCTTCTTTGAGGACTCCCACATGGGTGTTCAAAGGCCTATGTACTTGGGCCGTCATCTGCTGTGTTCCCAGGCCATTGGCAGGCAGCTGGATCAGAACTGCAGTGGCCGGGACACAAAGTGGCACCCATGTGGGATGGTGGCTTTACCCACTGCACCACAGTGCCAGCCCTGGAGGGCGCCTCTTGGGTGAGAATCCTAGGCCCTGCAGAGGAGAAGGCAACACTGGCCTCCTTGCCCTGGTCTTTGCTCCAATGCCCCAGAGCTGTGCTTTAGGGTAGCACTTCTGCAGGCAGTCAACCCCTCCTAGCCAGCTGCCATAGGGGGGAGCTGTTCTTTGGGATGCCGTCAGGGTCTATACCCGGCATTCTGCCTCAGCACAAATACACGGCACAAATCCTGCACCTGATGCTGACCGTGGACTGCGAGGCACAATCCCGTGTCTCCTCTGTTCTTGTGTTGTCACACACGTGAGATCAGTGACAGAGGAAGCTGTTGACCTACAAGGGAGGGCTGTGTGAGAACTGTGCACCTGCTCGATTTCCTGAAAACCTAAAACTCCTCTCCAACGTAGCATCTGTTATTAGTATTAATATTACTATTTGTAAAATCAAGTTTTGGGGGAAGCCTTTGGCTCAGTGCCTCAGAAATGGCTTAGGGGGCCTGCATTCCCCATTTGAGTGCCTGGGTTGGAGTCCTGGCTGCCGCCTAAGGCGCACCCTGGGAGACAGTGCTGATGCTCAGTACTTGGGTCCCGGTCCTTGGTTGAGATTTCCAGGCCCTGGCAGTTGTGGGCACTTGGGGGCAGGGAACCAATGCTGGCAACTCTGTCTATGTCTGTCGCTCTGCCTTTCTGATAAAGAAGTGTCCATTTAAATAGCAGTGTGTGCTTGGTTGGTCGTGCAGGAATGAACCAGTTTGTAGGAGCCCCTGCCTGCGACCTGGAGACAGCCCTGGAGGGACCACTCCTCTGCCTTGTTCTTTACAAAAGCAAACGTGCTGGGAGTTTGGGGGGATCTCTGGGCTGGTCCGAGGCATCACAGCCTGGAGGTTGGTTTTCTGTAGTGTGTGGACATTTTGTAACGGTGAACTTAGATACTTGTGAAGTGCTTAAAGAAGAGGATTTGTGGAGTTTCTGATGGCGGTTAGGTGGCCCCTGGACCCCATAGTGCCCTTGGCCCCCAGCCGCGCGAGAGAGTCGGGGGTCACCGCCACCGTGGAGCGCCAGGGAGCGCCATCGTAGACAAGCAAAAGCCAGGGCGGCGGGGCGCGGTGGCCACGTTCGTGGGCTACGGTCCTCCCGTACTCTCGGGCGGTGGGTGGGCAGCTGGCCCACCCCGGGCAACGCACGAGGGGACGGGGCTGAGACTCAGGCGCCCGGACCTGCTTTCCAGTGGTCAAGTTCTCCCGGAGTTCTGGGCTCTGCTTCCCGCAGGTTGCTCAGCGCCTCAGGCCCGCCCCCTTGCTCTTACTGTCCAATCAGGAGCGAGGGAGGGATTCCTTCGGGCTCCAGCTGGGCAGGGATATTTTTTAGTTTTTATTTGTTTGAAGGCAGAGTTACAGAGGGATAGAGTTAATGATAATATAGAGGTAGAGAGAGATAGATAGTGATGGTGATAAAGAGAGAGAGAGAGAGAGAGAGAGAGAGAGGCCTGCAGTGCCTGCATCCCGTAGGGGCCCCGGTCTTCCGATCCAGCTCTCTGCTATGGCTGGGAAGCAGTAGAGGATTTGCCCAAGTCCTCAGGCCTCTGCGCCTGTGTGTGTGGGAGACCCAGACCCAGAAGAAGCTCCGGATCCAGGCTTCGGAACAGCTCAGCTCTGGCTGTTGTGGCCATTTGGGGAGTGAAACAGCGAGTGCGAGACCTCTCTCTCCCTCTGTGGAATTCTGCCTTTTAAATCAATAAACACATCTGTAACAAAAGTGTTTTTTAAAAAGATTAGGCCGGCACCGCGGCTCACTAGGCTAATCCTCCACCTCGCGGCGCCGGCACACCGGGTTCTAGTCCCCGTTGGGGCGTCGGATTCTGTCCCGATTGCCCCTCTTCCAGGCCAGCTCTCTGTTGTGGCCAGGGAGTGCAGTGGAGGATGGCCCAGGTGATTGGGCCCTGCACCGCATGGGAGACCAGGAAAAGCACCTGGCTCCTGGCTCCTGCCATCGGATCAGCGCGGTGCGCCGGCCACAGCGCGCTGGCCGCGGCGGCCATTGGAGGGTGAACCAACGGCAAAGGAAGACCTTTCTCTCTGTCTCTCTCCCTCACTGTCCACTGCCTGTCAAAAAAAAAAAAAAGATTGATTTTCTTGTTCCCACCACAGTCATGCTAATTAACATACCACCTCCTCGCTTTCTTCGGATTTTTTTTTCAGAAAGATTATTGTATTTTCATTTTTAAAGAATTTATTGTGGATGGCTCTTTCGCACAGCGGGTTAAAGCCCCAGCCTGCATCACCAACAGCCCATATCGGCACTGATCTTTCTTTCTTTCTTTTTTAACTTTTATTTAACAAATCTAAATTTCCAAAGTACAGCTTATGGATTACGGTGGATTTTCCCCCCCATTACTTGCCTCCTTCCTGCAATCCAATCCTCCCATCTCCCGATCCCTCTCCCATTCCATTCACATCAAGATTCATTTTCAATTATCTTTATATACAGAAGATCAATTTAGTATATATTAAGTAAAGATTTCAAATGTTTGCACACACAGAAACACAAAGCGTCAAGTACTGTTTGAGTACTAGTTATAGGAAGAATTCACATTTTACAACACGTTAAGGGCAGAGATCCTACATGAGGAGGAAGTGCACAGTGACTCCTGTTGTTGACTAAGAAATTGACACTCTTGTTTCTGGGGTCAGTAATCACCCTAGGCTATTGAGTTGCCTAGGTTAGGGAAGCCTTTTGAGTTCGCCAACTCCAGTCTTATTTAGACAAGGTCATAGTCAAAGTGGAAATTCTCTCTTCCCTTCAGAGAAGGATACCTCCTTCTTTGATGGAATGTACTTTCCACTGGCATCTCTCTCACTCGCAGAGATCTTTCATTCAGGTTTTTTTTTTTTTTTTTCCAGAGTGTCTTGGCTTTCCATGCCTAAAATACTCTCATGGGCTCTTCAGCCGGATCCGAATGTCTTTAGGGCTGATTCCAAGGTAAATTGGCATCTGTAAATCCCATGTATCTGATAAGCTCGTCAAGTGCTACATCTGTGAATCAGGTCTAGGGTGTGACTTAGGGAGGGTCCATCAAAGACTTAATACCTTCACAAGTTGGCTCCCTTCTATAAAGGAGCCGTCTGGGTGGCAAGGAGCAGACAAACACAGATGCTGGAGAAGCAGCAGCTTTGGAAATACTGCCAGTCCGCGTCCTGATGTCCAATGAGTAAGTGGCCGAGGCGGGTGTGCGAGAGGTTGGCTGTGCAGGGTTTGCTTGGTGGTAGGCCAAGCCGTGCCAGCACCGGCTTGGCTGTTTGGGGCATCGCTGGCTTATAGCAATGGAGCAAACAGGAGCACAGTTTGCTACTGGGCTCCCGCCAGCAGTGAGCGAGTGTCCATCTCTCCCATCCTTTTGGATGCCCGTGACTGTCATACAGTTAACACAGCAGCCAGTTGGGTCTTCCATAATCTCTGGTCTGTGACGCACTTCCCAAGCCATTGAGGTGACAGAGCTGCATCACTGTTTTAGACACCATTCTGCTTCCTCTTGAATGCTCATTGCCTGTTTCTGACCTGTCTCATTTTAAAGAACTGTGCGTTTCGTTTTTGGTTGTTTTGTAGAGTATCTTTGTTGTCTCCCAGAAACTCTGATGTTGGTTGCACAGAAAACCTTCCAGTCTTGAAAATTGTGCTTTCAATTTGCTTAGCAGTTTCACTGTTCAGATCTTTTAAAAGTTTATGTGACACAGGGTGGAAATTGATTTTAAAACATTTGATTGGGGAAAAACTGGAAACCTAAGCAGATAAGAGGTCTTCACAAAGTGTGTGGGAAAATAGAGATGAAGCAAAAGTTCTGGGGACAGTGGCCGTGGCTCACTTAGTTAATCTTCTGCCTGTGGCGCTGGCATCCCATATAGGTGCTGCGTCCTAGTCCCGGTTGCTCCTCTTCCAGTCCAGCTCTCTGCTGTGGCCCAGGAAGGCAGTGGAAGATGGCCCAGCTGCTTGGGCTCAGCACCCCATGGGTGACCAGGAGGTAGCACCTGGCTCCTGGCTTCAGATCGGCACAGCGTGCCGGCCGGCCTAGTGGCCATTTGGGGGGCAGGGGTGAACCAACGGAAGGAAGACCTTTCTCTCTGTTTCTCTCTCCCTGTCCAACTCTGCCCGTCTAAATATAAAAAGAAAAGAAAAAGTTATGCATGGCTTTCAAAAAATTGTTTTTTGCATCAGAATGAACCCATTTTTTGACTCATTTTTTCCATGCATTTCTTAGTCTCTCTGTATTTTCTCATGTTTTCCTTTGCATTGGAAAAACCTAGTGTAGAGTGCATTTCTTGTCTGTAGACACAGATACAATCTTTCTCTTTTAAAAAGTTTTGTTTAAAGTGTTCGTTGATGGGGCCGGCGCTGTGGTGCAGTGGGTTAAAGCCCTGGCTGGAAGTGCAGGCATCCCATATGGGCTCCGGTTCAAGTCCAGGCTGCTCCTCTTCTGATCCCGCTCTCTGGAATGGCCTGGGAAAGCAGGAAAAGATGGGCCCCTGCATCCGCATGGGAGACCAGGAAGAAGCTCCTGGCTCCTGCCTTTGGATTGACACACCTCAAGTCATTGTGTCCAGTTGGGGAGTGAAGCAGTGGATGGAACACTCTCTCTCTCTCTCTTGTTCTCTCTCTCTCTGTGCCTCTCCTTCTTTCTCTGTGTAACACTGACCATCAAATAAATGAATAGACCTTCGTTTTTTTTTTTTTAAAAAAGAAAGTATATCCTTGAATGCAAGTTTTATTACAAAAATAAGCTCTCCCACATGGGTGCATGGTTCCTATCTTTTGGCTGTTGTCTGCTGCTTTGCTAGACACATGAGCAGGGAGATGCATAGGCAGTGGGGCAGCTGGGCCTTGCCCCAGTGTCCATATGGGTCACCAGTGTTTCCTTGGTGTGTTTTTACCCACTCTTCCACAATACCAGGCACCTTCTTAAAATGAAAAAAATTACTTTGCATTTGTAGCTGCAGTGGCCAAGGGCTGGTGCAATCCAAAGCTAGGAGCCAGGAACCAGGAGCTCCATCTGGGTCTCCCAGGTGGGTGTGGGGGGCTGAGTACATGGGCCATCTTCTACTGCTTTCCCAGGTGCATTTGTAGGGAGCCGGGTGGGAAGTGGAGCAGCCGGGACTCCAAGTGGGACTCTGGGATAGGAACCCAGCATTGCAAGGCCTCCCAGGGGCTGGCCCCAGTGGCTGCATTCTAACCACCCACATGTGCTTCTTGCCTCCTCCTTCTCCTCTGCTTGTGGCTCTTTCTCCGTCTCTTTCCAACCCCTCCATGGCTGAGGGCTTCCTCCAAAGCCCTACGCAGTTTTTCTCTCTGTTTGTCTCTCTCTCTCTTTCTTATGAGCTGGGAGAAAACTGCGAGCTTGGCACTTGCCTTCACAGTGTGTGGGTGTGGGTGTGGTTGTGGGTGTGAGTGTGTAGGTGTGTATTTATGCATGTATGTGCATTTATGTATGTATGCATGTGTGTGTGTGGGTTTGTATATATGTATGCTTATGTGTGTATGTATATGTGTGTATGTTTCTGTGTGTGTATGTGTCTTTGTTTTAGTGTTGAGTTCTTATGTATCTATGTATGTCGTGGGTGTGTGGGTGTGTATGTATGAGTTTGTATGTGTGTGTGTGTTTCCGTGTATGTGAGTTTCTGTGTCTGTGTCTTTCTGTGTGTGGGGGTTTGTATTTATGTATGTATGTGTCTGTGTGTGTGTGTGTGTGTGTGGCAGCAGGACATCTTTCCCTCGTGAAGCTCAAGCTCACGTCGAAAATGCATGACCATGAGATCAGGCTCTGCCTTCCACGGTGCATTTTCTAAAATTCCTTTGGGAGACCCAGGCAAAGAGGAGAGACCCCGAGAGCACTGCTGTCTACCAGGTCGCTCCCCAAATGCATGCAGTGGCTGCTGGAGCCAAAGCCGGCATCAGGATGGCCAATGGATTCTTTCTGAAAGCAAACCAAAGCCCTTTGTTCCTGTTCCCTCTGCAGCGCCCAGGTGTGCTCGCCGCAGCCGCACAGACTTTACCCCCGACCAGTTGGGGATGTTGAAAGCTGTTTTCGAAACGACCCCCTGTCCTGACTGGGAGAAGATACAAGAGTTAGCGGCAAAGCTATGTTTGGATGAGTGCGTGATCAAGGTACGTCCCGAGCCCTGCGCCCTCCGTGCCACGCACTCACTCGCATACGGTCACCGCTGTGCTGGCCGCTCAGGGCAGTCGCCAATGCACGCGCTTCGCAGTCCCTGCGAGGCTGGCAGGCAGAGGCTGCCAGGGGGCTGGTCCCGAAGTCCCTGCGGGTGGGCGCTTGACAAGATAGACTGCCCCTGGCGCTCGCGGCTACCTTGGGGCAGAAGAGTTCCAGTCTGAGCTGGCAGGGAGGACCCCGCCTGGTGGATGGCTCCACCCAGCCCGCGGGAGCCAGCCCAGAGCCGCCCCCGCAGACGGAGCAAACACGTTTGTGGGGGCAGCGCATTTCCAAAGTGTATTTCTTTAAATGTATTGGATGAGACGCAATGAGACAGAATTTCTTTTTAAGATTTATTTATTATTTATTTGAAAGAGTTCGAGGCGGCATCGACCCCATGGGCGAATGACCCCACCAGGCCTCCCCTCCGAGGGTCTCCGCACCTCTCAGTACTGTGTCCTGGGAGATCGAGCTCCCAGAACGTGAGCCTTTGTGGTGCAAAGCCTAGCGCGCAAAGTTCTAGGTCTGCAGTGGAGGATCGCTTGGGAGCAGGGCAGAGGCTGCCCGGCCCCCTCCCCTTTACCTGATGCCAGCGGCTCCCTCCCGGGCCAGCACAGCGTTTGAGAAAGAGGCTTGAGCCCAGCGTGCCCACCCCACAAGGGCCCCGAGCTTCTGAGGCCCATGGGGTCTCCTTGGGGTCCTTGCCCCTAGAGTAACCTGTTCCCTCCCTTCCTCCCCAGACTTGGTTTAAAAACCAGTGTGCCAAGAAAAGGAAACAACAGCGAATTGGTCAGCAGTGCCACCCCAGGGAGTTGCCACCACCGCCAGGCTCAGAGCTCAGCACATCTTCGCAGGAAGATCACGACCCTAGGAGCTCCCAGGCGCATGGCCCCGAGGCTGCCGAGGACCCGCTGCCTGCCGATCTGCACAACATCCATCTGGACTCCTCTACACCCTGGGCTTCACTACCCCATGACGTCGTGGAACTCGTGCAGATGTACCACTTGTTCGATGACGATGAGCCTGACGACTAGCAGATATCTGAACCGCCAGACTTCAAGGGCCTAATTTTTCCAGTCATAGAAAGAAGAAAGAAGAAAAAAGAATGAAGCAGTGAAGGAGCCCCTACTGGCGACCTGGAGACAGCCCTGGAGGGACCACTCCTCTGCCTTGTTCTTTACAAAAGCAAACGTGCTGGGAGTTTGGGGGGATCTCCGGGCTGGTCCGAGGCATCACAGTCTGGAGGTTGGTTTTCTGCAGTGTGTGGACCTTTTGTAACGGTTAACTTAGGTACTTGAGAAGTGCTAAAGAAGACGATTTATGGGGTTCCTGAGGGCAGTCAGGCAGGCCTGGTGACCTCTCCGAGGCCTTGGCCCCCAGCCACCACCAGAGAGTCCGGGGTCGCCACCACCGTGGAGCGCCAGGGGGTGCCATCGTAGACAACGCATATGTGATCAAGGTATGTCCTGAGCCCCGTGCCCTCTGTGCCGCACACTCACTTGCTGTGGTCACCACTGCGCTGGCTGCTCAGGGCAACGGCCAATGCGGGCTGTGCTTCGCAGTCCCCGTGAGGCTGGCAGGAAGAGGCTGCCTTCTTTGAGGACTTCCACATGGGTATCCAAGGCCTATGTACTTGGGACATCCTCTGCTGCATTCCCAGGCCATTTGCAGGGAGCTGGATCGGAACTGCAGTGGCCGGGACACAAAGTGGTGCCCATGTGGGATGGCGGCTTTACCCGCTGCACCACAGTGCCAGCCCAGGATGGCACCTCTTGGGTGAGAATCCTAGGACCTGCAGAGGAGAAGGCAACACTGGCCCCCTTGCCTTGTTCCTTGCTCCAATGCCCCGGAGCTGGGCTTTAGGGTAGCATTTCTGCATGCCGTCAACCTCTCCTAGTCAACTGCCAGGGCAGGGCAGCTGTTCTGTATGATGCTGTCATGTTTTATACCTGGTATTCTGCCTCATCACAAGCGCATGGCACAAAGCCTGGACCTGAAGCTGACCCTGGACTTTGGAGGATAAGCCCACGTTTCTATTCTTCTGATATCACACATACATGAGATCATGACAGAGGAAGCTGTTGACCCACAAGGGAGGGCTGTGTGAGAACTGTGCACCTGCTCGATTTCCTGAAAACCTAAAACTCCTCTCCAACGTAGTGTCTGTTATTAGTATTAATATTACTATTTGTAAAATCAAGTTTCTGGGGAGGCCTTTGGCTCAGTGCCTCAGAAATGGCTTAGGGGGCCTGCATTCCCCATCTGAGTGCCTGGGTTGGAGTCCTGGCTGCTGCCTAAGGCAAACCCTGGCAGGCAGTGCTGATGCTCAGTACTTGGGTCCCTGTCCTTGGACAGAGTTTGAGGCCCTGGTGCTTGTGGGCACTTGGGGGTCGGAAACCAATGCCAGCAATTCCAATGTGGGTCTCTTGTTCACCCCTCAACCAGAGCTTCATGCTCTCTACCATACGCACACACCTGTGTGGTCATCCACATGCCTGTGATCATGTTTCCCTGTAGAGACCGCTCATATGCTGAATATAATGCATAAGTTACAGTGCACCAAGCTGACCATCCTAAGAGCTGTCATGTATTAGGGGACATGAATACAAAGTACATTTCTGTCTCATTTAGTATTTTCCCATGTTTAGTGAATGGGTTGATTTTACTCAGAAATTTTCCTGACAGAAAGCCAACAAACAAAAAATATAATATACCAACTGTGTGTTTCCACAAGAAAGTAATTTATCCTATTAGATACCTCTGTAAAGACTAAGCAAATGCCTATATAGGATAATGATGAAACTTCAGTTTTCTGTGGTCCTTAGCTTTGATACCTCAAGACACTGAGTAGCAGCTGTCTGACATCTTGCAACAAGATGCCCAGGGCCCTGCTGCCCTTTCTGTAGGTGTTGCTCTCACCAGAAGAATAAAGACTCCATCACACAAATCTCACGTAATCCATGGCTTTTGTCCAGAAACACCAAAATGAGATTCCATCTGTCCTGAACTGCAAGTCAAATCCCCGAGCAGGGTGAAGAACAAAAAATGTCCAAGCCCCTGAGCTGCTGGCCTTCTGTTTGGCATTGAGGCCCAGGCCACCACTGGTCAGCACCATGGCCTGCACCACACACACAGCATCAGCACTGTGGACAGCTCAGAGGTTGGCAGGAGCTGCAACACTCTGAGATAAAAATTGCATAAGCCCAGGCCAGACAAGGAATCCAAAGCTGCCATGGAAGGACGGAATTTGTGATTTCCTTGAGGACCATAGACACAATCTAGGATGACATTTGGGACAATGAGCCACTGTACTTTGTATGTGGGACCAACTGGGCCCAAGGTGTGAGGCACTTGAATAAGCCTGGTAGTACAGGGAGCTTCCCAGGGGAGTGAAATGTATTTGTGTAATGGCCATGAGCATTAGCTTCAGTGGAAGATACCTTCAGAAGGAGCACTTTCCATATCTTTGTTGAGAATAAGGCACAAAACTAGCCCAGCTTCAGAGAAAATGGAAGCATAAGGGTATGTATTCAGAGGCTGAGAGAAAGGACCAAGATTCCCAGGGAAAGAGGGAAACTGAAATGAGAGAGCCCTGTGTGCAATACAGCCCTGTGTGTGCAGTCCAAGCCCCACTCCCATCATCCACCAGTGCCATGACAACTCAAAAATGCCCAAAGGTTGGCACACAAGTAGAAGCCCCTCAAACCCTGCCCCAAGCCTCACCCTACTTAAATGTTCACTTAAGCCACAGACAGTGGCCCCTGTGCTTCCAGGACTAGGAAAGGACAGCCCCAAACCCTGCTAGCAGCAGCATTCTCTCCTGGAGGTTAACCTTGCTCCTGCTTGTGGACTTTCCCTCTGTCCTGAAGTAGTTTGCTTCTCTGCTCACCTTTATCCACATGTCTTCCTTGATTCTCTCTCACCTGGAGGCAGGAAGCTGGCCCAAGCCTAGCCAGGGCTCACACTCCCGTAACATGGGGGTCTTGGTAATGAATGGGGACTGCACTGGCGAGACACGGTAGCACTTGTGCCAATTTCTGTTTGGAATGGTGAAAATATCCTCAGCACTGGGAATGCACCTTTTCCAAGGAAGGGAAGACACCGGCATGACTGCAATGCCAGTGATTCACACTGCTGGGAGCCCTGGCTCGCCTCCTCCCACCAACTGGACATCTGACAACTTAGCATCTGCCCTACAGGATGTCTACCAGATTGGCGACATTGGTGCTGTCTCCGTGGCTGAGTGGAGACTGTTGTTCTTACACCGCATGCTGGTGACCTTTTCACCAGTCAATCTCATAATTGAAGTGAGCCTACTCAAATGCACATGAAGTCCTTGGGACCCTGCACCCACGTGGGAGACCTGGAGGAAGCTCTCTCTCTCTCTGCCTCTGCCTCTGTAGCCCTGCCTTTCAAATGAATAAATAAATCTTAAAAAAAGTGATATAGAGAGAAAGATTATGATGTCTAGCTGCTGCTGTCTGCATTGGGTGGGTGTGAGTGTGGAGCAGCTTCGCCACACATTCCCCAAGATCCCCTCAAGGCCTCCGGCTGAGCTCCAGGATGGATGGGAGCCACCCAACCACAGAGCCCCACCTTCACCTTCTGAACCAAATCTGGTTTGGGGCACTAAGAAGGATCCGACACCAGCTTATTCCTTAAACTAGCAACCAACTACTTTTAATATCCCATTACTTGAGGAAACAACTTTTGCAGGTTTAACCTCAAAATAAATATATTTTTCCATTTATCTCTTGGTTAAGTTACAAATTGCAGTTTTAACATTTATGGTAATAGACAGTAGCAGACTTTGTGTGTGTATATATATTGTGTGTTTTCTTTTATTTTTAATTGACATATAATAATTATATATATTTATAGGGTACAGTGTGATGTGTTGATACATATATACATAGAGTATTGATCAAGTCAGAGTAATTAGCATATCCCTCACCTCAAAACCATTTCTGTTTTGTGAAACATTCAAAATTTTCTTGTAGCTCATTTGAATTGTACAATATATCATCATTGACTATGGTCACAATGTTGTAAATACAACTCCAGAATTATTGCTTCCATCTAATTGCAACTTTGCACTTCTCAAGCAACCTCTTTCTATGAACCTCTTCCTTTCGCCCCCATCCCAGCCTCTGGTGACTCCCTCTCTGTTTAAGATTGTGTTCCACTCTCCCCTTTATTTATTCTATCGGTTAGTGTTAGCAGATACTAGACTTGTTTATGTGCTCCCTTTGACTCTTAGTCCTTTCATTATGATCAGTTGTGAACTGAAATTGATCACTTGGAATAGTGCGAGTGATCCAACATGGGAAGTGAGATACTCAGCAGACTCATAGAATGGCGGATGTCCTAAGTAGCACTCTGGCCTCAGAATCAGCCCTAAAGGCACTCGATCTGCTGAAAAGCCCATGAGAGTATTTCAGGCATGGAAAGCCAAGACACTCTGGCAAAAAGATCTCTGTGAGTGAGATCCCAGTGGAAAGAACAGGTCTTCAAAGAGGGAGGTGCCTTTCTCTGAAGGGAGGAGAGAACCTCCACTTTGACTATGACTGTGTCTAAACAAGATAAGAGTCGGAGAACTCAAGGGGCTTCCATAGCCTTGGAAACTCATGACTGGTGCATAGGGAGATTACTGATGCCATAAACAGGAGTGTCAATTTGTAAAGTCAACAACAGGAGTCACTGTGCACTTACTCCTCATGTAGGATCTCTGTCCTTAATGTGTTGTACACTGAGGCTTAATGCTATAACGAGTACTCAAACAGTATATTTCACTTTGTGTTTCTATGGGGGTGCAAACGATTGAAATCTTTACTTAATGTACACTAAACTGATCTTCTGTAAAAAAAAAAAAAGAAATTATCAATTCCCAAGTTGACTCTCACTGGGATTAAACATGACAATAGGTCTGATCTGATTTCATCATCATTTAAAAAAAATCATCCATTATTTTTCACTTTATGTTTCTGTGTGGGAGCAAACTGTTGAAATCCTTACTTAAGGTATACTAAGCTGATCTTCTGTATATTAAGATAATCAAAAATGAATCTTGATGTGAATGGAAGGGGAGAGGGAGTGGGAAAGGGGAGGGTTGTGGGTGGGAGGGACGGTATGGGGGGGAAGCCATTGTAACCCATGAGTCGTACTTTGGAAATTTATATTCATTAAATAAATAAAAAAAAGATTGTGTTCCAGATTCTATGCATGAGTGAGATTTTGTGTTACTTATCTTCCTGTGCCTGGTTTGCTTTGCCTAACATAATGTTCCCCAGATTCTCCATATTTTCATAAATGAGAGGATCTCACTTTTTTTTTCTAATGCCAAACAGTATTCTATTATGGGAACATACCATATTTTCTTTATTCATTCATTTGTTGATAGACACCTAGGTTGATTTGATATCTTGGGTTAGTTAGGAATCCTATGATAATATAAATTATTGAAGTTAATTATTAGTTCAAGTAGATAAACCTTCAAAGGGCAAAGAGTTCTTCTGAGTTAGGCAGGTCAAGTAATCCTGATTCTTCAGTTACAGTTTCATTTTTCTGCAAATGTCTAAATCTAAAAAAATGTTTTATCTCTTATGTTCTCTCTTTTTAAAAAGATTTTTCTATCTATTTGTGTGACAGGCAGAGAGAGAGATGAGATAAAAACTGTGTTGTGCATTATGGGATACAATTTTATTGGCAGATGTTTACTTATGAATGTTCTTTCATTCAACAAGTAACTATTGAGTACCTAGTGAGTGTCAGTACTGGGTTTGCTGCTAAGTGGAACTACATTTGTGGAGGCAGAGTGTGGACAGGCAGCTAAAAAAGTGAGGTGACTTTAGATAAGGACAATAAGAAGAAAATAAAACAAGATTGTATAGTGGGAATCGGAGTAGAATAGGTAGGTATGATGTAGAGTAGATGTTTCATTAGGGAGATCTGATAACATCCACTGGACACAGCCCTTTAGGTAGTCAATGAAAAGTCTAGGAAGTTGTTAAAGGATTTAATTCCCAGATCATATTCTTTGTAAAAAGTTTTGATGTATGACGATTGGAACTAAGCATTATCTGAATTTATTATAGAATTTGAAATAAGTTCTGTGAGATTTTTAGTTACCTAAAAATAGTAACTTTGGAAGTATGCCTTTTGTATTTTGAAACTCAGAGTGACATTTTTATCTTGCAAAATGAAGGAAAAATTGTATTTTTGTCATGTATCAGGCACTTAGAAATGTTTGCATGGTATTGCTAATGTTAACAAGTATAGTTCTGAATAAAAAAAGGTAAAATGAGTTAGTTTATAACTGATTGCCCCCACCCACCCCTTTTTAAAGAAACTGATCACCCATGAGAAGTTTGAAAGTGCATGTGAAGAACTCAGTAATGCAATACTTCGGGAACAACAGGCACAAATGCTATTGAAGGAACAGGCACAACAATTACAGGAGTTGAATTATAGACTGGAACTGCACTCCAGTGAGGAAGCTGACAACAAGCAAACTCTTGGAGAAGCTGTTAAGGTAGGAGAACACCTCTTGTGTAATGGCTTGTTTCTTCTATTTTGTGTGACTCTTGGAGAAATTCATGCATGTCTACTAACTCAGGAATAGACTCTATGATGTGAAATTTAATTCTATGGGAGCTTATTTAGGTGGAATGAAACATGGCTCTGAAGCTAACTTACAAGAGTGAGTTCTCATGTATTGCATATCTCAAAGTAGGCTTTCCTCATTGGTTGAGAACAAAGTGGAGATCTTTCCAGTCATAATTTGTTTTTGTTTTCTCTTTTTTGCTTCATCTCTGTAGTTCTTTTCCTTTTCTTGTTTTGTACTGTTTAGACTTTGGAAAACTCCATGTATCTTCTGGGTTCTGGAAGGTTTTGTGTCTGGTTCTGTCATTCTTATGTAAGTGCATGTTTAGAGGGAAGGGAGGTTTGGGTAGGAAGCGTTGTGTTCTACCTGTTACAAATTCCTGACAGTGGTATTTGGAAGGGAAAAGAGAAGTTAGTCTAAGAGCAACACTGCCTCTTGAATTGCTCTATGGTTTCCTGTCTTGGGCTGCAGTGCCTCATCCCACGCATTGCCAGTCACCATGAAGTCCTTATAAGAGCTGCCCAATGTTGGTGCCATGCCCTTCAATTTTCAGAATTGTGAGACAAGAAACCTCTTTTCCTTATAAAGTTACCCAACATCAAATGTTTTTGTTAGAGTAGTGAAAAATGAACTATTATAATACTAATGTAGCTAAATCTTTATATAAATAACTGAGATTTTTTCATTAGGATAAATTCCCACAAGAGGAATTATTGGGTTAAAAGCCAGACAGTGCTATGGTTCACTAGGCTAATCCTCCGCCTTGCGGCGCCGGCACCTCGTGTTCTAATCCCGGTCGGGGCACCGGATTCTGTCCCAGTCGCTCCTCTTCCTGTCCAGCTCTCTGCTGTGGCCTGGGAGGGCAGTGGAGGATGGCCCAAGTCCTTGGGCCATGCACCCACATGGGAGACCAGGAGAAGCACCTGGCTCCTGGCTTCAGATCAGCACAGTGCACAGGCCGCAGCAGCCATTGGTGGGTGAACCAACGTAAAGGAAGACCTTTCTCTCTGTCTGTCTCTCTCTCTGTCCACTCTGCCTGTCCAAAAAAAAAAAAAAAAAAAAAAAAAAAAAAAAAAAAAAAAGAAACTAGGTAAAAAGCAAATTTTTACCAATTGCATTATCTCCTAACATATACGATAATTTCACCTTTTGTCTAATCTGGTTATTCCTATTTTATTTTTTTTTTTTCAAGTGAACTCCAAACTTTTATTGGCCCCCCGTGTCCCCAAGGGCACCCCGTCTTTCCCGCCTCAATGCCTCAGGACTTTGGTGTCATTGGTCTCAGACACCAACTTGCCGTCCACGATCCTGCGGGTGGTGGTCTTCTGGATGGTCTGCATCGAGTTGCTGGCGTCCAGGGCATCGCTGAGGCTGAACTCCTCCCCGTCTTCCAGCAGGCGGCGGTAGGTGGCGTTTTCAGCCTCCAGCTTGACCTTGATGTTCAGCAGGGCCTCGTACTCCTGGGCCTGGCGCTGTCCCTCGGCCCGGGTCTGCGCCAGCTCGGACTCCAGGTGCAGCAGCACACCGTTGAGCTGCTCCATCTGCATGGCGTAGCGCGTCTCCATGTCCCGCAGGCTGTTCTCCAAGCTGATCTTCAGGTTCTTCATGGACTCCAGGTCGATCTCCAAAGACTGGAAGGTGCGCCGCAGCTCCGTGAGTGTCGTCTCGGCTGCGCTGACCTCCGCCAACTGCGAGGTGACGATGGTGGTGCTCTCCTCGATCTGCTGGGACCAGTACTTGTCCAGCTCCTCGCGATTCTTCTGAGCCAGCTCGTCGTACTGGGCCCGGATGTCTGCCATGATCTTGCTCAGGTCCTGAGATTTGGGGGCGTCGACCTCCACGGTCAGCCCAGAGCTGGCGATCTGGGCTTGCAGGCCTTTTACTTCCTCCTCGTGGTTCTTCTTCATGAACAGCAGCTCCTCTTTGAGAGCCTCGATTTCTGTCTCCAGCTGTAGCCGGCTGACGTTGGTGTCATCGATGACCTTGCGCAGCCCATGGATGTCACTTTCCACCGACTGGCGCATGGCCAGCTCTGTCTCATACTTGACCCTGAAGTCGTCAGCAGCAAGACGGGCATTGTCGATCTGCAAAACGATGCGGGCGTTGTCCACGGAGTTGGCAAAAATCTGAGCCCTCAGCTCCTCGATGGCCTTGAAGTAGTGTCCCCAGTCTCGGACTTTGGGGCCCTGTTTCTCCAGGTGCTCCCGGATCTTGCTCTCCAGCCGCCGGTTGTCAGTTTCCAGGCTCCTCACCTTGTCCAGGTAGGAGGCCAGGCGGTCGTTCAGGTCTTGCATGGTCTCCTTCTCGCTCTGGATGCCCCCCATGACTGCCAGGCCCCCCGTTACCCCTGTGGCCAGGCCCCCGGCCCCCCAGCCGCCCCGGAAGCTGCTGGAGTGCGACACGGAGATTCTGGACCCTGAGCCCCCGGCGCCCGCATAGACGCTGAAGGCGCTGCTAGCCGGCCGGGCGCGCAGGCTGGACGAGCGCGCCGAGCTCAGGGACCGGTAGTTGGTGGAGAAGGTGGTGGAGCGGGTGGTGAAACTCATGCTGTCCCAGTTGGAAGGCGAGAGGCCAGAACTCAGGTGGTTATTCCTATTTTAAATTTTTGTCAATTTGACAGATATATCATTGTTACTGTAATTTGTGTTTCTCTGTTAAGCAAATTGAACACGTTTATAAACATATTGGTCAGTAAACAAAATTTTAAAGCTTTATCCTCTAATAAATAATGTAATTAATCCTGTTTTGTAAAAGCATCATAACTGTGTCACATTGGAGACTTTTTTCTGTAATAGTATGTAATTTGTATGAGATACAGTATCTTCCATTAGATAAACAGCTGTTCATATTAATTTCTTTAAAGTGCTGGTAGCTTAAATATTATTGTCAAAAGCAGAGAATTGTTTAATTACTATCTCTTGATTAGAACTGGCAGGTGGTAATGTGAAAATGTTTTCTGTGGGAGTCAGCATAGTTATGTAGAAAAAGCACTGGCCTCAGAATAAGTATTCCTGAATGTAAATCCCAGTTCTTGGACAAATTACTCAACATTTCTGGGCCTCAATATCCTGCAAAAATAAGGATAATGAGGATTTCTATGAGAATGAATTCAGATACTATTTAAAAAGCAGGTATATGCTTGATAAGTGTTCTTTGGTGTTTCATAAATACTTTTAAAAAACTTTTGAACCACGTCCTGTACACAACTTCTTTTTAAAAATTAAATATATTATTTCTTTGTTATAAAAATGAAAGATTATAAATAGATGATATGGAAATGCAGAAAACAAGTTAACTATGATGTATCATCTGAAAAGATTGTTTCTAATTTTTTTTGTATCTAATAGTTTTTATAAATCACGCTTTGGTCTAGAATATCTTTCTATAAAATATAGCAAGATGTTGAATAAGGTACTTTTGGTATCAGAAAAATCTCCAAGGACAAAAATCTAACAAGCAGCAATGTCGATCAGCTCCAGCATTTGGAAATCAAAGTTAGCATGGTGAACAGGTGCTGGGTTTATCCTGGAGGCAAGTAACAACAACAATGCCAGCAGCAGGAGACTAAATGTTGGGTTCCATCACTGGATAGGAGCTTGAACTTGAGATCTTCACATTAAGGACTGCTGAATCCTCTAAAAGGGATAATCTCAGGTCACTAGGATCCCATTGCTCTTGCAGAAGTGAGTGCAGGATTCTCTGTGGAAGAGGCTTGCTTCATATAGTTCCTTTGGGAGCTCCTAACGAGTAAGATCACCCATTTAACGGACACATGGATAGACAGATATATTAATCTTATGAACATCTAAACTCTCGTGTCAATCCCAATTATTTGTACTTTCTGAGTTTTTCTGCATAAACAATCATATCATTTGTTCTATAGTGAGAGTGTTGTTTATCCCTTCTAAATGTTATACCATTAGTATTTTTGCCTAGTAGAAGTAGGTGTGGTAGGCATCCTTTCCTTGTTCCGAATGTTAAAGAAAATCTTTCTGAGACTCCATTAAGAAGGGAAGTTTGCCATGAATTTCTAGTTGATAATTTTTGTCGGGTTAAGGGAGTTATGTTCTTAGAGTATGCATAATTTTTTAAAAAGCATGAATAGATATTGGATATTATCAGACACATTTTATGTATTTATTGAGATAATGATATGGTTTTGAATTGTAAAGGTTGGACATCCCTAACAGGAAATCTAAAACCCGTAATTATCTAAAATCCAAAACTTCTTGACTGCCTAAATGACACTTTAAATTTTTCAAGTTTTAGAACATTACAGATTGAGATTTTTAGAAGAGAAATGCCCAGCTGATAAAATTTGTGAAATATTCCAAACTCTGAAAAACTTAAAAATCTGTAGCTCTTCTTGTCCCAGGCCTTTTAGATAAGGAATACTCCACCTATATCTTGTTGGCAAACTGGTTTGCATTTTGGACTATGAGTTATGAATGGTCTTGTATGTTTAAGGGGTTATAAAGCCAAACAGACAAACATAACTAAAGAAGACTGTGTCACACAGGTTGCATGTGGCACACAAAACCTGAAGTATTTTCTATCTTAAGTTTGCTAGCTCCTGGATTATATTATTCACTCTTCTCATGTTAATCTAGCCTTGTGTTACTCAGATAAACCCATTGTGCTTATTTATATGTAATAAATGCTGTACTCTAATTCTTAATTTTAAATTTATGACGTTTAGGTCTACAGTCTTAATTGAGACTGTGTTGGAACTTTATCTCTCATACTATCATTGAAATGTTTTGTATCAAGTTTGTGATAACATACAAGCACTTCTTGTAGGTTTGCATTCCAAACATCTGAAGTGGTGTCTGCTATATGCTGTGGTAACTGTGTTTTATAAACTGGATAATTCAAAAACAAGAGGTACTTGTTTCTCATGGTCCTAGAGGCTGGGAAGTCCAGTATCTGTATCAGCATGTGGTGAGGGCCTTCTTGATACATCATTCCATGGCAGAGGGTGGAAAGGCAAGAACCACAAATGCATCTACAAGCAGAAAGAGAGCCAAACTCATCCATTTATTTATTTAGTTATTTAAGATTTTTTTATTATTTATTTGAGAGGTGGTGTTACAGACAGTGAGAAGGAGAGACAGAGAGAAAGATCTTCTGTCCGTTGGTTCACTCCCCAAATAGTCACAACGGCCAGAACTGTGTTCATCTGAAGCCAGGAGCCAGGAGCTAGGAGTTTCTTCCAGTCTCCCACATGGGTGCAGGGCCCTAAGGACTTGGGCCATCTTCTACTGCTTTCCCTGGCCATAGCAGAGAGCTGGATTGGAAGAGGAGCAGCCAGGACTAATACCAGTGCACATATGGGATGCTGGTGCTGCAGGCCATTTTAATATTTACTTATTTATTGAATATCACAGAGAAAGAGAGAATGAAACATTCACATAGAGAGACAATAAAAGAGTCAATTGGAGAGAACTCTCCTGTCCACTGGTATATTGCACAAATGCCCACAAAGGCTAGGATTAGGACAGGCTGAAGCTGGAAACCAGGAACTCAATCCAGGTCTCGCATGTGGTTGGCAGTGACTTAAGCACTTGAGCCAGGGTGTGCATTAGCAGGAAGGTGGGGTTGGGAGTGGAGCTAGGAGCGGAACCCAGGAACTCCAATATGGAATGAGGGTTTCCTGTGTGGTTTCTTAACCACTGTGCCAAATGTCTGCCCCAAAGTTAGCCATTTATATAGCCTCACTTAGAGTGAGCAACATATTCAGGCACTCGAAATGAAGAGGATATCCAAAACCAAATGTGAGAAGGTGCTGAAGTCCAGACAGCTCACTGACGCATGCAAACCTGGCTGTAGGCTAGAGTTGCTAACATGACATTAGGGAAACCTAGGGCTCCAAGCCTCATGAACAAGAGGAGACCTAGCTGTGTCAAGTGGGGAGTGAAGAAGGGCTGCCCCACTGTGAAATGGGGTCTAGGAAACCCTGCTACCGGCTACATGAGAATTTGACATCTACTATGGACTATGGGTAGGAAAAATGTTGCTAAATATATTGGAACCCTAGGCTATGTCACAAATGATGATGGGGTCTCAGTTTACACTAGCTTTCGACTGATTAGCTGAGAAGTGGCCTCTAAAATGGTCCAGTTCTTAAAGAATCAAAGTGATCTTGTAAAAGGAATCTTGAAATATTCAGTAGAGTTGCTTCTGTAACTCAGAGAACACAAACAAGACTTTATTGGAAAATTCAGTATTAGCAATCATGTAAAGAACTGCACAAATGAGAAGATGTGTGCTTCCAGAGGTATAAATATTAGAAATGATGCAATCAGGGACTTGAAAACACACTTTGAAAGTGTTTATAAATGTGCTAAGAGATATGAGTATCTACCATTTTGATGCATATTTCCTTTATAGACCCTTGTTTCCATTGAGTATCATTTTCTTTCTGCTTGAAGAACTATCTTTCATGTTTCAGATGATGCATTGTTTTGAAAAATATTGCATATACATGTTGTGTCAACATTTTTTTCAGTACTCGGAAAATATTGTTCCTTGTCCTTCTGCCTTGCATAGTTTCTGACAAGAAACAGGTATTTATCTTATCTTGTTAATCTTGGTGTAATGTGTCTTCTTTTCAGCTGGTTTTAAGGTTTTGTTTTTGTATTTGGTTTCTGGAAGGTTGATTATGGTGGGTCTTCTGTGATTTCTTTGTGTTTCTCCTAATGGGAGTATACTGAGTTTTTAAAAAGTTCCTGTGGTTTCTTGTGTAAGTTTTTTTAACTTTTATTTAATAAATATAAATTTCCAAATAAATTATGGATTACAGTGGCTTTCTGCCCCATAACTTCCCTCCCACCCACAATCCTCCCACCTCCTGCTCCCTCTCCCATTCCATTCACATCAAGATTCATTTTCAATTCTCTTTATAAACAGAAGATCAATTTAGTATATATTAAGTAAAGATTTCAACAGTTTACACTCACACATAAACATAAAGTGTAAAGTACTGTTTGAGTACTAGTTATACATTAATTCACATTGTACAACACATCAAGGACAGGGATCCTACATGAAGAGTAAGTGCACAGTGACTCCTGTTGTTGGATTAACAACTGACACTCTTGTTTCTGTCGTCAGTAATCACCCTAGGCTCTTGTCATGAGTTGCCCAGGCTATGGAAGCCTTTTGAGTTCACTGACTCTGATCTTATTTAGACAAGGTCATAGTCAATGGGAAAGTTCTCTCCTCCCTACAGAGAAAGGTACCTCCTTTGATGGCCCGTTCTTTCCACTGGGATCTCACTCGCAGAGATCTTTCATTTAGGTCTTTTTTTTAGCCAGATTGTCTTGGCTTTCCATGCCTAAAATACTCTCATGGGCACTTCAGCTGGCAGGTGATTGTCAACCTGTCCTGGGAAATTTATCATTAAAGTTTGAAAGAGCATGCTATTCTGCATCACGGTCGACAGTTCTAATTGTGATAGGGGTAGGACCACTATGTCTGGCTCTGTGTTAAATATCTTATTGGCATAATATCTTAATTTAAGTCCCATCATAAGGATGGCATCTACTTTGTTAACTACTTTACAACACTCACTCCAGGCTATGTGCACCCAAAAAAGTGGTCCATTTTGTTGCCAAATAACTCCTAAGGGGGCCTTGAGGGTATATATGGCTATGGCAAGTAGAGGCACCGGAGGGTCATATCTAAAGGTTTTTAAACTTGATAACTGGGTGTTGATCTTTTCTATATTGGATTTGGCTGCTCCTGTCAATGTGATATTTGAAGAAGGGCTGTTCCCCTTAGTAAATCATATAGTGGTCTAAGCTCTGCAGGTGTTAGGGGAAGGAAAGGCTTCAGCCAATTGATTTGGCCACATAGTTGCTGATGTTCATTAAGTGAGTATTTATACTTGACTTCTAGGTTTGGGCCCATTGGAGATACATGGGAGGAGATTTGATAACCCAAGAATTGAAAGGGAAGAAAATGTTGTACCTTTTCTGTGGCAATAGACAAACCCAAGAATTGTAAATTTCTTACTGTATCACTTAGACAGGCATTCAGAGTTGCTGCATTTTTGTGAGCAAGTAAGATATCATCCACATAATGTATGACCAAGCACTGATCTTTAAGTGTGCTGGTCACATGAGAAACATATTTTTGGCAAATGGCCAGGCTATTTTTCATGCCTTGTGGGAGTACTGTCCACTTAAATCTTTTTGCAGGGAGCTGGAAATTGGGCTTCCATGCTGTAAAGGCGAAGTAGGCCTTATCCTGCTCTGTGATGGGAATGGAAAAGAAACAATCTTTGATATCAATGGTAACTATGTGGTATCCGTTAGGAATGGCCCCTGGATGGGGAATGCCAGCCTGGAATCTGAGTATTTTAACAGGCTCCTCTGGCTGGTGTCTGGGGAACTGGCTCTAGGTGGAATCAGTTATTCCTTGAGGTTACGATAACTGCAGTGAAGTCATCCCCACTTTCTCTTTTTCCAGTCAAGAAGTGGCATTGTTATAACGCCAACCATCTTTTTTATGATTTTGTTGATGGCTCTCAAATCCTGTAGTAGCCTATATTTTCCATTTCTTTGGTGTCACAAACATGGGCATGTTGTGAGGGCTAGTGGAGGGCTCTATGTGTCCCTTTTCCAATTGTTCCTGTACCAGTTCTCTAAGGATGCCAAGTTTGGGTTGTAATATTGGCCACTGCTCTACCCAGATGCTTCCTGTTTTTTCCCATTCAGTGGGGATTGGGCCTGGCTTTTGTATGAGGTGAGCAGTGGCCACTAGAATTGGGGTGAATCTTACTTGTAGGATCTCCATTAAAGCTGTTGGCTTGTGGAGATCTGTGATCCATAGTAAGGACCTCTGGCATTTGTGAGAGCACATCTCTCCCCCATAAGGTCGTGGAAACCTTAGCAATTAGGAGAATGGACATTTTGATGATATTGATTCTTCCAATCCATGAGCATGGAATATTCTTCCATTTTTTGGTATCCTCTTCTATTTCTTTCTTTAAGATTTTGCAGTTCTCATTCTAGAGTTCTTTAACGTCTTTGGTTAAGTTTATTCCAAGGTATTTGATTGGTTTTGAGGTTATTGTGAATGGGATTGATCTTAGAAGTTCTTTCTCAGCCGGTGCTGCGGCTCTATAGGCTCATCCTCTGCCAGCGGCACCGGCACACTGGGTTCTATTCCCGGTCGGGGTGCTGGATTCTGTCCCTGTTGCCCCCCTTCCATGCCAGCTCTCTGCTATGGCCCAGGGGTGCAGAGGAGGATGGCCCAAGTCCTTGGACCCTGCACCCGCATGGGAGACCAAGAGAAGCACGTGGCTCCTGGCTTCAGATCATCGAGGTGCGCCGGCTGCAGCGCACTGGCTGTGGCGGCCATTGGAGGGTGAAACAACGGCAAAAAGGAAGACCTTGCTCTCTCTCTCTCTCTCACTATCCACTCTGCCTGTCAAAAAAAAAGTTCTTTCTCAGCCATGGCATTGCCTGTGTATAAAAAGGCATGGGACTTTTGGCATTGATTTTATATCCTGCTGCTTTGCCAAACTCTTCTATGAGTTCCGATAGTCTCTCAGTAGAATTCTTTGGATCCCCCTAATAAAGAATCATATCATCTGCAAAGAGGGATAGTTTGACTTCTTTCTTCCCAATTTGTATCCCTTTAATTTATTTTTCTTGCCTACTGGCTCTGGCTAAAACATCCAGAACTATATTTTATCAGCAGTGGTGAGAGTGAGCATCCCTGTCTGGTACCAGATCTCAGTGGAAATGCTTTCAACCTTTCCCCATTCAATAGGATGCTGGCCATGGGTTTTTGATAAATTGCTTTGATTATATTGAGGAATGTTCCTTCTATACCCAATTTGCTTAGAGTTTTCATCATGAAAGGTGTTGTATTTTATCAAATGCTTTCTCTGCATCTATTGAGAAAATCATATGGTTTTTCTTCTGCAGTCTGTTAATGTGGTGTATCACATTGATTTGCACACATTGAACCATCCCTGCATACCAGGGATAAATCCCACTTGGTCTGGGTGGATGATCTTTCTGATGTGTTGTTGTATTCTATTGGCCAGAATTTTATTGAGGATTTTGCGTCTATGTTCATCAGGGATATTGGTCTGTAACCTTCTTTCAATGCTGCATCTTTTTCAGGCTTAGGGATTAGGGTGATGCTGGCTTCATAGAACGAATTTGGGAGGATTCCCTCTTTTTCGATTGTTCTGAATAGTTTGAGGAGAATTCAGCTTATTTTTCTTTAAATGTCTGGTAGAATTCAGCAGTGAATCCATCTGGTCCTGGGTTAAAAAAATGGGGCAGCTCTGTATGGCTCATGTGTGACAGACACACTAATAGGAGATATTAATGGGGCAGCCAGCTGGGGTATATGGAAACTCCTCACAATTTTTGTGGTGTACATTTAAAATTAACAACACTCATACAATTTTAGAAAATATTTATTTGAAAGGCTAAGTTAGATGAATGGGGGCAAGGAAAGAGAAGGAGAGAGATCTTCCATCTGCTGGTTTACTCTCCAAATGGCCACAACAGCAGAGCTGGGGCAGACTGAAGCCCTGAACCTGGAGCTCTATCCAGGTCTTCTCCATGGGTGCAGAGGCCCAAACCCATGGGCCATCTTCTGCTACTTTCCCAGGTGCATTAGTGGGCACCTGGATCAGAAGTGGAGCAGCTGAGACTAGAACCTGTGTTCATACGGGATGCTGGTGACACACAGATGGCGGTGACACAACACCAGCCCTATAATATGTTTTAAAAAGAAAGCAATATCAGCAGAGCACACATGCACACTTTGCTTTCAGAGGGGACAAGACGATGTGGAAGACGAAGCCTGCAGTGGACAGCCAGCCCCACCGGTGTTCAAGGGGAAAGGTGTCTGGTGAGTGCCTAGGACAGAAATAGCAGCTAACGCATCAGATTTCTCAAGGGGCTCAGCTTACACAATTCCAACTGAAATATTCAAGGGCAACAAACTTTTTTTTTAAGATTTATTTATTTGAGCCAGCGTCGTGGCTCCATAGGCTAATCCTCCACCTTGTGGCACCAGAACACGGGGTTCTAGTCCTGGTCGGGGTGCTGGATTCTGTCACGGTTGCCCCCCTTCCAGGCCAGCTCTCTGCTATGGCCCAGGAGTGCAGAGGAGGATGGCCCAAGTGCTTGGGCCCTGCACCTGCATGGGAGACCAGGAGAAGCACCTGGATCCTGGCTTCAGATCAGCGTGGTGCGCCAGCTGTAGCGCGCCAGCCTTGACAGCCATTGGAGGGTGAACCAATGGCAAAAGGGAGACCTTTCTCTCTGTCTCTCTCTCTCTCTCTCTCACTGTCCACTCTGCCTGTCAAAAAAAAAAAAAGATTCATTTATTTGAAAGGCAGAGTGACAGCGAGAGAGAGACAGAGAGAGAGACAGTGAGAAGGAGATAGAGAAAGGTCTTCAATCCACTGGTTCATTCCCCAGGTGGCCACAATGGTCAGAACTGGGCTCTTTCTCCATCTCTTTCCATCCCTTCCATGGCTGAGGGCTTCCTCCAAAGCCCTATGCAGTTTTTCTCTCCCTGTGTGTGTGTCTCTCTCTCAAGAGCTGGGATAAAACTGCATGCTTGGCACTTGCCTTCAGTGTGTGGGTGTGGGTGTGAGTGTGTGGGTGTGAGTGTGTGGGTGTGTGGGTACGTATGCATGCATGTATGTGTGTACATGTGTGCATATATATGTGTGTATGCATGTGTGTATGCATGTATGTGTAAGTATGTATGTATTTGGGAGTGGGTGTGTCTGGTTGTGTATGTACGCATGTATGTGTTTGAATGTATGTGGGGGGATGGGTGTGTCTCAGTGTGTATGTATGTAGGCATGTGTATGTATGTATGAATGTGTGTATATGGGTGTGGAGGTGGGTATGTGGGTGCATCTGTGTGTGTGTGTGGCTGTGTATGAATCTATGTATGTCTATGTATATATGTGTGTGTGTCTTTCTGTTTGTGTGTATCTATGTGTATATGTGTGTGTGTGTCTGTGTGTCTTTGTGTGTGCATCTGTGTGTCTCTGTGTGTGTGTCTGTCTTGTGTGTGTTTGTGTGTGGGTTTTTTTTTATGTTTGTTTGTGTGGCAGCAGGACATCTTCGCCTCCTGAAGTTCAAGCTCTGCCTTACAAGATGCATTTTCACAAATTCTTTGCGAGAACCAGCAAAAGAGGAGACAATCTGAGAGCGCTGATGTCTACCGGGTAACCCCCACAGGCCTGCATCAGGAACTCCAATGGATTCTTGTTAAAGGAAACCAAAGCCCTTTGTTGCTGTTCCCTCTGCAGCGCCCAGGTCTTTTCACCGCAGCCACAAGGACTTTACCCCCGACCAGCTGGGGATGCTGCAAGCTGTTTTAGAAACCAGCCGCTGCCCAGATTGGAGCCGAGTCAAAGAGTTAGCGTCCTAGCTTCATCTGGATGCGTATGTGACCAAGGTATGTCCTGAGCCCCGCGCCCTCCGCGCCGCACACTCACTTGCTGTGGTCACCACTGCGCTGGCTGCTCAGGGCAATGGCCAATGCGCACGCTGTGCTTCGCAGTCCCCGCGAGGCTGGCAGGCAGAGGCTGCCCCGGGACTTGTCCCGAACTTCCTGCGCGTGGGCACTTGACAAGAAAGACTCCCCCGGGCGGGGCGCTCGCAGCTGCATTGCGGTTGCGGTTGTGGGCACAAGAGTTCAAGTCTGATCCAGCTGGCGGTGGTGGCCAGGACCAAGCCTGGTGGATGGCGCCACACCCAGGAGCCAGCCGAGAGCCACCCGCGCAGGCGGAGCAAACACGTGTGTACACGGAGTGCATTTCCAAATTGTATTTCTTTAAATGTATTGGATGAGAGACAATGAGACAGAATTTTTATTTAAAGATTTATTTATCTCTTTGAATGAGTTAGAGGCAGAGAGAGGTGTCTTCCATCGGCCGGTTCACTGCCTCTAGGGCACACGGCGGCCACGCGACCCCTTGGCCAGATGACCCCACCAGGCCTCCCCTCTGAGGGTTTCCCCACCTCTCAGTGCTGTGTCCTTAGAGACCGAGCTCCCAGAACTTGAGCCTTTGTGGTGCAAAGCCTAGCGCGGAAAATTCTAGGTTCTGCTGCAGAGGATCGCTTGGGAGCAGCGCAGAGGCTGCTCGGCCCCCTCCCCTTTACCTGATGCCTGCGGCTCCCTCCCGGGCCCTGCACAGCATTTGAGAAAGAGGCTTGAGCCCAGCGTGCCCACGCCACAAGGACCCCGAGCTTCTGAGGCCCATGGGGTCTCCCTGGGGTCCTTGCCCCTGGAGTAACCTGTTCCCTCCCTTCCTCCCCAGACCTGGTTTAAAAATCAGCACGCCAAGCAAAAAAACTGCAGCGAAAGGGCCATTCCCACCAGCCCAGCGAGTCCACACCTCAGCCTCCTCCTCCTCCACCTCCACTGTCTCCGCCAAGGCCGCCGCCAACAGGCTTGGAGCTCAGCGTGCCCGCTCAGGAAGAGCAGGGCCACGGGGCTCCCAGGCACAGGGCCCGAGGCTGCTGAGGACCCGCTGCCCGCTGATCTGCACAATATCCATCTGGACTCCTCTGCACCCTGGGCTTCGCTGCCCCATGATGTCGGGGAGCTCGTGCGCATGTACAGCTTGTTCGAGGACGAGGAGCCCGATGACCTAGCAGAGTACCTGTACCCCCAGGCTTAAAGGAGGCTCTGACTGTGAATAGGGTGCCCCACACTCGGCCAGTCTGAGCTTGGGCGTGCGTCCTCTAGCATAAGAAAATAAAGCTCAGTAATGGCAAAAAAGGAAAAAGAAAAGAAAAAAAAAACAAAACAAAAAACACCCTACAAAAACACAACCATCCTCCCCCCAACATATAAAGAAATAAAGCCGGACCCCTCATCCTCCCGCCTGCGTCCTCTATCCTTCCTGCTTCCTTTGCATGCAGCCCCGCCTCTGACTTCACCTCCACGTGGTAGGTCTGCTGAGGACCAACAACCCTGGGGTCCTGAGGTGGGGCGGGGGTCCTGGCTCCCTCAGTCACAGAAGCACTGAGTCAGCCTCTACAGTTGCCCCAGCTCCCACTGGGAGACCCCTGTGTTGTGGGCAACCGAATCATCCCCAAGGAGGCAGCAGGGCAGGCCGAGGCAGTGTGGGTGCTGCTCCCTCTTCCTGTGCAGGAACCCCACTGCAGCCCCCGCCCCGCTCTACAGAGCATGCCCAGGCCACAGTGCTCTGGCTTGGCACCTCGGCTTCCTGGCTCTGGGAGCCCAAGGGACCAAGCGCTCCTGCCAGTCCCTGCCCTCTGCCCCGAGCGGCCGCTTCCTGGCGCTGCCTGGCACTGGGCAAGGGCTTCAGAGTCCAGAGCAGCCACAAGAAGGAGCGAGCTAAAGCCCAAAGCCCAGGTCTCTCCCTGGAGGGGTTTTCCAGTCTGATCTCCCAACTCTGCTGTGGGCCAGTTCTTTCCTCTCTGTTAGCAGATTGATTTCTTTGGAAGGTAGTTCCAGAAAGGGAGAGACAGAGGACACAGCTCTTCCATCTGGTGGGTCACTCCCCGAATGGTGAGTCCCTGGGGCTCCGACATGGAGCCCAGTGTTTCTGGAACCTTCTCCACCAGTTTTTCGGCTCTCACTGGAGCTCCAAGAGGGGGTGGCCCAGGCCTCTGTGGCTGTCCAGGGTTGCGTCTGTTCATTGATTCCGAGTGCTCTGCAGCTCTGCTGTAGAAGCCAGTGGCCCAGGGTCTTGGTCCCAAGTCAACCTCACTCACTGGTCCTGTGGGAAATTCTCCACTGCTGCTGGATTGCACAGGGCCTGGATCACGAGGCACAATCTGCACAACCCCCCAGGCGCTGGCATCACACAGAGAGCTGGGGCTCCTTTCACCAGGGAGAAAAGGGTTTAGGTTCTTACTTGAATGAGTTACACAGAGGGGGGGGGGACAGGGAGAGCAGTATTCCATTCGCTGGTTCACTCCCTGATGGCCATAATGGCCAGCACTGGGCCAGGTAGAAGCAGGAGCCAGGAGCTTCTATGAGGACACCCACATGGTGTCAGAGGCCTATGTACTTGGGCCGTCCTCTGCTGCATTCCCAGGCCATTGACAGGGAGCTGGATCAGAACTGCAGTGGCCAGGACACAAAGTGGCACCCATGTGGGATGGCGGCTTTACCCGCTTCACCACGGTGCCATCCCTGGATGGCACCTCTTGGGTGAGAATCCTAGGACCTGCAGAGGAGAAGGCAACACTGGCCTCCTTGCCCTGGTCTTTGTTCCAATGCCCCGGAGCTGTGCCTTAGGGTAGCACTTCTGCATGCCTTCAACCCCTCCTAGCCAGCTGCCATAGGGGGGAGCTGTTCTGTGGGATGCCGTCAGGAGCTATACCTGGCGTTCTGCCTCAGCACAAGTGCACGGCACAAATCCTGCACCTGATGCTGACAGTGGACTGTGGGGCACAATCCCGTGTCTCCTCTGTTCTTCCGTTGTCACACACGTGAGATCAGTGACAGAGGAGGGCTGTGTGAGAACTGTGCACCTGCTCGATTTCCTGAAAACCTAAAACTCCTCTCCAATGTAGCATCTGTTATTAGTATTAATATTACTATTTGTAAAATCAAGTTTTGGGGGAGGCCTTTGGCTCAGTGCCTCAGAAATGGCTTAGGGGGCCTGCATTCCCCATTTGAGTGCCTGGGTTCGAGTCCTGGCTGCCACCTAAGGTGCACCCTGGGAGGCAGTGCTGATGCTCAGTACTTGGATCTTGGTCCCTGGTTGAGAGTTCCAGGCCCTGGCAGTTGTGGGCACTTGGGGACAGGGAACCAATGCTGGCAACTATCTATGTCTTTCGCTCTGCCTTTCTGGTAAAGAGAAATCCATTTAAACAGCAGTGTGTGCTTGGTTGGTCCTACAGGAATGAACCAGTCTGTATGAGCCCCTGCCGGTGACCTGGAGACAGCCCTGGAGGGACCACTCCTCTGCCTTGTTCTTTACAAAAGCAAACATGCTGGGAGTTTGGGGGGATCTCTGGGCTGGTCCGAGGCATCACAGCCTGGAGGTTGGTTTTCTGTAGCGTGTGGACCTTTTGTAACGGTGAACTTAGATACTTGTGAAGTGCTACAAGAAGAGGATTTGTGGAGTTCCTGATGGCGGTTAGGCGGCCCCTGGACCCCATAGCGCCCTTGGCCCCCAGCCACTGCCGGAGAGTCGGGGGTCGCCGCCACCGTGGAACGCCAGGGGGCGCCATCGTAGACAACGCGAAAGCCAGGGCGGCGGGGCGCGGTGGCCACGTTCGTGGGCTAAGGTCCTCCCGTGCTCTCGGGCGGTGGGTGGGCAGCGGGCCCACCCTGGGGCACGCACAAGGGGACAGGGCTAAGACTAGGAGCCCAGACCCGCTTTCCAATGGTCAAGCTCTTCAAGCAGGAAGAGCACTGCACTGGGGGCTCCCTGGCCAAGGTCCCTAAGGCTACAGAGGACCCGCTGCCTCCCGACCTCCAGGACATCCATCTGGACTCTTCTGTGCCCAGGGCTTCGCTGCCCCACGATGTCAGGGAGCTGATACGGATATATGGCTTGTTTGATGATGACAAGCCCGACGGCTAGGAAGACTACCTGTACCTCCAGGCTTAAAGGAGACTCTGAAACTGAATTGGACTCCCCATGCTCGGCCAGTCTGAGCTTGGGCGTGTGTCTTCTCTCCTAAGAAAATAAAGCCCAGTAATGGAAAAAAAGAAACAAAACGAAAAAATAAACCAAAAACCCCTAAAAAACAAAACCACCCTTCCCAAAAAGATAAAGAACAAACCCGTAGCCCTCATCACCTACCACCTTTGTCTTTTGTCCTTAATTCCTTCCTTTGGGTGCAGTGCCGCCTCCGCT
Source organism: Oryctolagus cuniculus (assembly GCF_051225735.1). Taxonomy (NCBI): domain Eukaryota; kingdom Metazoa; phylum Chordata; class Mammalia; order Lagomorpha; family Leporidae; genus Oryctolagus; species Oryctolagus cuniculus. The sequence continues at coordinate 15,583,424 of NC_142884.1, forward strand.
TTTGCCTCCTCAGGGAACCGGGTAGGGCAGGGGTCCTGGCTCCCTCAGTCACAGAAGCACTGAGTCAGCCTCTACACTCGCCCCAGCTCCCACTGGGAGACCCCTGTGTTGGGGGCAACCGAGTCATCCCCAAGGAGGTAGTGGGGTAGGCTGAGGCAGTGTGGGTGCTGCTCCCTCTTCCTGTGCAGAAACCCCACTGCGGCCCCCGTCCCGCTCTACAGAGCACGCCCCAACCGCAGTGCTCTGGCTTGGCACCTCGGCTTCCCGGCTCTGGGAACCCAAGGGACCAAGCGCTCCTGCCAGTCCCTGCCCGCTGCCCCGAGCGGCCACTTCCTGGTGCTGCCCGGCACTGGGCAAGGGCTTCAGAGTCCAGAGCAGCCACGAGAAGGAGCGAGCTAAAGCCCAAAGCCCAGGTCTCTCCCTGGAGGGGTTTTCCAGTCTGATCTCCCAACACTGCCATGGGCCAGTTCTTTCCTCTCTGTTAGCAGATTGATTTCTTTGGAAGGTAGTTCCAGAAAGGGAGAGACAGAGGGCACAGCTCTTCCATCTGGTGGGTCACTCCCCAAATGGTGAGTCCCTGGTGCTCCGACATGGAGATCAGCGCTTCTGGAACCTTCTCCACTGGTTTTTTGGCTCCAACTGTTGGTAGGGGGGCTGAATCCTGAACCACCCAATTCTGGGAGAGGTGGCCCAGAATTCTGTGGATGTCCTGGGTTTCATCTGTTCATTGACTCTGAGTTCTCTGAAGCTCTGCTGTAGAAGCCAGTGGCCCAGGGTCTCTGTGCCAAGTCAACCTAACTTTTGATCTTCAGTGGTCCTGTGGGAAATTCTCCCTTCCTGCTGGGTTGCCCAGGGCCTGGGTCACAGAGGCACAGCCCAAACAACACCCCGGGGAAGTGGAATCACACACAGAGCTGGGGCTCCTTTCACCAGGGAGAAAAGAATTTAAGTTCTTATTTGAATGAGTTACACACACAGAGAGAGAAAGAAATCAGGGCCAGAGGTTTTCCACCAGCTGGTTCACTCCCCTGATGGCCACAATGGCCAGCACTGGGCCAGGGAGAAGCCAGGAGCCAGTACCTTCTTTGAGGACTTCCACATGGGTATCCAAGGCCTATGTACTTGGGCCATCCTCTGCTGCATTCCCAGGCCATTGGCAGGGAGCTGGATCGGAACTGCAGCAGCCAGGACACAAAGTGCCACCCATGTGGGATGGCGGCTTTACCTGCTGCACCACAGTGCCAGCTCAGGATGGCGCCTCTTGGGTGAGAATCCTAGGACCTGCAGAGGAGAAGGCAACACTGGCCCCCTTGCCCTGGTCTTTGCTCCAATGCCCCGGAGCTGGGCTTTAGGGTAGCATTTCTGCATGCCGTCAACCCCTCCTAGCCAACTGCCAGAGCAGGGCAGCTGTTCTGTACGATGCTGTCATGTTTTATACCTGGTATTCTGCCTCATCACAAGCGCATGGCACAAAGCCTGGACCTGAAGCTGACCCTGGACTTTGGAGGATAAGCCCACATTTCTATTCTTCTGATATCACACACACACGAGATCATGACAGAGGAAGCTGTTGACCCACAAGGGAGGGCTGCGTGAGAACTGTGCACCTGCTCGATTTCCTGAAAACCTAAAACTCCTCTCCAACGTAGTGTCTGTTATTAGTATTAATATTACTATTTGTAAAATCAAGTTTCGGGGGAGGCCTTTGGCTCAGTGCCTCAGAAATGGCTTAGGGGGCCTGCATTCCCCATTTGAGTGCCTGGGTTGGAGTCCTGGCTGCTGCCTAAGGCAAACCCTGGCAGGCAGTGCTGATGCTCAGTACTTGGGTCCCTGTCCTTGGACAGAGTTCGAGGCCCTGGTGCTTGTGGGCACTTGGGGGTTGGAAACCAATGCTGGCAAATCCAATCTGGGTCTCTTGTTCACCCCTCAACCAGAGCTTCATGCTCTCTACCATACGCACACACCTGTGTGGTCAGCCACATGCCTGTGATCATGCTTCCCTGTAGAGACCGCTCATATGCTGAATATAATGCTTAAGTTACAGTGCACCAAGCTGACCATCCTAAGAGCTGTCATGTATTAGGGGACATGAGTACAAAGTACATTTCTGTCTCATTTAGTATTTTCCCATGTTTAGTGAATGGGTTGATTTTACTCAGAAATTTTCCTGACAGAAAGACAACAAACAAAAAGTATAATATACCAACTGTGTGTTTCCATAAGAAAGTAATTTATCCTATTAGATACTTCTGTAAAGACTAAGCAAATGCCTATATAGGATAATGATGAAACTTCAGTTTTCTGTGGTCCTTAGCTTTGATACCTCAAGACACTGAGTAGCAGCTGTCTGACATCTTCCAACAAGATGCCCCGGGCCCTGCTGCCCTTTCTGTAGGTGTTGCTCTCACCAGAAGAATAAAGACTCCATCACACAAATCTCACGTAATCCATGGCTTTTGTCCAGAAACACCAAAATGAGATTCCATCTGTCCTGAACTGCAAGTCAAAGTCCCCGAGCAGGGTGAAGAACAAAAAATGTCCAAGCCCCTGAGCTGCTGGCCTTCTGTTTGGCATTGAGGCCCAGGCCACCACTGGTCAGCACCATGGCCAGCACCACACACACAGCATCAGCACTGTGGACAGCTCAGAGGTTGGCAGGAGCTGCAACACTCTGAGATAAAAATTGCATAAGCCCAGGCCAGACAAGGAATCCAAAGTTGCCATGGAAGGATGGAATTTGTGATTTCCTTGAAGACCATAGACACAATCTAGGATGACATTTGGGACAATGAGCTGCTGCTCTTTGTATGGGGGACCAACTGGGCCCAAGGAATGAGGCACTTGAATAAGCCTGGTAGTACAGGGAGCTTCCCAGGGGAGTGAAATGTATTTGTGTAATGGGCATGAGCATTAGCTTCAGTGGAAGATAATTTCAGAAGGAGCACTTTACATATCTTTGTTGAGAATAAGGCACAAAACTAGCCCAGCTTCAGAGAAAATGGAAGCATAAGGGTATGTATTCAGAGGCTGAGAGAAAGGACCAAGATTCCCAGGGAAAGAGGGAAACTGAAATGAGAGAGCCCTGTGTGCACTACAACCTTGTGTGCACTGTCCAAGCCCCACTCCCATCATCCACCTGATGCCATGACACCTGGGAAATGCCCAAAAATGGCCTGCAAGTGGAAGCCCCTCAAACCCTTCCCAAGCCTAACCCTACTTGAATGTTCACTTAAGCCACAGACACTGGCCCCTGTGCTTCCAGGACTAGGAAAGGACAGCCCCAAACCCTGCTAGCAGCAGCGTTCTCTCCCTGGAGGTTAACCTGCTCCCGCCTGTGGACTTTCCCTCTGTCTTTTTTTTTTATCTTTTATTTAATGAATATAAATTTCCGAAGTACGACTCATGTGTTACAATGGCTTCCCCCCCCATACCGTCCCTCCCACCCACAGCCCTCCCCTTTCCCACTCCCTCTCCCCTTCCATTCACATCAAGATTCATTTTCGATTATCTTAATATACAGAAGATCAGCTTAGTATACCTTAAGTATTTCAACAGTTTGCTCCCACACAGAAACATAAAGTGAAAAATAATAGATGATTTTTTTTAAATGATGATGAAATCAGATCAGACCTATTGTCATGCTTAATCCCAGTGAGAGTCAAGTTGGGAATTGATAATTTCTTTTTTTTTTTTTTACAGAAGATCAGTTTAGTGTACATTAAGTAAAGATTTCAATCGTTTGCACCCCCATAGAAACACAAAGTGAAATATACTGTTTGAGTACTCATTATAGCATTAAGCCTCAGTGTACAGCACGTTAAGGACAGAGATCCTACATGAGGAGTAAGTGCACAGTGACTCCTGTTGTTGACTTTACAAATTGACACTCCTGTTAATGGCATCCGTAATCTCCCTATGCACCAGTTATGAGTTTCCAAGGCTATGGAAGCCCCTTGAGTTCTCCGACTCTTATCTTGTTTAGACACGGTCATAGTCAAAGTGGAGGTTCTCTCCTCCCTTCAGAGAAAGGCACCTCCCTCTTTGAAGACCTGTTCTTTCCACTGGGATCTCACTCACAGAGATGTTTTTGCCAGAGTGTCTTGGCTTTCCATGCCTGAAATACTCTCATGGGCTTTTCAGCCAGATCCGAGTGCCTTTAGGGCTGATTCTGAGGCCAGAGTGCTATTTAGGACATCCGCCATTCTATGAGTCTGCTGAGTATCTCACTTCCCATGTTGGATCACTCTCCCCTTTATTTATTCTATCGGTTAGTGTTAGCAGATACTAGACTTGTTTATGTGCTCCCTTTGACTCTTAGTCCTTTCATTATGATCAATTGTGAACTGAAATTGATCACTTGGAATAGTGAGATGGCATTGGCACATGCCACCTTGATGGGATTGAATTGGAATCCCCTGGTATGTTTCCAACTCTACCAATTGGGGCAAGTCAGCCCGAGCATGCCCCAAATTATACATCTCTTCCCTCTCTTATTCCCACTCTTATGTTTAACAGGGATCACATTTCAGTTAATTTTCAACACTTAAGAATAACTGTGGGATAATTACAGAATTAAACCAGTCATATTAAGTAGAACAGACAAAAAAATACTATGAGGGATAATGTATTAAGTTGTCCATTAGCAGTCAGGGCTATGCTGATCAAGTCACCATTTCTCATAGTGTCCATTTCACTTCAGGAGGTTTCCTTTTTGGTGTTCAGTCAGTTGTCACCGATCAGGGAGAACATATGGTATTTGTCCCTTTGGGACTGGCTTACTTCACTCAGCATGATGTGTTCCAGATTCCTCCATTTTGTTGCAAATGAATGGATTTCGTTGTTTCTTACTGCGGTATAGTACTCTAAAGAATACATATCCCATAATTTCTTTATCCAGTCTACCATTGATGGGCATTTAGGTTGGTTCCAGGTCTTGGCTATTGTGAATTGTGCTGCAATAAACATTAGTTTCCCTCTGTCTTGAAGTAGTTTGCTTCTCTGCTCACCTTTATCCACATGTCTTCCTTGATTCTCCCTCACCTGGAGGCAGGAAGCTGGCCCAAGCCTAGCCAGGGCTCACACTCCCGTAACATGGGGGTCTTGGTAACGACTGGGGACTGCACTGGCGAGACACGGTAGCACTTGTGCTGATTTCTGTTTGGAATGGTGAAAATATCCTCAGCACTGGGAATGCAACGTTTCCAAGGAAGGGAAGACACCGGCATGACTGCAATGCCAGTGATTCACACTGCTGGGAGTCCTGGCTCACCTCCTCCCACCAGCTGAACATCTGACAACTTAGCATCTGCCCTACAGGATGTCTACCAGATTGGCGACATTGGTGCTATCCCCGTGGCTGAGTGGAGACTGCTGTTCTCACACCGCATGCTGGTGACCTTTTCACCAGGCAATCTCATAACTGAAGTGAAGCCTACTCAAATGCACATGAAGTCCTTGGGCCCCTGCACCCATGTGAGAGACCCCGAGGAAGCTCCTGGCTCCAGGTTTGGATCAATGTAGCTTTGGCCATTGTGCCCATCTGGGGAGTGAACCAGCAGATGGAAGACCTCGTGCTCTCTCTCTCTTTCTGTCTCTCTCTTCTCTCTCTCTCTCTTTCTCTCTGCCTCTGCCTCTCTGTAGCTCTGCCTTTTAAATGAATAAATAAATCTTTTAAAAAAGTGATCGAGAGGGAGAGAGTTTGATGTCTATCTGCTGCTGCTGCTGCTGTCTGCATTAGGTGCATGGGTGTGGAGCAGCTTCGCTGACATTTCCCCAGATCCCCTCTAGGCCTCTGCTGAGTTCCAGGATGAATAGCTGTCTGCATCTCCCCCTCCGGGAACTGTCCAGGTTGCCACCAAGGAAGAGTCGTGGAGACCGAGGAAGGTCAAGCTAAGCACACTTAATTGATACTCTAGGCGACTAGGAGGAGAGATCACTCAAGCCTACTCCTGCAGGCACTAGCCACTACAGACCAGGAGCTTGTCTGCGCGGGCACAAGGCACTACAGACTGGGGAGAGAGGCTGAGCAACGTCTGGTTTACAGCGTCTGAGGGTCCCCTTATATACAGTTTCTAGAGGCTAGCCCCGCCCATATTCTGACCTCCCTGGGTCCCGTAGTCATGGCAATGACAGTTTGTGGTTAGGTCGTCTAGTCAGGCCATCCCTTTTCAAATCTTACCCGCTAGCATGGTTACCTTTCTACTTTTCTTTCAAGCTGTGCTACTGCGCATTTACTTTATTTCAAATGGCGCTACAGTTACTTTGTTTCAAATGGTGCTACAAACACTTTCTCCATGAATGGTTCCCTAACAGTCCTCCCTTTTCTTTTCTTTAAATGTGCTTGTAGCCCTGCAAAGCCCGTTGAGCTGCTGGGCCCAGGGGATGAACATTCTTGAGCATATCCCGGTTTGATTTCCAGATTCGGGATCTTCTTTTTCTTCTTTTTCTTCTTCTTCTGTTTCTGGTGGGCTGGGTGTCTTTCGGAGGGCTAGGTATCCCTTCGCGAAATTCCGTCCAATTGAGAAGAGGTGCTGTAAGATAGGCTCCTATTTTAAACCATTTCCAGGATGGGAGCCAAGAGGAAACTGTGTCAGTCAGAATATGTATTGCCTGTTCCACTGTTTTGACTTGATCTATCTTAAATGCGCTATATTTTGAAGCTGTATTATCTGTAGAGCTCTCTTAGTAATGTTAGCCTCAAGATGAGCGGTTGCATTTACCCACTCTAGCCAGGTAGAATGGTTGTGTTTGAACATATCAGTTAGTTGCATTGCATTAGGAATGGATAGATTGTTCCATGGAATGGTGGTAATGCAAACTCTTCCAATCGCTTCACACTCGAGTTCTCTTTCCAAAGCTAGTATAGTAATTATCTATTCTATTTGTACTGTGTGTGCTTCGAGCATCTGGAGCCCCATAGCATGTGTCTTAAGCAGTGCTGACTGGTCACCTAGCTGAGCCCGTTGTTCCTGAATTACCTTCAGGAGGGACTCCAAAGCATCTCCCTGTAGTTGGGTAGTGCTTAGAGCCAGTGCTCCAGTCACAGCGCCAGCTACCATGGCTGCTGACACTGCTGTAGCAACAATAGCTGCTGTTACTCCAAAGTCTCTTTTTTTACGCATCGGTTTTATTGGTATAGTCAAATCAGACATATTTACTGATACATATGTGAAGGGAGTTGCCTTTACCCCCATATATGGAGCCAAGAATGTTATCATTCTCTCTTCCCATCCAAGTCCCTTATATAGCAACCGAGCTCCTTTTTAGAATCTAATGGGTGTGTGCATCTAGCATACAATACCTCCCCTTCTGTCCTGCCGGCCCAACTTCCTGGGTCTTCCCTTACTGGAGTTTTTACAAAATGTTTGTGAAACATTTCATATCCTGCCTGCCAAAAACAATGTGTTGGCTGATTATTACTTGGAGGTCTACATCTAATATATCTATGCTATGAGCCATTTTTACAAATAAAAGAGACAGAAAACTCATCTCGAACTGTTGACCATTGTATTTTATACTAAGCCTAACACTTGTTCTTCTGTTTTAACACTTGGCAATATAATTAAGATGATAATTGTCATTATCAATCCATAAGCTCTGAGCATAAGTAGTTCAAATCTTTCCCACAATCTCATTTAGTTGCCTAATATTTTAAATCATTTAAACATCTGCTTACCTTCAATTAGCTTACCTTTATCTGGGTCCCATCTCCGTTTGCTGCTGCTGTTGTCATTTCTGGAGTTCTTTAGTCCTAGCTCTGGAATATGAAATCCCTAATTCTTTCTGTAAAAAAGCACCTTACAAACACATGAGTTCTTTTGACAGGATAATTGCAATTGATATTCCATTAGTGCCTAATTGGAAATTCCCAAATCCTGAGGTCCTGGGGCTGGAGCCATCCTAACATGTCTTTGGGGCAAGCTAATAATCCCCTTTTCAGGTGTGTCGATCACTACTGCTCCTTCTCCTTTCCAAAGGATGGTAGTGGGCCCTTTCCAGTCTTTACTGTTGGATAATCTATAAAAGCAAAGGAGTTTTTTGTCTTTAAATTTCTGGAGTTGGAGCGCTTGCTCTAATTCTTGCCATCTCTGATGGATATATCTTTCAGTAGGAGTATAGCCCCCTCTTCCTCCCCTTTTCTTTTGATTAAGGGCGATAAGAGCCAATTGTAGCCGTGCTTCAATGGTTTGAACCACATCGGCAAATCTATCCATTTCTTGTCTTAAGGATTGATTAGCTCTCTCAACCATTCCCTGTGACTGTGGATCATAGGGTGTGCCTGTGGTATGATCAATATTTAAATATCAGCACAGTCCCATGACCTTTTCCGCTGTGAAGTTAGGGCCATTATCTATATGGAGTGCTTGGATATGAAATAGGTTCTGTAGCTCTAATATTCCCCATACTGTTTCCTGAGCAGTTTCCTTAGGAATTAGCTTAGCCCATAGAAGGCCAGTAGATGAGGCCATTGAGAAATGGCTACCAGAATTAGCCGGGCCTCATAGTGGGTCACATCCATTTGCCACAGTCCTGGCCCTGATCTACTAATATGAGGAGTAGTTCCTCCTTTATGCACACACTTGGGGCAGTTCTTTATTATTTGTTCTGCTACAATTTTTGGTAAGCTGAATTGTTATCTCAAGTATGACACATCACTATGCCATTTAGCATGATCATCCGTGGCTGTCTCAATATGTTCTAGAAAAAAGATGTTTGGTGCCTTACTTGTGTCATGGAGGAAAGGCATTAAAATTAACTGAGCTACTAGTTGTCCTGTTTTTACATATACTATTTTTTGGGATAGGTTGACCAATCTTATCTTTAAAGGATTTTGATCTCCTGGGCTGATGAAACCTCCAACTACTTTTACTTTGGCCTCAGTCATCTCTGGTGTTTCTGTTATCCACCCCCACTATCCTGGGATTATGATAATTCATGTTTGTAGGTTAAGGGTCTCTATTACCTTTGGCATAAGTACTAGATCTCTTGGGGCATTTATGGAACATCCAATCTGTTCTTGTTCTTTTTTCTTAATGTGACCACCTTGTACTACCAGGTTTATTTGAGTTGTATTTATTTGTGAAACTAATTTGTCAATATTTTCATTGCCTGGGATTCCCTTATGTCCAGGCACCCACTGGATGTAAATTGCTTCTTTACTTTCTATAGCTTCTAGTATGGTTCTAAGCAAGGGTTCTTCAATATTTACAGGTAGGGGTCTGGCCTCAATTAATGTATATACATATTGGGAATCCGTAACTATATTCATTATCGGGGGTCCTTCTTGAAGGGCTAGTAGCATGGCTCTTTTTTCTAATTCTTGAATACTTCCCTCACTCTCCTTAACTAGTTTAACTCCATCTGATCTCCAAAAGCCATATTTTCCTTGCCCCTGTTTGCTTCCTCCATCAACATATTAAGTAGGTCCTGGCACGGGATGACCTTGAAGACTGCTTAGTGCTCTTCTAAGCATTACAGACACATGGATACATTCAATCTGCGGTACCCAATGCAAGTAGGGGTCTTCCTGAATCATAATGTCTAAATCCTCTTTTTTATAGGTACCATATATATAGGTTCTTGCCCTATTCATATAATACATTCTTGTCTGATTTTATGTAGACATTTTAGGGCTCTAGTTAGAGGAGATGCTGCTAATACCTTTGGAAATTCCTGTCTACCTACCCAAAGGATATCAGATCCTTGGTGCACTTTATAATTTATGGTGCTACCTCCCATCATAACTGTACAGTAAACTTCCTTGCTGGGGTCCCAGTAGCTTAAAGGCTTGTGTTCTTGTAATAGCCTCCTTATAGTCCGTAACTCCTGTCTTGCTTCGGGGGTCCATTCCCTGATACTATTTAACTCTTGGTTTCCCTTCATCATAAGAGTAAAAGGTTTTGTCTTAATTCCAGGAACAGCTTGGGACATCCAATTAAGGAGTCCTACTTTCTTTTGTAGTTCATTTAGGGTGGGCTTCTCTGGAAGTTCTGGCAACTCTAGTTTTTGCAATGTCCATTTATTCGGGTGCAACAAGTACCCCATCCATGAATAAGGATATTCTCTTGTAATTCTTGTAATTCTTGTAATTTCTCATTCGGGGTCTCAAATCCCTTTTCTAAAAGCATTTTTCTGAGTTTTTCTATGATCAGTTTGTGGTGTTTTGGAGAATGATCGAACCCAATATATATATCATCCATATATTGGTAATGATATACTTCTGGGTGTTGTTGTCTCCAGGGCTCTAGTATGTCCCTTAGTGTGCTTGGGTAAATCAAGAGATTTACTACAAAACCTTGTGGGAGGCAATTCCAAAGATACGTATGGCCTGGACCTTGATTATGAACCTCTGGGATGGTAAAGGCAGTGTACTGCCTGAAGTCCTTATCCAGAAGGATGGTAAAATAAGCATCCCCTATATCCAAAACTGTAACCTGATTTCTTCTTTGTAATTCTCCAGGGTGTGGAATACCTAACTGAACTTCTCTTCCCTTATTTACTAACTTATTAAGTTATCTAAAATCTATTAACATTCACCATTTACCTGATTTTTTCCTTATCACAAATATTGGAGTGTTCCAGGGATTATCTAGGTCTGCTGGAGATATCTTCCCTTCTTCTAGTAGTGTTTTTGTTATTTCCTTAATTCCTTCTAATTTTTCTTTGTTAACCATTGGGGAATCAAGGGACCTTTATTAGGATCTTTCATTTTTATCTTTATTGGGGTAATTTGGGTAGAGAGTTGCACCATAATTAGGGCTACCCCTAACTTTGTTAAGATATCCCTTCCAAATATATTGATGGGAATATCTGGGGATATTAGAATGGATGCCTTTGTCTTCCTTCCTTTTTTATCTCTCAGTGTAACCTGTGATATTTTTTGTAATTTAGAGCACCCTCCCACCCCCCCTATATTTTGCTATCCTTCTGTTATCCCTTCTTTTATTGCTTTAGCCTCTTGTTCCCTTATTATAGTTAAATTGGCCCCTGTGTCTAACAGCCCTATTATATCTTCCCCCCCTAGGTTTACCTTTCAGGTAGCTCTTTGTTTTATTTGTATTTTGGTAGTTTCGGGTAGATCCCTGTCGCAGGGGCTTCCATCTGTGTTTCCCCCAGGGGTGGGGCAGACAGCGGGATAGATGACTGGGTATTCTGGGCAGACGTCATCATGGTCCGGGGGGCATTGCCCCCCGCTTTCCCGTTTTTGGGCTGTCTACATACTTTTGCCATATATCCTGTTCTCCCATAATTATAGCATTTTAGCACAGTTTTTTCTACACTCCTACAATTTCCTGCCATATGCCCCTTTTTTCTGCACCTGTAGCAATTTCCCTGAAAACTTCTTGACCCTTGCTGTCTATCTCCAGCCTTTAAGGCCTCTGCCAGCACGGCCATCTTATAGGAGGTGGATCCAAATTCTCTACAGGCATGCATTTTTTCTTCTAATGAATCTCCTGATCTTAAATTTCTAAGCAACTTTTTACATTCTTCATTAGCATTTTGAATGTTCATGGTGTCCTTTAAATATGTTCTCAAGTCCTCTCTAGATGTTTCCATATCAATCTGAGTAAATAATCGATTAATAAACTCCAGGTAGGGTTCTTTGGGCCCTTGTCTGATGCTGACTGCTTTAGGGGCCCCACTGATAGTTCTCTGGCATTCTTGAAGCGCCTCAAGAACCCATGTTCTATGGAGAGTTCTGGCATCAGCGAATCTAGGGCCAGCTGCTTCTTCTGGTGATAATCCAATTCCCCTAATCTGATCTGATGTTAGTGGCACTGGTCCAGCCACATCGGCTGGGGGAGGGGGATGCATCTCATCCCATGCTATCACCTTCTCTTTTATCTTATCTATGACTAGCTGTTTCTCCGCTGCAAATCCAGGAGTTACATTCAGTAGCATATTGATGTCTACCAATGTAAAGTTTATTGAAATTACCCCAAAGTAAGTGATGGTAGCTGGGTGCGTGAGACCATGTTCCTGAACGTGTTTAAGCCAAGCAGCTATTAGTCCAGGTCCCACAGGCTCATTCTTGTCTACCACCTCTTATCATTATCGGGTAAGCTGACTGTTCTTTTGCTTTTTTCTTCCTTACTTAACTACCTGGGAATAACCTGAGGTTTTTTGCCTGCATTCTGTTATGACAGCATAGAGCTTACAGGCATCTCCTGTATTTTTTTGGATTTAATCATTTAATCCCTTGCCACAACAAATTAACACCTTAAGGGTGTCTACTGCACATTTATAATCTTTCCCTGTTGTGGCGCCTTCTCCTTTTTGTAGAAATTCTGCAGATCTTGGAGGTCCCATCCTGTACAAGCTGCTGCCAGCTTACAAGCCCTTGTTACATTTCCTGGTGAGTAGCACTTCACTTCCTTGCCTCTTGGTGCCTGGCCTGGAAGGACCTTCACCTTCTCTATACTCTCTAGTGCCTATCTATATTCTTTTGCCTGGGATGCCCCACCCATCGTTGTCTCTCAACCACCACTACTCACCCTTTCAATGATTCCTCAAGGGCTCATCTCCTCACTGTCTGACTTCAGGTCCCTGTTCCGGTGCAGGCTGTCAGGATCTCCCCCTCCGGGAACTGTCCAGGTTGCCATGAAGGAAGAGTCGATGAGATTGAGGAAGGTCAAGCTAAACACACTTTATTGATACTCAAGGCGACTAGGAGGAGAGATCACTCAAGCCTACTCCTGCAGGAACGAGGCACTACGGACCAGGAGCTTCTCCCCGCAGGCACAAGGCACTGCAGACCGGGGAGAGAGGCTGAGCAACCTCTGGTTTACAGCATCTGAGGGTCCCTTATATACAGTTTCTAGAGGCTAGCCCCACCCATATTCTGACCTCCCTGGGTCCCGTAGTCATGGCAATGACAGTTTGTGGTTAGGTCGTCTAGTTAGGCCATCCCTTTTCAAATCTTACCCGCTAGCATGGTTACCTTTCTACTTTCCTTTCAAACGGCGCTACAGTTACTTTCTCCATGAATGGTTCCCTAACAATGGGAGCCAGAGAACCACAGAGCCCCACCTTCACCTTCTGAACCGAATCTGGGTTGGGGCACTAAGAAGGATCCGACACCAGCTTATTCCTTAAAACTAGCAACCAACTACTTTTAATATCCCATTACTTGAGGAAACAACTTTTGCAGGTTTAACCTCAGAATAAATATATTTTTCCATTTATCTCTTGGTTAAGTTGCAAATTGCAGTTTTAACATTTATGGTAATAGGCAGTAGCAGACTTTGTGTGTGTATATATATTGTGTGTTTTCTTTTATTTTTAATTGACATATAATAATTATATATATATTTATAGGGTACAGTGTGATGTGTTGATACATAGAGTATTGATCAAGTCAGAGTAATTAGCATATCCATCACCTCAAAACCATTTCTGTCTTGTGAAACATTCAAAATTTTCTTGTAGCTCATTTGAATTGTACAATATATCATCATTGACTATGGTCACAATGTTGTAACTACAACTCCAGACTTATTGCTTCCATCTAATTGCAACTTTGCACTTCTTAAGCAACCTCTTTCTAAGAACCTCTTCCTTTCGCCCCCATCCCCAGCCTCTGGTGACTCCCTCTCTGTTTAAGATTGTGTTCCAGATTCTATGCATGAGTGAGATTTTGTGTTACTTATCTTCCTGTGCCTGGTTTGCTTTGCTTAACATAATGTTCTCCAGATTCTCCATATTTTCATAAATGAGAGGATCTCACTTTTTTCTAATGCCAAATAGTATTCTATTATGGGAACATACCATATTTTCTTTATTCATTCATTTGTTGATAGACACCTAGGTTGATTTGATATCTTGGGTTAGTTAGGAATCCTATGATAATATAAATTATTGAACTTAATTATTAGTTCAAGTAGATAAACCTTCAAAGGGCAAAGAGTTCTTCTGAGTTAGGCAGGTCAAGTAATCCTGATTCTTCAGTTACAGTTTCATTTTTCTGCAAATGTCTAAATCTAAAAAAAAGTTTTATCTCTTATGTTCTCTCTTTTTAAAAAGATTTTTCTATCTATTTGTGTGACAGGCAGAGAGAGAGATGAGATAAAAACTGTGTTGTGCATTATGGGATACAGTTTTATTGGCAGATGTTTAATTATGAATGTTCTTTCATTCAACAAGTAACTATTGAGTACCTACTGAGTGCCAGTACTGGGTTTGCTACTCAGTGAAACTACATTTGTGGAGGCAGAGTGTGGACAGGCAGTTAAAAAAGTGAGGTGACTTTAGATAAGGACAATAAGAAGAAAATAAAACAAGATTGTATAGTGGGAATGGGAGTAGAAGAGGTAGGTATGATGTAGAGTAGATGTTTCATTAGGGAGATCTGGTAACATCCACTGGGCACAGCCCTTTAGGTAGTCAATGAAAAGTCTAGGAAGTTGTTAAAGATTTTAATTCCCAGATCATATTCTTTATAAAAACTTTTCATGTATGACGATTGGAACTAAGCATTATCTGAATTTATTATAGAATTTGAAATAAGTTCTGTGAGATTTTTAGTTACCTAAAAATAGTAACTTTGGAAGTTTGCCTTTTGTATTTTGAAACTCAGGGTGATATTTTTATCTTGCAAAATGAAGGAAAAAATTGTATTTTTGTCATGTATCAGGCACTTAGAAATGTTTGCATGGTATTGCTAATGTTAACAAGTATAGTTCTGAATAAAAAAAGGTAAAATGAGTTAGTTTATAACTGATTGCCCCCACCCACCCCTTTTTAAAGAAACTGATCACCCATGAGAAGTTTGAAAGTGCATGTGAAGAACTCAGTAATGCATTACTTTGGGAACAACAGGCACAAATGCTATTGAAGGAACAGGCACAACAATTACAGGAGTTGAATTATAGACTGGAACTGCACTCCAGTGAGGAAGCTGACAACAAGCAAACTCTTGGAGAAGCTGTTAAGGTAGGAGAACACCTCTTGTGTAATGGCTTGTTTCTTCTATTTTGTGTGACTCTTGGAGAAATTCATGCATGTCTACTAACTCAGGAGTAGACTCCAAGATGTGAATATTAATTCTATGGGAGCTTATTAAGGTGGAATGAAACATGGCTCTGAACCTAACTTACAAGAGTGAGTTCTCATGTATTGCATATCTCAAAGTAGGCTTTCCTCATTGGTTGAGAACAAAGTGGAGATCTTTCCAGTCATAATTTGTTTTTGTTTTCTCTTTTTTGCTTCATCTCTGTAGTTCTTTTCCTTTTCTTGTTTTGTACTGTTTAGACTTTGGAAAACTCCATGTATCTTCTGGGTTCTGGAAGGTTTTGTGTCTGGTTCTGTCATTCTTATGTAAGTGCATGTTTAGAGGGAAGGGAGGTTTGGGTAGGAAGCGTTGTGTTCTACCTGTTACAAATTCCTGACAGTGGTATTTGGAAGGGAAAAGAGAAGTTAGTCTAAGAGCAACACTGCCTCTTGAATTGCTCTCTGGTTTCCTGTCTTGGGCTGCAGTGACTCATCCCACGCATTGCCATTCACCATGAAGTCCTTATAAGTGCTGCCTAATGTTGGTGCCATGCCCTTCAATTTTCAGAATTGTGAGACAAGAAACCTCTTTTCCTTATAAAGTTACCCAACATCAAATATTTTTGTTAGAGTAGTGAAACATGAACTAATATAATACTAATGTAGCTAAATCTTTATATAAATAACTGAAATTTTTTCATTAGGATAAATTCCCAGAAGAGGAACTATTAGGTTAAAAGCCTGCTGGTACTACGGCTCAGTAGGCTAATCCTCCGCCTAGTGGTGCCGGCACCTCATGTTCTAATCCCGGTCGGGGCACCGGATTCTGTCCCAGTCGCTCCTCTTCCTGTCCAGCTCTCTGCTGTGGCCTGGGAGGGCAGTGGAGGATGGCCCAAGTCCTTGGGCCGTGCACCTGACTCCTGGCTTCGGATCAACACAGTGCACCAGCCGCAGCGGCCATTGGTGAGTGAACTAACATAAAGGAAGTCCTTTCTCTCTGCCTGTCTCTCTGTCCACTCTGCCTGTCAAAAAAAAAAAAAAAAACAAAAAAAAAAAACAAAAAAAAAAAACTAGGTAAAAAGCCAAATATGTTTTTCATGTGCATGTATCATTTGTTCTTGAGTAAATTTTTACCAATTGCATTATCTCCTAACATATACGATAATTTCACTTTTTGTCTATCTGGTTATTCCTATTTTAAATTTTTGCCAATTTGATAGGTATATCATTGTTACTGTAATTTGTGTTTCTCTGTTAAGCAAATGGAACATGTTTATAAACATATTGGTCAGTAAACAACATTTTTATGCTTTATCCTCTAATAAATAATGTAATTAAACCTGTTTTGTAAAAGCATCATAACTGTGTCACATTGGAGACTTTTTTCTGTAATAGTATGTAATTTGTGTTGAGATACAGCATCTTCCATTAGATAAACAGCTGTTCATATTAATTTCTTTAAAGTGCTGGTAGCTTAAATATTATTGTCAAAAGCAGAGAATTGTTTAATTACTATCTCTTGATTGGAACTGGCAGGTGGTAATGTGAAAATGTTGTCTGTGGGAGTCAGCATAGTTATGTAGAAAAAGCACTGGCCTCGGAATAAGTATTCCTGAATGTAAATCCAAGTTCTTGGACAAATTACTCAACATTTCTGGGCCTTAATATCCTGCAAAAATAAGGATAATGAGGATTTCTATGAGAATGAATTCAGATACTATTTAAAAAGCAGGTATATGCTTGATAAGTGTTCTTTGGTGTTTTCAGAAATACTTTCAAAAAGCTTTTGAACCATGTCCTGTACACAACTTCTTTTTAAAAATTAAATATATTATTTCTTTGTTATAAAAATGAACAGATTATAAATAGACGATATAGAAATGCAGAAGAGAAAACAAGTTACCTATGCTGTGTCATCTGAAAAGATTGTTTCCAATGTATTTTCTGTATGTAATAGTTTTTATAAATCACACTTTGTTCTAGAATATCTTTCTATATAATATAGCAAGATCTTGAATAAAGTACTTTTGGTATCAGAAAAATCTCCAAGGGCAAAAATCTAACAAGCAGCAATGTCAATCAGCTCCAGCATTTGGAAATCAAAGTTAGCATGGTGAACAGGTGCTGGGTTTATCCTGGAGGCAAGTAGCAACAACAATGCCAGCAGCAGGAGACTAAATGTTGGGTTCCATCACTGGATAGGAGCTTGAACTTGAGATCTTCACATTAAGGACTGCTGAATCCTCTAAAAGGGATAATCTCAGGTCACTAGGATCCCATTGCTCTTGCAGAAGTGAGTGCAGGATTCTCTGTGGAAGAGGCTTGCTTCATATAGTTCCTTTGGGAGCTCCTAACGAGTAAGATCACCCAAGTAACGGACACATGGATAGACAGATATATTAATCTTATGAACATCTAAACTCTCTTGTCAATCCCAATTATTTGTGCTTTCTGAGTTTTTCTGCATAAACAATCGTATCCTTTGTTCTATAGTGAGAGTGTTGTTTATCCCCACTTCTAAATGTTGTACCATTAGTATTTTTTGCCTAGTAGAAGTAGGTGTGGTAGGCATCCTTTCCTTGTTCCGAATGTTAAAGAAAATCTTTCTGAGACTCCATTAAGAAGGGAAGTTTGCCATAAATTTCTAGTGATAATCTTTGTTGGGTTAAGGGAGTTATGTTCTTAGAGTATGCATAATTTTTTAAAAAGCATGAATAGATATTGGATATTATCAGACACATTTTATGTATTTATTGAGACAATGATGTGGTTTTGAATTGTAAAGGTTGGACATCCCTAACAGGAAATCTAAAACCTGTAATTATCTAAAATCCAAAACTTCTTGACTGCCTAAATGACACTTTAAATTTTTCAAGTTTCAGAACATTACAGAATAAGATTTTTAGAAGAGAAATGCCCAGCTGATAAAATTTGTGAAATATTCCAAACTCTGAAAAACTCTTTAAAATCTGTAGCACTTCTTGTCCCGGCCTTTTATATAAGGAATACTCCACCTATATCTTGTTGGCAAACTGGTCTGCATTTTGGACTGTGAGTTATGAATGTTCTTGTATGCTTAAGGGATTATAAAGCCAAACAGGCAAACATAACTAAAGAAGACTGTGTCACACAGGCTGCATGTGGCACACAAAACCTGAAGTATTTTCTATCTTAAGTTTGCTAGCTCCTGGATTATATTATTCACTCTGCTCATGTTAATCCAGCCTTGTGTTACTCAGATAAACCCGCTGTGCTTATTTATATGTAATAAATGCTGTACTCTAATTCTTAATTTTAAATTTATGACATTTAGGTCTACAGTCTTAATTGAGACTGTGTTGGAACTTTATCTCTCATACTATCATTGAAATGTTTTGTATCAAGTTTGTGATAACATACAAGCACTTCTTGTAGGTTTGCATTCCAAACATCTGAAGTGGTGTCTGCTGTATGCTGTGGTAACTGTGTTTTATAAACTGGATAATTCAATTTTTTGAGATCTGCTTCTTGCATTTCTTCTATGTCATCATCTTCATAATCTTGAATTGGGGTGTCTTTTTCATTTGAGGGCATCATAGTGACTTCCTTGTTTTTATTACCTCGGTTTTTGCGTTTGTTATTTGGCATATTGGAGATATTTGGTTTCTTCACTGTGGTGCTTTTTCTTGTTATACTATGACTCTAGATTAAGTGGACTATCTGTTTTTGATGGAGCCTTAGGGCTTGAGATGGGTGTGGCCTGAGAGCTCTGTTTGGTGTGCCAAAGGTGACACTCCCAGGTTAGGCGTGGTAAATCTCTCTCTCTTTCTTTTTTTTTTGATTCAAAAGGGAAGTAATTCCGCACAGCTGAACGAAGTTGGAGGTAGTTAGCAGGCAAATGATATACCCACAGGAGCCAGAGATCGGAAGCTCTTTCCCAAGATCCCCACAGGGAATCTGTTCGGCCCTCAGAGTGGGCTCAAATTCTCCTTCAGCCTCCCACTGGGTTGCCAAAGTTACGGAATTGTAGCATCTCTGGAGAGTGCTCACGTGAATTCCGTGAGTTCTCTCCCCCACCATCTCTTTTTGCACAGTCTCAGTTCAGTAGCACCACAAATTTACTAGGTCCTAATCTCCTGTTAATTCGCCCCGCCCAGAGTCAGGTTTTTCTGCTAGGCTCAGGGCCGGTGCAGACCTGAGGTCGCTCTGCTTATGACGTATGTCCAAGATGGCGCCTGCTCTTTGTCTTGCTCGCCCTTGAGAGGTGAGCGGAGAGAGAGAAACCCGTGTCCGTACTAGTCGCCTTTTTTTTTTCTCTCTCTCTCTCTCTTCCAGTTAGCCTTGTGAACTTCCCCCCCCCCCGGGGGTCGTTCCCTCTAGTCTCCTCTCTCCGCTTGCCTGCCGGTGTCTCGGGCTATTGAGGTTCGGCTCACCTCGCGTTCCAGCGAAAAACAAGAGGTACTTGTTTCTCATGGTCCTAGAGGCTGGGAAGTCCAGTATCAGAGTATCAGCATGCAGTGAGGGCCTTCTTGATACATCATTCCATGGCAGAGGGTGGAAAGGCAAGAACCACAAATGCATCTACAAGCAGAAAGACAGCCAAACTCATCCATTTATTTATTTAATTATTTAAGATTTTTATTATTTATTTGAGAGGTGGTGTTACAGACAGTGGAAGGGAGAGACAGAGAGAAAGATCTTCTGTCCGTTGGTTCACTCCCCAAATAGTCACAACGGCCAGAACTGTGTTGATCTGAAGCCAGGAGCCAGGAGCCAGGAGCTAGGAGTTTCTTCCAGTCTCCCACATGGGTGCAGGACCCTAAGGACTTGGGCCATCTTCTACTGCTTTCCCTGGCCATAGCAGAGAGCTGGATTGGAAGAGGAGCAGCCAGGACTAATACCAGTGCACATATGGGATGCTGGTGCTGCAGGCCGTTTTAATATTTACTTATTTATTGAATATCACAGAGAAAGAGAGAATGAAACATTCACACAGAGAGAGAATAAAAGAGTCAATGAGAGAGAACTCTCCTGTCCACTGGTATATTGCACAAATGCCCACAAAGGCTAGGATTAGGACAGGCTGAAGCTGGAAACCAGGAACTCAATCCAGGTCTCGCATGTGGTTGGCAGTGACTTAAGCACTTAAGCCAGGGTGTGCATTAGCAGGAAGGTGGAGTTGGGAGTGGAGCTAGGAGCGGAACCCAGGAACTCCAATATGGAATGAGGGCTTCCCGTGTGGTTTCTTAACCACTGTGCCAAATGTCTGCCCCAAAGTTAGCCATTTATAAGGAACCCACTCCCGTGGCAACTCACTGCTGTCATTAATCCATTCATGAGGGGTCAGATCCTTCATAACCTAATGACCTCTTAAAGGTCTTACCTCTCAATAGCTAGATTAGTGATTAAATTTCCAACACTTGAACTTTGTGGGGACATATTTACCTTATAGCAAGTGGAAACTAGATAAAATGAAGTTAGAGGTATATAGCCTCACTTAGAGTGAGCAACATATTCAGGCACTCGAAATGAAGAGGATATCCAAAACCAAATGTGAGAAGGTGCTGAAGTCCAGACAGCTCACTGACGCATGCAAACCTGGCTGTAGGCTAGAGTTGCTAACATGACATCAGGGAAATCTAGGGCTCCAAGCCTCATGAACAAGAGGAGACCTAGCTGTGTCAAGTGGGGAGTGAAGAAGGGCTGCCCCACTGTGAAATGGGGTCTAGGAAACCCTGCTACCGGCTACATGAGAATTTGACATCTACTATGGACTGTGGGAAGGAAAAATGTTGCTAAATATATTGGAACCCTAGGCTATGTCACAAATGATGATGGGGTCTCAGTTTACACTAGCTTTCGACTGATTAGCTGAGAAGTGGCCTCTAAAATGGTCCAGTTCTTAAAGAATCAAAGTGATCTTGTAAAAGGAATCTTGAAATATTCAGTAGAGTTGCTTCTGTAACTCAGAGAACACAAACAAGACTTTATTGGAAAATTCAGTATTAGCAATCATGTAAAGAACTGCACAAATGAGAAGATGTGTGCTTCCAGAGGTATAAATATTAGAAATGATGCAATCAGGGACTTGAAAACACACTTTGAAAGTGTTTATAAATGAGACAGAATTTTAATTTAAAGATTTATTTATCTATTTGAACGAGTTCGAGGCAGAGAGAAGTGTCTTCCATTGGCCGGTCTACCATTTGCGGCAAGTCAGCTTGAGCATGTCCCAAATTGTACATCTCTTCCCTCTCTTATTCCCACTCTTATATTTAACAGGGATCACATTTCAGTTAAACTTCAACACTTAAGAATAACTGTGTGATAATTACAGAATTAAACCAGTCATATTAAGTAGAACAGACAAAAAAAATACTAAGAGGGATAATGTATTAAGTTGTTCATTAACAGTCAGGGCTATGCTGATCAAGTCACCATTTCTCATATTGTCCATTTCACTTCAGGAGGTTTCCTTTTTGGTGTTCAGTCAGTTGTCACCGATCAGGGAGAACATATGGTATTTGTCCCTTTGGGACTGGCTTATTTCACTCAGCATGATGTGTTCCAGATTCCTCCATTTTGTTGCAAATGACTGGATTTCATTGTTTTTGTTTTTTACTGCGGTATAGTATTCTAAAGAGTACATATCCCATAATTTCTTTATCCAGTCTACCGTTGATGGGCATTTAGGTTGGTTCCAGGTCTTGGCTATTGTGAATTGTGCTGCAATAAACATTAGGGTGCAGACCGCTTTTTTGTTTGCCAATTTAAATTCCTTTGGGTAAATTCCAAGGAGTGGGATGGCTGGGTCGAACGGTAGGGTTATCTTCAGGTTTCTGAGGAATCTCCAGACTGACTTCCATAGTGGCTTGACCAGTTTGCATTCCCACCAACAGTGGGTTAGTGTCCCTTTTTCCTCACATCCTCGCCAGCATCTGTTGTTGGTAGATTTCTGAATGTGAGCCATTCTAACCGGGGTGAGGTAAAACCTCATTGTGGTTTTGATTTGCATTTCCCTGATTGCTAATGACCTTGAACATTTTTTCATGTGCCTGTTGGCCATTTGGATTTCCTCTTTTGAAAAATGTCTATTGAGGTCCTTGGCCCATCTCTTAAGTGGGTTGTTTGTTTTGCTGTTGTGGAGTTTCTTGATCTCTTTGTAGATTCTGGTTATTAACCCTTTATCTGTTGCATAGTTTGCAAATATTTTTTCCCATTCTGTCGGTTGTCTCTTCACCCTCCTGACTGTTTCTTTTGCAGTACAGAAACTTCTCAATTTGATGCAATCCCAACAGTTGATTTTGGCTTTGACTGCCTGTGCCTCCCGGGTCTTTCCCAGAAACTCTTTGCCTGTACCAATATCTTGAAGGGTTTCTCCATTGTTCTCTAATAACTTGATGGTGTCAGGTCATAGATTTAGGTCTTTAATCCATGTTGAGTGGATTTTTGTGTAAGGTGTAAGGTAGGGGTCTTGCTTCATGCTTCTGCACGTGGAAATCCAGTTTTCCCAGCACCATTTATTGAATAGACTGTCCTTGCTCCAGGAATTGGTTTTAGATCCTTGATCAAATATAAGTTGGCTGTAGATGTTTGCGTTGATTTCTGGTGTTTCTGTTCTGTTCCATTGGTCTATCCACCTGTTTCTGTACCAGTACCATGCTGTTTTGATAACAACTGCCCTGTAGTATGTCCTAAAATCTGGTATTGTGATGCCTCCAGCTTTATTTTTGTTGTACAAGATTGCTTTAGCTATTCGAGGTCTCTTGTGCCTCCATATGAATTTCAGCATCATTTTTTTCTAGATCTGAGAAGAATGTCTTTGGTATCTTGATTGGGATGGCATTGAATCTATAAATTGCTTTTGGGAGAATGGACATTTTGATGATGTTGATTCTTCCAATCCATGAGCATGGAAGATTTTTCCATTTTTTGGTATCCTCTTCTATTTCTTTCTTTAAGATTTTGTAATTCTCATCGTAGAGATCTTTAACATCCTTGGTTAAGTTTATTCCAAGGTATTTGGTTGTTTTTGTAGCTATTGTAAATGGGATTGATCTTAGAAGTTCTTTCTCAGCCACGGCATTTCCTGTGTATACAAAGGCTGTTGATTTTTGTGCATTGATTTTATATCCTGCCACTTTGCCAAACTCCTCTATGAGTTCCAATAGTCTCTTAGTAGAGTTCTTTGGATCCTCTAAGTAAAGAATCATATCGTCTGCAAAGAGGGATAGTTTGACTTCTTCCTTCTCAATTTGTATTCTTTTAATTTCTTTTTCTTGTCTGATAGCTCTGGCTAAAACTTCCAGAACTACGTTAAATAGCAGTGGTGAGAGTGGGCATCCCTGTCTGGTGCCAGATCTCAGTGGAAATGCTTCCAACTTTCCCCCATTCAATAGGATGCTGGCCGTGGGTTTTTCATAAATTGCTTTCATTATATTGAGGAATGCTCCTTCTATACTCAATTTGCTTAGAGTTTTCATCATGAAAGGGTGTTGAATTTTATTGAATGCTTTCTCTGCATCTATTGAGATAATCAAATGGTTTTTCTTTTGCAGTCTGTTAATGTGGTGAATCACATTGATTGATTTGCAAATGTTGAACCATCCCTGCATATCAGGGGTAAATCCCACTTGGTCTGGGTGGATGATTTTTCTGATGTGTTGTTGTATTCTATTGGCGAGAATTTTATTGAGGATTTTTGCGTCTATGTTCATCAGGGATATTGGTCTATAATTTTCTTTCAGTGCTGCATCTTTCTCTGGCTCAGGGATTAAGGTGATGCTGGCTTCATAGAAAGAATTTGGGAGGATGCCATCTTTTTTGATTGTTCTGAATAGTTTGAGAAGAAATGGGATTAGTTCTTCTTTAAACGTCTGGTAGAATTCAGCAGTGAATCCATCTGGTCCTGTGCTTTTCTTTGTTGGGAGGGCCTTTATTACTGTTTCAATTTCTGTTTCAGTTATGGGTCTATATATGTTTTCTATGTCTTCATGGTTCAATTTAGGTAGATTGAATGTGTCCAGGAATCTATCCATTTCTGATAGATTTTCCTGTTTGCTGGCATACAAGTCCTTGTAGTAATTTCTGATGATTCTTTTTATTTCTGTGGTGTCTGTTGTTATGTTTCCTTTTTCATCTCTGATTTTATTGATTTGGATCTTTTCTCTTCTTTTTTAGCTAGTTGGGCCAATGGGGTGTCACTTTTGCTTATTTTTTCAAAAAACCAGCTCTTTGCTTGGCTGATTTTTTGTAATTTTTTTGGACTCAATCCTGTTAATTTCTTCTCTGATTTTAATTATTTCTCTTCTCCTACTAGATTTGGGTCTGGTTTGCTGCAGTTTTTCTAGGTCCTTGAGATGCGCTGAAAGCTCATTTATTTGGTACCTTTCCAATTTCTTGATATAGGCCCCTATTGCTATAAACTTGCCTCTCAATACTGCTTTTGCCGTATCCCATAAGTTTTGATATGTTGTGTTGTTATCCTCATTTACTTCCAGAAAGTTTTTGATTTCTCTTTTGATTTCTGGAATGACCCAGTGTTCATTCAGGAGCATGTTGTTCAGTCTCCATGTGTTTGCATACTTTCTAGGGTTTCCTGAGTTTCTAATTTCCAGCTTCATTCTGCTGCGGTCTGAGAAGCTGCATGGTATGATTCTAATTCTTTTAAATTTGCTGAGACTTGCTTTATGGCCTAGTATGTGATCAATGCTAGAGAAGGTTCCATGCGCTGCTGAGAAGAATGTAAAGTCTTTAGATGTAGGATTGAAAGTTCTGTAGATATCTGTTAGATCCATCTGGGCAATAGTGTCGATTAAATGTGCTGTTTCCTTGTTGATCTTCTGTCCGGATGATCTGTCTATTTCTGAGAGTGGGGTATTGAAGTCCCCCAGTACTATTGTATTGGAATCTAAGTCTCTCTTTAAGTCCCTTAACATATCTTTTAAATAGACCGGTGCCCTGTAATTAGGTGCATATACATTTATAACAGTTACATCTTCCTGTTGAATTGAACCCTTAATCATTATATAGTGCCCCTCTTTGTCTCTCTGAACAGTTTTTGTATTAAAGTTTATTTTGTCTGATATTAATATGGCTACACCTGCTTTTTTTTGGTTTCTGTTGGCATGGAATATCTTTTTCCAACCTTTCACTTTCAGTCTGCATGCATCTTTGTTAGAGAGATGTGTTTTTTGTAGGCAACAAATAGTTGGGTTTTGTTCCTTAAGCCAATCAGCTAATCGGTGTCTTTTAACTGAAGACTTAAGTCCATTAAATTTAATGTGACTATTGATACATAGTGACTTGGCCCTGCCATTTTCCCGGAGATATTTTCTAGTATATGCTTTGAGCTTCCCATGCTCTTTTACTGGTAGGTGTTCTTCCTTTACCTTCTTTCCTATTGATGGCCGTGTTTCTGTGTTTCTGAATGTAGCACATCTTTAAGTATCTTTTGTAGGGCCGGACGAGTGGCTACAAATTCTTTCAATATCTGTTTGCTGGGAAAGGTCTTTATTTCACCTTCATTCACAAATGAGAGCTTAGCAGTATATAATATTCTGGGCTGGCAATTTTTCTCTCTTAGCACCTGTGCTATGTCTTGCCATTCCCTCCTAGCCTGTAGTGTTTCTGATGAGAAGTCTGCTGTGAGTCTAATTGGAGACCCTCTGAGAGTAATCTGACGTTTCTCTCTTGCACATTTTAGGATCTTTTCTTTATGTTTCACTGTGGTGAGTTTAATTACAACGTGTCGTGGTGAGGATCTCTTTTGGGCATGTTTACTGGGGGTTCTATGAGCTTCCTCTACTAGGATGTCTCTGTCCTTCTCCAAACCTGGGAAATTTTCTGCTAATATCTCACTAAAAAGGCCTTCTAATCCTTTCTCTCTCTCCATGCCTTCAGAAACTCCTAGAACTCGAATGCTGTTTTTTTTTAATCGTATCCTGTAGATTCCCAACAATATTTTTTAGATTTCTAATTTCCTCTTCTTTTCTTTGGTTTGGCTGTATGTTTACCTGTGCTCTGTCTTCTAAGTCCAATATTCTCTCTTCTGTTTCACTGACTCTGTTTTTTAGACTTTCTAATGTGTTTGTCATTTGATCTATTGAGCTCTTCATTTCATTTTGATTTCTCTTCACTATCACACTTTCCTGTTCTACTAGTTTCTGCATTTCATTTTGATTCTTCCTTAAAATTTCATTTTCATGAGAGAGATTTTCAGTCCTGTCCAATAAGGATTTCTGTAGTTCAAGGATTTGCTTTTGAAAACTTCTAAATGTTCTTATCATAAATTTTTTGAAATCCGTATCTTGCATTTCTTCTATCTCATTATCTTCATAATCTTGTCTTGGGGTGTTTTGTTTATTTCGAGGTGTCATAGTGTCATCGTTGCTCTTGCTCCCTCAATTTTTGTGTTTGTTGGTTGGCATTGTTAATTCTTCTTCCCTCACTGTGAGGTTTTTATTTTCTGCTATGTCTGTGTTAACTTGACTGCCTGCTGTTGGAGGATCCCTGGAGGCTTCAGATGGGAGTGGCCTGAGAGCTCTGCTTTGTTCTTCTGGGTTACGGGTGTACAAATGTGACACCCTCAGGTGATCCATGGTAAATCTCTATTTATTTATATTTATTTATTTATTTTATTTTTTATTCAGGAGGTAAGTAATACCGCACGGCTGAGCAGATTGATGGTATTTAGCTTCTGATCTCTGGCTTCTACCCAAAGAGTTTGTACCGGTTCAGTTTCTCCTGTGGACTCCCACTGGGTTGCCTAGGCTACTGAATTGTCGCCTTAGCTCTCCCCTTTGGTTATGTATATCCCGAGTGGGGCCTTTTCTTTGTCTCTTGCTCCCGGGCCCGGCACAGTGTTTGAGAAAGAGGCTTGAGCCCATCGTGCCCACAAGACAAGGGCCCTGAGCTTCTGAGGCCCATGGGTTCTCCCGGTGTCACTGCCTCTGGTGTTGCTGGCACAGAAAACCTTCCAGTCTTTGGCTTGTGTTTTCCACTTACTTCCGAGTTGGGCAAGGGGCAAGACAAGCGCAGACGCTGGAGAAGCAGCAGCATTGGAAATACTGCCGGCCCACGTCCTGATGTCGAGTGAGCAAGTGGCCAAAGTGGGTGGGCGAGAGGTTGGCTGTGCAGGGCTTGCTTGGTGGTAGGCCAAGCCATGCCGGCACCGGGTTAGCCATTTGCGGGATCGCTGGCTTCTGGCAATGGAGCAAACAGGAGCACTGTTTGCTGGAGGGCTCCTGCAAGCAGTGAGCGAGTGTCCGTCTCTCCCATTATTTGGGATGCCCGTGACTGTCATGCAGTTGACACGGTAGCCAGTTGGGTCTCCCGGAAACTCTGGTGTTGCTGGCACAGAAACCTTCCAGTCTTTGGCTTGTGTTTTCCATTTGCTTCCGAGTTGCACTGTTCAGATATTTTAAATGTCCATGTGACACAAGGGTACTAGAAAAGTTCATGGAAATGGATTTTAAAACATTGACTTGGGCAAAAACTGTTTGGAATCCACCTATGCAGATAAGAGGTCTTCAGAAAGTTCCTGGGAAAATAGGTAGGAAGAAAAAGTTATGCATGGCGTTCCAAAACATTCTTTTTGCACCAGAATGAGCTCGGTTTTTGACTCCTATTTCCATGCATTACTTAGTCTCTCTGTATTTCCTCCTATTTCCTTTGCCTTGGAAAACCCTAGTGTAGAGCGCATTTCTTGTCTGGAGACACAGACACAATCTTTCTCTTTGAAAACCGTGTGTTGAAAGAGTGAGTTGATGGGGCCGGCACTGTGGTGCAGCGGCTAAAGCCCCGGGCTGCAGGGCAGGCATCCCATACGGGCGCCGCTTCGAGTCCGGGCGCCGCTTCGAGTCCCGTCTGCTCCTTTTCTGATCCAGCCCTCTGCTATGGCCTGGGAAAGCAGTAGAACCCAGCCCAAGTCCTTGGGCCCCTGTACCTGCATGGTAGACCCGGAAGAAGCTCCTGGCTCCTGCCTTTGCATTGGCCCAGCTTGAGCCATTGTGGCCAGTTGGGGAGTAACTCTGACCTTCAAAGAAATGAATCGATCTTTTTTTCAAAAAAGAACAAGGAAAAAAAGAAAGTCTATCCTCGAATGTGAGTTTTATAGTAATAGTAAGCACTCCCACATGGGTGCAGGGGTCCAATCACTTGCGCCATCCTCTGCTGCTTCCCTAGGCACATGAGCAGGCCTTGCCCCAGTGAATATGGGACGCCAGTGTTGCCAATGGTGGGTTTTAGCCACTCTGCCACAATGCCAGGCGCCTTCTGAAAATGGAAAAACATTTCCTTTGCATGTGTATTTGCATGGGTAGCTGCAATGGCCAAGGGCTGGTGCAATCCAAAGCCAGGAGCCGGGAGCTCCATCTGGGTCTCCCATGTGGGTGTGGGGGTCAGAGTACTTGGGCCATCTTCTACTGCTTTCCCAGGTGCATTTGTAGGGAGCTGGGTGGGAAGTGGAGCAGCCGGGACTCCAACTGGGACTCTGGGATAGGAACCCAGCATTGCAAGGCCTCCCAGGGGGCGGTCCCAGTGGCTGTATTCTAACCACGCACATGTGCTTCTGGCCTCCTTCTCCTCTGCCTGCGGCTCTTTCTCCATCTGTTTCCATCCCCTCCATGGCTGAGGGCTTCCTCCAAAGCCCTATGCAGTTTTTCTCTCTCTCTGACTCTCTCTCTGTCTTTCCCATGAGCTGGGAGAAAACTGCGAGCTTGGCACTTGCCTTCACAGGGTGTGGGTGTGGGTGTGGGTGTGGGTGTGGGTGTGGGTGTGGGTGTGAGTGTGTGGGTGTGTATGTATGCATGTATGTGCATTAGGTATGTATGCGTGTGTGTGTGGATGTTTGTGTGTTCTTGTGTATGTATGTATGTATGTGTGTGTTTCTGTGTATCTGTGTGTGTGTCTGTGTGATTGTGCGCGTGTGTGACAGCAGAACATCTTTACCTCGTGAAGTTCAATCTCACGTCGAAAATGCATGACCATGAGATCAGGCTCTGCCTTCCAGGCTGCCTTTTCCAAAATTCCTTTGCGAGACCCTGGCAATGAGGAGAGACCCCGAGAAAGAGCGCTGGTGTCTCCCGACCTACCCACCAGGTCACGCCCCAAATGTCTGCATCAGGAACTCCAATGGATTCTTGCTTAAAGCAAACCAAAGGCCTGTGTTGCTGTTCCCTCTGCAGTGCCCAGGTCCTCTCGCCGCAGCCGCACGGCCTTTACCCCCGACCAGCTGGGGATGCTGCAAGCTGTTTTAGAAACCAGCCGCTGCCCAGATTGGAGGCGAGTCAAAGAGTTAGCGTCCGAGCTTCATCTGGATGCCTATGTGATCAAGGTATGTCCTGAGCCCCGCGCCCTCCGCGCCGCGCACTCACTTGCTGTGGTCACCGCTGCGCTGGCTGCTCAGGGCAATGGCCAATGCGCGCGCTGCGCTTCGCAGTCCCCGCGAGGCTGGCAGGCAGAGGCTGCCCCGGGACTTGTCCCGAACTTCCTGCGCGTGGGCACTTGACAAGAAAGACTCCCCCGGGCGGGCTGACAGGGCGCTCGCAGCTGCATTGCGGTTGCGGTTGTGGGCACAAGAGTTCAAGTCTGAGCAGCCAGGCGGTGGCGGCCAGGACCGCGCCTGGTGGATGGCGCCGCCCAGCCCCAGAGCGGGGAGCCAGCCGAGAGCCACCCGCGCAGGCTGAGCCAACACGTGTGTGCAGGGAGCGCGTTTCCAAATTGTATTTCTTTCAATGTATTGGATGAGACGCAATGAGACCGAATTTTTTTTAAGATGTATTTATCTCTTTGAACGAGTTCGAGGCAGAGAGAGGTGTCTTCCATCGGCCGGTTCACTGCCCCCAGGGCCCACGGTGGCTGCGCGCGACCCCATGACTGAATGACCCCACCAGGCCTCCCCTCCGAGGGTCTCCGCACCCCTCAGTACTGTGTCCTTAGAGACCGAGCTCCCAGAACGTGAGCCTTTGTGGTGCAAAGACTAGCGCCGAAAGTTCTAGGTTCTGCTGCGGAGCACCACTTGGGAGCAGGGTAGAGCTGAAGGAAGTGAGGTGTGCGGGGCAACCCGGCCTCCTCCCTTTTATCTGAGGCCTGTGGTTCCGGGGCCTGGCACAGTATTTTAGAAAGAGGCTTGAGCCCAGCGTTTGCATGCCAATAGGTCCTCTATCTTCTGAGGCCCATGGTGGTTGACTCTGGAGTAACCTGTTCCCTCCCTTCAACCCCCAGAGGTGATTTAAGAATCAGCACGCCAAGCGAAGAAAACTGCAGTGAATGGGCCATCCCCACTAGCCAAGCGAGTCCACACCTCAGCCGCCGCCACTGTTGGGCACCAAAAAATATGTTGTGCCCAGATGGTTAGATCTCTGCAGAGACCCCCAGAGAGTCAATCACAGCGAACTGCAAAAGCAAGGTTTATTCAGGAGTACAAGCTGAGACAGGGACCCCATCCAACCAACTGGCACAGCAGAGGAAGGAGTGAGGACTGGGTCTTTGTTTGGGAGAGTTCTTAAAGGAAAAAAGGGCTGCAACAGCAGGAAAAAAGAGTTACATACAGCACGGAAGCTTTGGGCACAGGGAGTTAATTTGTTTAGCAATCTCTACTGTGCTGTCCTTGGTCTACTGAGCTACTGTCCCTGGTAAGCTTTGATATCTCCAGAATGCCTGAATGCCTGCTTTAACAAGGACCTGGGTCTGCTATGGGAAACAGAGGCTGCTTTTTTTATTGTTTTCAAATGGAGTCACTTTGGTTCTTCACTGCCACCACCAGGCTGTGAGCTCAGCACGCCTGCACAGGAAAAGCACGGCCCTGGGGGCTCCCTGGCCCAGGTCCCTAAGGCTACAGAGGACCCGCTGCCTCCCGACCTCCAGGACATCCATCTGCACTCTTCTGTGCCCAGGGCTTCGCTGCCCCACGATGTCAGGGAGCTGATACGGATATATGGCTTGTTTGATGATGACAAACCCGACGGCTAGGAAGACTACCTGTACCCCCAGGCTTAAAGGAGACTCTGAAACTGAATTGGACTCCCCATGCTCAGCCAGTCTGAGCTTGGGTGTGTGTCTTCTCTCCTAAGAAAATAAAGCCCAGTAATGGAAAAAAAGAAACAAAACGAAAAAATAAACCAAAAACCCCTAAAAAACAAAACCACTCTTCCCAAAAAGATAAAGAACAAACCCGTAGCCCTCATCACCTACCACCTTTGTCTTTTGTCCTTAATTCCTTCCTTTGGGTGCAGTGCTGCCTCCGCTTTTGCCTCCTCAGGGAACCGGGTAGGGCAGGGGTCCTGGCTCCCTCAGTCACAGAAGCACTGAGTCAGCCTCTACACTCGCCCCAGCTCCCACTGGGAGACCCCTGTATTGGGGGCAACCGAGTCATCCCCAAGGAGGTAGCGGGGTAGGCTGAGGCAGTGTGGGTGCTGCTCCCTCTTCCTGTGCAGAAACGCCACCGCGGCCCCCGCCCCGCTCTACAGAGCACGCCCCGGCCCCAGTGCTCTGGCTTGGCACCTCGGCTTCCCGGCTCTGGGAGCCCAAGGGACCAAGCGCTCCTGCCAGTCCCTGCCCGCTGCCCTGAGCGGCCACTTCCTGGCACTGCCTGGCACTGGGCAAGGGCTTCAGAGTCCAGAGCAGCCACGAGAAGGAGCGAGCTAAAGCCCAAAGCCCAGGTCTCTCCCTGGAGGGGTTTTCCAGTCTGATCTCCCAACACTGCCATGGGCCAGTTCTTTCCTCTCTGTTAGCAGATTGATTTCTTTGGAAGGTAGTTCCAGAAAGGGAGAGACAGAGGACACAGCTCTTCCATCTGGTGGGTCACTCCCCAAATGGTGAATCCCTGGGGCTCCGACATGGAGATCAGTGCTTCTGGAACTTTCTCCACTGTGTTTTTGGCTCCCACTGTTGGTAGGGGGGCTGAATCCTGAACCACCCAATTCTGGGAGAGGTGGCCCCGAACTCTGTGGATGTCCTGGGTTTCATCTGTTCATTGACTCCGAGTTCTCTGAAGCTCTGCTGTAGAAGCCAGTGGCCCAGGGTCTCTGTGCCAAGTCAACCTAACTTTTGATCTTCAGTGGTCCTGTGGGAAATTCTCCCTTGCTGCTGGGTTGCCCAGGGCCTGGGTCACAGAGGCACAGCCCAAACAACACCCCGGGGAAGTGGAATCACACACAGAGCTGGGGCTCCTTTCACCAGGGAGAAAAGAATTTAAGTTCTTATTTGAATGAGTTACACACACACACACAGAAAGAAATCAGGGCCAGAGGTTTTCCACCAGCTGGTTCACTCCCTGATGGCCACAATGGCCAGCACTGGGCCAGGGAGAAGCCAGGAGCCAGGCGCTTCTTTGAGGACTCCCACATGGGTATCCAAGGCCTGTGTACTTGGGCCATCCTCTGCTGCATTCCCAGGCCATTGGCAGGGAACTGGATCAGAACTGCAGTGGCCGGGACACAAAGTGGCACCCATGTGGGATGGCAGCTTTACCCGCTGCACCACAGTGCCAGCCCTGGAGGGCACCTCTTGGGTGGGAATCCTAGGACCTGCAGAGGAGAAGGCAACACTGGCCCCCTTGCCTTGTTCCTTGCTCCAATGCCCCGGAGCTGGGCTTTAGGGTAGCATTTCTGCATGCCGTCAACCCCTCCTAGCCAACTGCCAGAGCAGGGCAGCTGTTCTGTACGATGCTGTCACGTTTTATACCTGGAGTTCTGCCTCATCACAAGCGCATGGCACAAAGTCTGGACCTGAAGCTGACCCTGGACTTTGGAGGATAAGCCCACATTTCTATTCTTCTGATATCACACACACACGAGATCATGACAGAGGAAGCTGTTGACCCACAAGGGAGGGCTGCGTGAGAACTGTGCACCTGCTCGATTTCCTGAAAACCTAAAACTCCTCTCCAACGTAGTGTCTGTTATTAGTATTAATATTACTATTTGTAAAATCAAGTTTCGGGGGAGGCCTTTGGCTCAGTGCCTCAGAAATGGCTTAGAGGGCCTGCATTCCCCATCTGAGTGCCTGGGTTGGA
The DNA here is from genome assembly GCF_051225735.1 of Oryctolagus cuniculus. NCBI lineage: Eukaryota > Metazoa > Chordata > Mammalia > Lagomorpha > Leporidae > Oryctolagus > Oryctolagus cuniculus. The sequence continues at coordinate 15,616,407 of NC_142884.1, forward strand.
GTCTGGCTGCTGCCTAAGGCACACCTTGGGAGGCAGTGCTGATGCTCAGTACTTGGGTCCCTGTCCTTGGACAGAGTTTGAGGCCCTGGTGCTTGTGGGCACTTGGGGGTGGGAAACCAATGCTGGCAACTCCAATGTGGGTCTCTTGTTCACCCCTCAACCAGAGCTTCATGCTCTCTACCATACGCACACACCTGTGTGGTCAGCCACATGCCTGTGATCATGCTTCCCTGTAGAGACCGCTCATATGCTGAATATAATGCATAAGTTACAGTGCACCAAGCTGACCATCCTAAGAGCTGTCATGTATTAGGGGACATGAGTACAAAGTACATTTCTGTCTCATTTAGTATTTTCCCCTGTTTAGTGAATGTTGATTTTACTCAGAAATTTTCCTGACAGAAAGCCAACAAACAAAAAATATAATATACCAACTGTGTGTTTCCATAAGAAAGTAATTTATCCTATTAGATACTTCTATAAAGGCTAAGAAATGCCTATATAGGATAATGACAAAACTTCAGTTTTCTGTGGTCCTTAGCTTTGATACCTCAAGACACTGAGTAGCAGCTGTCTGACATCTTGCAACAAGATGCCCAGGGCCCTGCTGCCCTTTCTGTAGGTGTTGCTCTCACCAGAAGAATAAAGACTCCATCACACAAATCTCAAGTAATCCATGGCTTTTGTCCAGAAACACCAAAATGAGATTCTATCTGTCCTGAGCTGCAAGTCAAAGTCCCTGAGCAGGGTGAAGAACAAAAAATGTCCAAGCCCCTGAGCTGCTGGCCTTCTGTTTGGCATTGAGGCCCAGGCCACCACTGGTCAGCACGATGGCCTGCACCACACACACAGCATCAGCACTGTGGACAGCTCAGGGGTTGGCAGGAGCTGCAACACTCTGAGATAAAAATTGCATAAGCCCAGGCCAGACAAGGAATCCAAAGTTGCCATGGAAGGATGGAATTTGTGATTTCCTTGAAGATCATAGACACAATCTAGGATGACATTTGGGACAATGAGCCACTGTTCTTTGTATGTGGGACCAACTGGGCCCAAGGTGTGAGGCACTTGAATAAGCCTGGTTGTACAGGGAGCTTCCCAGGGGAGTGAAATGTATTTGTGTAATGGGCATGAGCATTAGCTTCAGTGGAAGATAATTTCAGAAGGAGCACTTCCCATATCTTTGTTGAGAATAAGGCACAAAACTAGCCAAGCTTCAGAGGAAATGGAAGCATAAGGGTATGTATTCAGAGGCTGAGAGAAAGGACCAAGATTCCCAGGGAAAGAGGGAAACTGAAATGAGAGAGCCCTGTGTGCACTACAGCCCTGTGTGTGCTGTCCAAGCCCCACTCCCATCATCCACCAGTGCCATGACAACTCGAAAATGCCCAAAAGTTGGCACACAAGTAGAAGCCCCTCAATCCCTTCCCCAAGCCTCACCCTACTTGAATGTTCACTTAAGCCACAGACAGTGGCCCCTGTGCTTCCAGGACTAGGAAAGGACAGCCCCAAACCCTGCTAGCAGCAGCGTTCTCTCCTGGAGTTTAACCCTGCTCCCGCCTGTGGACTTTCCCTCTGTCTTGAAGTAGTTTGCTTCTCTGCTCACCTTTATCCACATGTCTTCCTTGATTCTCCCTCACCTGGAGGCAGGAAGCTGGCCCAAGCCTAGCCAGGGCTCACACTCCCGTAACATGGGGGTCTTGGTAATGAATGCGGACTGCACTGGCGAGACACGGTAGCACTTGTGCCGATTTCTGTTTGGAATGGTGAAAATATCCTCAGCACTGGGAATGCACCTTTTCCAAGGAAGGGAAGACACCAGCATGACTGCAATGCCAGTGATTCACACTGCTGGGAGCCCTGGCTCGCCTCCTCCCACCAACTGGACATCTGACAACTTAGCATCTGCCCTACAGGATGTCTACCAGATTGGCAGCATTGGTGCTGTCCCCGTGGCCGAGTGGAGACTGCTGTTCTCACACCGCATGCTGGTGACCTTTTCACCAGGCAATCTCATAACTGAAGTGAAGCCTACTCAAATGCACATGAAGTCCTTGGGACCCTGCACCCACGTGGGAGACCTGGAGGAAGCTCTCTCTCTCTCTGCCTCTGCCTCTGTATCCCTGCCTTTCAAATGAATAAATAAATCTTTAAAAAAAAGTGATCGAGAGAGAAAGATTATGATGTCTAGCTGCTGCTGTCTGCATTGGGTGGGTGTGAGTGTGGAGCAGCTTCACTGCACATTCCCCAAGATCCCCTCAAGGCCTCTGGCTGAGCTCCAGGATGGATGGGAGCCACCCAACTACAGAGCCCCACCTTCACCTTCTGAACCGAATGTGGTTTGGGGCACTAAGAAGGATCCGACACCAGCTTATTCCTTAAAACTAGCAACCAACTACTTTTAATATCCCATTACTTGAGGAAACAACTTTTGCAGGTTTAACCTCAGAATAAATATATTTTTCCATTTATCTCTTGGTTAAGTTGCAAATTGCAGTCTTAACATTTATGGTAATAGGTAGGAGCAGACTTTGTGTGTGTATATATATTGTGTGTTTTATTTTTAATTGACATATAATAATTATATATATATTTATAGGGTACAGTGTGATGTGTTGATACATATATACATAGAGTATTGATCAAGTCAGAGTAATTAGCATATCCCTCACCTCAAAACCATTTCTGTTTTGTGAAACATTCAAAATTTTCTTGTAGCTCATTTGAATTGTACAGTATATCATCATTGACATCATCATCACAATACTGTAAATACAACTCCAGACTTATTGCTTCCATCTAATTGCAACTTTGCACTTCTCAAGCAACCTCTTTCTATGAACCTCTTCCTTTCGCCCCCATCCCAGCCTCTGGTGACTCCCTCTCTGTTTAAGATTGTGTTCCAGATTCTATGCATGGGTGAGATTTTGTGTTACTTATCTTTCTGTGCCTGGTTTGCTTTGCTTAACATAATGTTCCCCAGATTCTCCATATTTTCATAAATGAGAGGATCTCACTTTTTTTTTAAAGCCAAATAGTATTCTATTATGGGAACATACCATATTTTCTTTATTCATTCATTTGTTGATAGACAACTAGGTTGATTTGATATCTTGGGTTAGTTAGGAATCCTATGATAAGATAAATTATTGAAGTTAATTATTAGTTCAAGTAGATAAACCTTCAAAGGGCAAAGAGTTCTTCTGAGTTAGGCAGGTCAAGTAATCCTGATTCTTCAGTTACAGTTTCATTTTTCTGCAAATGTCTAAATCTAAAAAAATGTTTTATCTCTTATGTTCTCTCTTTTTAAAAAGATTTTTCTATCTATTTGTGTGACAGGCAGAGAGAGATGAGGTAAAAACTGTGTTGTGCATTATGGGATACAGTTTTATTGGCAGATGTTTACTTATGAATGTTCTTTCATTCAACAAGTAACTATTGAGTACCTACTGAGTGCCAGTACTGGGTTTGCTACTCAGTGGAACTACATATGTGGAGGCAGAGTGTGGACAGGCAGTTAAAAAAGTGAAGTGACTTTAGATAAGGACAATAAGAAGAAAATAAAACAAGATTGTATACTGGGAATGGGAGTAGAATAGGTAGGTATGATGTAGAGTAGATGTTTCATTAGGGAGATCTGATAACATCCACTGGACACAGCCCTTTAGGTAGTCAATGAAAAGTCTAGGAAGTTGTTAAAGGATTTAATTCCCAGATCATATTCTTTGTAAAAAGTTTTGATGTATGACGATTGGAACTAAGCATTATCTGAATTTATTATAGAATTTGAAATAAGTTCTGTGAGATTTTTAGTTACCTAAAAATAGTAACTTTGGAAGTATGCCTTTTGTATTTTGAAACTCAGGGTGATATTTTTATCTTGCAAAATGAAGGAAAAAATTGTATTTTTGTCATGTATCAGGCACTTAGAAATGTTTGCATGGTATTGCTAATGTTAACAAGTATAGTTCTGAATAAAAAAAAGGTAAAATGAGTTAGTTTATAACTGATTGCCCCCACCCACTCCTCCACTCCTTTTTAAAGAAACTGATCACCCATGAGAAGTTTGAAAGTGCATGTGAAGAACTCAGTAATGCATTACTTCAGGAACAACAGGCACAAATGCTATTGAAGGAACAGGCACAACAATTACAGGAGTTGAATTATAGACTGGAACTGCACTCCAGTGAGGAAGCTGACAACAAGCAAACTCTTGGAGAAGCTGTTAAGGTAGGAGAACACCTCTTGTGTAATGGCTTGTTTCTTCTATTTTGTGTGACTCTTGGAGAAATTCATGCATGTCTACTAACTCAGGAGTAGACTCCAAGATGTGAAATTTAATTCTATGGGAGCTTATTTAGGTGGAATGAAACATGGCTCTGAACCTAACTTACAAGAGTGAGTTCTCATGTATTGCATATCTCAAAGTAGGCTTTCCTCATTGGTTGAGAACAAAGTGGAGATCTTTCCAGTCATAATTTGTTTTTGTTTTCTCTTTTTTGCTTCATCTCTGTAGTTCTTTTCCTTTTCTTGTTTTGTACTGTTTAGACTTTGGAAAACTCCATGAATCTTCTGGGTTCTGGAAGGTTTTGCGTCTGGTTCTGTCATTCTTATGTAAGTGCGTGTTTAGAGGGAAGGGAGGTCTGGGTAGGAAGTGTTGTGTTCTACCTGTTACATATTCCTGACAGTGGTGTTTGGAAGGGAAAAGAGAAGTTAGTCTAAGAGCAACACTGCCTCTTGAATTGCTCTCTGGTTTCCTGTCTTGGGATACAGTGCCTCATCCCACGCATTGCCATTCACCATACCATGAAGTCCTTATAAGTGCTGCCCAATGTTGGTGCCATGCCCTTGAATTTTCAGAATTGTGAGACAAGAAACCTCTTTCCCTATAAAGTTACCCAACATCAAATGTTTTGTTAGAGTAGTGAAAAATGAACTAATATAATACTAATGTAGCTAAATCTTTATATAAATACCTGAGATTTTTTCATTAGGATAAATTCCCAGAAGAGGAATTATTAGGTTAAAAGCCGGTCAGTGATCTGGCTCACTAGGCTAATCCTCTGCCTAGCGGTGCCGGCACCTCAGGTTCTACTCCCGGTCAGGACACCGGATTCCGTCCCAGTCGCTCCTCTTCCTGTCCAGCTCTCCGCTGTGGCCCGGGAATGCAGAGGAGGATGGCCCAAGTCCTTGGGCCCTGCACTCACATGGGAGACCAGGAGAAGCACCTGGCTCCTGGCTTCGGATCAGCACAGTACGCCAGCCGCAGCGGCCACTGGGGGTGAACCAATGGAAAAGGAAGACCTTTCTCTGTCTCTCTCTCTCTCTGCCCACTCTGCCTATCAAAAAAAAAAAAAAAAAACCACCTAGGTTAAAAGCCAAATATGGCCGGCGCCGTGGCTAAATAGCCTAATCCTCCGACTTGAGGCGCCGGCACACCCAGTTCTAGTCCCAGTTGGGGTGCCGGATTCTGTCCCGGTTGCCCCTCTTCCAGGCCAGCTCTCTGCTGTGGCCCAGGAGTGCAGTGGAGGATGGCCCAAGTGCTTGAGCCCTGCGCCCGCAAGGGAGACCAGGAGAAGCACCTGGCTCCTGCATTCAGATCAGCGCAATGCGCCAGCTGTGGCAGCCATTGGAGGGTGAACCAACAGCAAAGGAAGACCTTTCTCTCTGTTTCTCTCTCTGTGTCACTGTCCACTCGGCCTGAAAAAAAAAAGCCAAATATGTTTCTCATGTTGCATGTATCATTTGTTCTTGAGCAAATTTTTACCTATTACATTATCTCCTAACATGTACCATAATTTCAATTTTTGTCTATCTGGTTATTCCTATTTTAAATTTTTGCCAATTTGATAGGTATATCATTGTTACTGTAATTTGTTTCTCTGTTAAGCAAATTGAACATGTTTATAAACATATTGGTCAGTAAACAAAATTTGAAAGCTTTATCCTCTAATAAATCATGTAATTAATCCTGTTTTTGTTTTTGTTTTTGTTTTTTTTTTTTTTTTTTTTTTTACAGGCAGAGTGGACAGTGAGAGAGAGAGAGACAGAGAAAGGTCTTCCTTTGCCATTGGTTCACCCTCCAATGGCCGCCGCGGCCTGTGCACTGCGGCCAGTGCAGCATGCTGATCCGAAGCCAGGAGCCAGGTACTTCTTCTGGTCTCCCATGGGGTGCAGGGCCCAAGCACTTGGGCCATCCTCCTCTGCACTCCCGGGCGACAGCAGAGAGCTGGCCTGGAAGAGGGGCAACGGGGACAGAATCTGGCACCCCGACTGGGACTAGAATCGGGTGTGCCGGCGCCGCAAGGTGGAGGATTAGGCTAGTGAGCTGCGGTGCCAGCCAGTTAATCCTGTTTTATTAAATCATCATAATTGTGTCACATTGGAGACTTTTTCTGTAATAGTATGTAATTTGTGTTGAGATACAGTATCTTCTGTTAGATAAACAGCTGTTCATATTAATTTCTTTAAAGTGCTGGTAGCTTAAATGTTATTGTCAAAAGTAGAGAATTGTTTAATACTATCTCTTGATTAGAACTGGCAGGTGGTAATGTGAAAATGCTCTCTTGTGGGAGTCAGCATAGTTATGTAGAAAAAGCACTGGCCTCGGAATAAGTATTCCTGAATGTAAATCCAAGTTCTTGGACAAATTACTCTACATTTCTGGGCCTCAATATCCTGCAAAAATAAGGATAATGAGGATTTCTATGAGAATGAATTCAGATACTATTTAAAAAGCAGGTATATGCTTGATAAGTGTTCTTTGGTGTTTTCAGAAATACTTCTAAAAAGCTTTTGAACCATGTCCTGTACACAACTTCTTTTTAAAAATTAAATATATTATTTCTTTGTTATAAAATGAACAGATTATAAATAGATGATATGGAAATGCAGAAGAAAAAACAAGTTACCTATGCTGTGTCATCTGAAAAGATTGTTTCCAATGTATTTTCTGTATGTAATAGTTTTTATAAATCACACTTTGGTCTAGAATATCTTTCTATAAAATATAGCAAGATGCTGAATAAGGTAATTTGGTATCACAAAAATCTCCAAGGACAAAAATCTAGCAATCAACAATGTCAATCAGCTCCAGCATTTGGAAATCAAAGTTAGCATGGTGAACAGGTGCTGGGTTTATCCTGGAGGCAAGTAGCAACAACAATGCCAACAGCAGGAGACTAAATGTTGGGTTCCATCACTGGATAGGAGTTTGAACTTGAGATCTTCATATTAAGGAACTGCTGAATTGTCTAAAAGGGATAATCTCAGGTCACTAGGATCCCATTGCTCTTGCAGAAGTGAGTGCAGGATTCTCTGTGGAAGAGGCTTGCTTCATATAGTTCCTTTGGGAGCTCCTAACGAGTAAGATCACCCAAGTAACTGACACATGGATAGACAGATATATTAATCTTATGAACATCTAAACTCTCTTGTCAATCCCAATTATTTGTGCTTTCTGAGTTTTTCTGCATAAACAATCGTATCCTTTGTTCTATAGTGAGGGTGTTGTTTATCCCCACTTCCAAATGTTATACCATTAGTATTTTTTGCCTAGTAGAAGTAGGTGTGCAAGGCATCCTTTCCTTGTTCCCAACGTTAAATAAAATCTTTCTGAGACTGCATTAAGAAGGGAAGTTTGCCATAAATTTCTAGTTGATAATCTTTGTCGGGTTAAGGGAGTTATGTGCTTAGAGTATGCATAATTTTTTAAAAAGCATGAATAGATATTGGATATTATCAGACACATTTTATGTATTTATTGAGACAATGATATGGTTTTGAATTATAAAGGTTGGACATCCCTAACAGGAAATCTAAAACCTGTAATTATCTAAAATCCAAAACTTCTTGACTGCCTAAATGACACTTTAAATTTTTCAAGTTTCAGAACATTACAAAATGAGATTTTTAGAAGAGAAATGCCCAGCTGATAAAATTTGTGAAATATTCCAAACTCTGAAAAACTCTTTAAAAGCTGTAGCACTTCTTGTCCCAGGCCTTTTAGATAAGGAATACTCCACCTATATCTTGTTGGCAAACTGGTCTGCATTTTGGACTGTGAGTTATGAATGGTCTTGTACGTTTAAGGGATTATAAAGCCAAACAGACAAACATAACTAAAGAAGACTGTGTCACACAGGCTGCATGTGGCACACAAAACCTGAAGTATTTTCTATCTTAAGTTTGCTAGCTCCTGGATTATATTATTCACTCTGCTCATGTTAATCCAGCCTTGTGTTACTCAGATAAACCTGCTGTGCTTATTTATATGTAATAAATGCTATACTCTAATTTTTAATTTTAGATTTATGACGTTTAGGTCTACAGTCTTAATTGAGACTGTGTTGGAACTTTATCTCTCATACTATCATTGAAATGTTTTGTATCAAGTTTGTGCTAACATACAAGCACTTCTTGTAGGTTTGCATTCCAAACATCTGAAGTGGTGTCTGCTATGTGCTGTGGTAACTGTGTTTTATAAACTGGATAATTCAAAAATAAGAGGTACTTGTTTCTCATGGTCCTAGAGGCTGGGAAGTCCAGTATCAGAGTATCAGCATGCAGTGAGGGACTTCTTGATATATCATTCCATGGCAGAGGGTGGAAAGGCAAGAACCACAAATGCATCTACAAGCAGAAAGACAGCCAAACTCATCCATTTATTTATTTAATTATTTAAATTTTTTTTATTATTTGTTTGAGAGGTGGTGTTACAGACAGTGAGAGGGAGAGACAGAGAGAAAGATCTTGTGTCCGTTGGTTCACTCCCCAAATAGCCACAATGGCCAGAACTGCGTAGATCTGAAGCCAGGAGCCACAGCTAGGAGTTTCTTCCAGTCTCCCACATGGGTGCAGGGCCCTAAGGACTTGGGCCATCTTCTACTGCTTTCCCTGGCCATAGCAGAGAGCTGGATAGGAAGAGGAGCAGCCAGGACTAATACCAGTGCACACATGGGATGCTGGTGCTGCAGGCTGTTTTAATATTTACTTATTTATTGAATTACACAGAGAAAGAGAGAATGAAACATTCACACAGAGAGAGAATAAAAGAGTCAATGAGAGAGAACTCTCCTGTCCACTGGTATATTGCACAAATGCCCACAAAGGCTAGGATTAGGACAGGCTGAAGCTGGAAACCAGGAACTCAATCCAGGTCTCGCATGTGGTTGGCAGTGACTTAAGCACTTGAGCCAGGGTGTGCATTAGCAGGAAGGTGGAGTTGGGAGTGGAGCTAGGAGTGGAACCCAGGAACTCCAATATGGAATGAGGGATTCCCATGTGGTTTCTTAAGCACTGTATCAAATGCCTGCCCAAAAGCTAGCCATTTATAAGGAATCCACTCCCGTGGTAACTCACTGCTGTCATTAATCCATTCATGAGGGGTCAGATCCTTCATGACCTAATGACGTCTTAAAGGTCCTACCTCTCAATAGCTAGATTAGTGATTAAATTTCCAACACTTGAACTTTGTGGGGACATATTTACCTTATAGCAAGTGGAAACTAGATAAAATGAAGTTAGAGGTATATAGCCTCACTTAGAGTGAGCAACATATTCAGGCACTCGAAATGAAGAGGATATCCAAAACCAAATGTGAGAAGGTGCTGAAGTCCAGACAGCTCACTGACGCATGCAAACCTGGCTGTAGGCTCGAGTTGCTAACATGACATCAGGGAAATCTAGGGCTCCAAGCCTCATGAACAAGAGGAGACCTAGCTGTGTCAAGTGGGGAGTGAAGAAGGGCTGCCCCACTGTGAAATGGGGTCTAGGAAACCCTGCTACCGGCTACATGAGAATTTGACCTCTACTATGGACTGTGGGTAGGAAAAATGTTGCTAAATATATTGGAACCCTAGGCTATGTCACAAATGATGATGGGATCTCAGTTTGCACTAGCTTTTGACTGATTAGCTGAGAAGTGGCCTTTAAAATGGTCCAGTTCTTAAAGAATCAAGGTGACCTTGTAAAAGGAATCTTGAAATATTCAGTAGAGTTGCTTCTGTAACTCAGAGAACACAAACAAGACTTTATTGGAAAATTCAGTATTAGCAATCATGTAAAGAACTGCACAAATGAGAAGATGTGTGCTTCCAGAGGTATAAATATTAGAAATGATGCAATCAGGGACTTGAAAACACACTTTGAAAGTGTTTATAAATGTGCTAAGAGATATGAGTATCTACCATTTTGATGCATATTTCCTTTATAGACCCTGTTTCCATTGAGAATCATTTTCTTTCTGCTTGAAGAACTATCTTTCATGTCTCAGATGATGCATTGTTTTAAAAAATATTCCATATACATGTTGTGTCAACATTTTTTTCAGTATTTGGAAAATATTGTTCCTTGTTCTTCTGGCTTGCATAGTTTCTGACAAGAAACAGGTATTTATCTTATCTTGTTAATCTTGGTGTAATGTGTCTTCTTTTCAGCTGCTTTTAAGGTTTTCTTTTTGTATTTGGTTTCTGGAAGGTTGATTATGGTGGGTCTTCTGTGATTTCTTTGTGTTTTTCCTACTGGGAGTTTACTGAGCTTTTAAAAAGTTTCTGTGGTTTCTTGTGTAAGTTTTTTTTAACTTTTTTTAATAAATATAAATTTCCAAATAAATTATGGATTACAGTGGCTTTCCGCCCCATAACTTCCCTCCCACCCACAATCCTCCCACCTCCTGCTCCCTCTCCCATTCCATTCACATCAAGATTCATTTTCAATTCTCTTTATAAACAGAAGATCAATTTAGTATATATTAAGTAAAGATTTCAACAGTTTACACTCACACATAAACATAAAGTGTAAAGTACTGTTTGAGTACTAATTATACATTAATTCACATTGTACAACACATTAAGGACAGAGATCCTACATGAAGAGTAAGTGCACAGTGAGTCCTGTTGTTGGCTTAACGAACTGACACTCTTGTTTATGGTGTCAGTAATCACCCTAGGCTCTTGTCATTAGTTGCCCAGGCTATGGAAGCCTTTTGAGTTCACTGACTCTGATCTTATTTAGACAAGGTCATAGTCAATGGGAAAGTTCTCTCCTCCCTACAGAGAAAGGTACCTCCTTCTTTGATGGCCTGTTCTTTCCACTGGGATCTCACTCGCAGAGATCTTTCATTTAGGTCTTTTTTTTTTTTAGCCAAATTGTCTTGGCTTTCCAGGCCTAAAATACTCTCATGGGCACTTCAGCCAGATCCAAATGCCTTAAGGGCTGATTCTGATGCCAGAGTGCTATTTAGGACATCTGCCATTCTATGAGTCTGCTGTGTATCTCGCTTCCCATGTTGGATCATTCTCTCCTTTTTAATTCTATCAGTTAGTATTAGCAGACACTAGTCTTGTTTATGTGATCTTTTGACTCTTAGTCCTATCATTATGATCAATTGTGAACTGAAATGGATCACTTTGACTAGTGAGATGGCATTGGTACATGACACCTTGAAGGGATTGAATTGGAATCTCCTGGCACATTTCCAACTCTATATTTGGGGCAAGTCAGCTTGAGCATGTCCCGAATCGTACATCTCTTACCTCTCTTACATTTAACAGAGATCACTTTCCAGTTAAATTTAAACACCGAGGAATAATTGTGTGTTAATTAAAGAGTTCAACCAATAGTATTAAGTAGAACAAAAAAATACTAAAAGGGATAAAGTATTGAGTTGTTCATCAACATTCAGGACAAGGGTTGATCAAGTCATCGTTTCTCATAGTGTCCATTTCACTTCAACAGGTTTCCTTTTTGGTGCTTGGTTAGTTGTCACCGATCAGGGAGAACACATGATATTTGTCCTTCTGAGACTGGCTTATTTCACTCAGCATAATATTTTCCAGATTCCTCCATTTTGTTGCAAATGACCAGATTTCATTGTTTTTTTACTGCTCTATAGTATTCTATAGAGTACATGTTCCATAATTTCTTTATCCAGTCTACTGTTGATGGGCATTTAGGTTGATTCCAGGTCTTAGCTATTGTGAATTCAGCTGCAATAAACATTAAGGTGCAGACAGCTTTTTGTTTGCCAATTTAATATCCTTTGGGTAAATTCCAAGGAGTGGGATGGCTGGGTCGAACGGTAGGGTTATCTTCAGGTTTCTGAGGAATCTCCAGACTGACTTCCATAGTGGCTTGACCAGTTTGCATTCCCACCAACAGTGGGTTAGTGTCCCTTTTTCCTCACATCTTCCCCAGCATCTGTTGTTGGTAGATTTCTGAATGTGAGCCATTCTAACCGGGGGGGAGGTGAAACCTCATTGTGGTTTTGATTTGCATTTCCCTGATGGCTAGTGATCCTGAACATTTTTTCATATGTCTGTTGGCCATTTGGATTTCCTCTTTTGAAAAATGTCTATTGAGGTCCTTGGCCCATCTCTTAATTGGGTTGTTTGTTTTGCTGTTGTGGAGTTTCTTGATCTCTTTGTAGATTCTGGTTATTAATCCTTTATCTGTTGCATAGTTTGCAAATATCTTTTCCCATTCTGTCACTTGCCTCTTCACTTTCCTGACTGTTTCTTTTGTAGTAAAGAAATTTCTCAATTTGATGCAATCCCATTTGTTAATTTGGCTTTGACTGCCTGTGCCTCCAGGGTCTTTTCCAAGAAGCCTTTGCCTGTGCCTATATCTTTCAGGGTTTCTCCAATGTTCTCCAATAATTTGATGGTGTTGGGTCGTAGATTTAGATCTTTAATCCATGTTTGTTGTGGTGGATTTGTTTCTGAGAGGAAGAGCATGGTGAGGAAAGAGGTGCGGAGTCACCACACAGACCCCGAGAGTTGGGTGAAAGCAGGCCTGAGGCAAGTAGCATGCAGACTCGTTTATTTCAGTTGCAACAGCTGCTTATATAGCCAAGGCAGCCAATCCAGTCAAGGGGCGGTCTATGCCCTAACCAATCACAGCCTGTTGCCAGGTAGTTTCCAAAGCCATCCAATCACAGCCTGTTGCCAATCAGGCTCTATTACCAGGCAGTTTCTGGAACCATCCAATCACAGCCTGTTGTCAGTCAGGCTCTGTTGTCATGTGGTTTCCGAAGCTATCCAATCACAACCTGCTCTCAGTCAGGCTCTGTTGTCGTGTGGTTTCTGAAACCATCCAATCACAGCCTGTTGCCAGGCAGTTTCTGTTGCCAGTGGCCATCTTGGCACGACCTTCTCACCTTCTCATTCCACCACATTTCCCCTTTTTCATTTTTGAGCAACGGGAGGCATGATTCTTGGCCATACCATTGTTGACCCCATTTCCATGTGGTCTCCGTACACGCCTGTGCTTGTCTTAGGTTGTCCCCCAGGGGATCTTACCCACCATTGATTACCAGCACTCAAAACAGGAGACCACAGGAGTGCTTGCTCAGATGGAGGTAAGAATGAAGAACAGTGATAATAAGGAATGGCATGACACACACGGGCTGTGGGCCATTTGAGTGGCTGATCAGAGCTAGTGGGGTATAAAGCAGTAATGGATGTGGCTATGGGCAGTTTCTCAGTGTAGGATGATCGGGCAGGTGTGTCTGCCAACAAGGCAGACTCCCAGTCTTGTTTCAACTGGTTCTGTTTGGCTGTCACTTGCAGGCTTGATGTTTCTGGCTGGTACCCAAATGGGCTGTTCCGCATTCTCTGGATAGACACAAGCATATCCTTGACCCTTGGTTAGCAGAGGGTGTGGTCCCTTCCATTCTCCTGTCAGGGGTCTTTCCACCTAACCATAGGGGCTGGGGGCTGGGATGGAAAGGATCCCCAGTGTTTATAAGCTGGGCTGATCCCTTGGGAATCAAAACTAAGAAATTTGATAGTGAAAAGGACCTCTGTCAAAGCAAGCTGTGGGTCCAGGGGCATATGATGGTTTTTCTGTCTTTGTAAGAGATCTTTAATTGTCCTATGAGTTCTTTCAATGATTGCCTGTCCATGTGGTTTCTATGGGATACCTGTGGCAGACTGTATGTTCCAGAATGTCAGGAAGAAATTAAATTCCTGTGATGTATACGCTGGCCCATTATCAGTCTTTATGGTTCAGGGGACACCAAGAACCAGATTGGCTGATTTAACTGCCTTTATCACATTACTAGCCTTTTCTCCAGATTGGGCTGTTGCAAATACAGCCTTTGAATAAGTATCTACCACCACATGGACAAACTGAAGTTTACCAAAGGAGTTCATGTGGGTGACGTCCACTTGCCAGAGCTTATTAGGAGCAAGGCCTCACGGGGTCACTACTGCTTGTTGCAGTGGGCCTAATGGGGGGAGGGGTACACAATTCTTGCAAGAGTGCACTAGGTGTTTGCATTGGCTCATTGTTAGCTCCGGGAAAAGCAATTTTATGTTGCTTGCTGACATATGAAATTTTTGGTGTAGAATATGGCCTTGTTCTAGGTGTCCAATGGAAGCCGTGTTGCAGAAGATAAGACGATCAACCTTTTTTGTTGCCTTGGTTAATAAAGCCAGGTAACCCAGTAAGTGATCTAATGTGCGAGTTATACCATGGGTATTTTCTGTTCTCAGTTAGCTCTTTAAGTGTTGTGAATGTGTGATCAATTGGCTTATTGGTCGGGTTAACGACTGCAAAGGGGGCCGGCGCTGCGGCTCACTAGGCTAATCCTCTGCCTTGCGGCGCCAGCACACCAGGTTGTAGTCCCAGTCGGGGCGCTGGATTCTGTCCCAGTTGCCCCTCATCCAGGCCAGCTCTCTGCTGTGGCCAGGGAAGTGCAGTGGAGGATGGCCCAAGTGCTTGGGCCCTGCACCCCATGGGAGACCAGGAGAAGCACCTGGCTCCTGCCATCGGATCAGCACCATGCGCTGGCCGCAGCACGCCAGCCACGGTGGACATTGGAGGGTGAACCAACAGCAAAGGAAGACCTTTCTCTCTGTCTCTCTCTCACACTGTACACTCTGCCTGTCAAAAAATAAAAAAAATAAATAAAAATTTAAAAAAAAGACTGCAAAGGGGATCATCTTTGCAACCTGTACTGAGTATTTGCTGTCCGAAAACATATTTACCAGCCCATCCTGGCTATGGAGTAGAACCTTGATTATTGCCTTTATTTCTCCCAATTGTACTGATGCCCCGTGGGGTTCTACATGGATCCTATCTTTTTCTGTTGAGGATTTGATCACTATTCCAAACAGTAACTTGTTAGCATCCATAAATGCACACAGTGCCATGGGTATAGGTTGATTAGCAGGGAAAGTATGTGTTGGATAGTCTATTTCTAAGGTTTGTAATATCTGGAGTAGCCTGTCTGCTGGCAGGTGATTGTCAACCTGTCCTGGGAAATTTATCATTAAAGTTTGAAAGAGCATGCTATTCTGCATCACTGTCAACAGTTCTAATTGTGATAGGGGTAGGACCACTATGTCTGGTTCTGTGTTAAATATCTTATTGGCATAATATCTTAATTTAAGTCCCATCATAAGGATGGCATCTACTTTGTTAACTACTTTACAACACTCACTCCAGGCTATGTGCACCCAAAAAAGTGGTCTATTTTGTTGCCAAATAACTCCTAAGGGGGCCTTGAGGGTATATATGGTTATGGCAAATAGAGGCACTGAGGGTCATATCTAAAGGTTTTTAAACTTGATAACTGGGTGTTGATCTTTTCTATAGTGGATTTGGCTGCTGATGTCAATGTGATTTTTGAAGAAGGGCTGTTCCCCTTAGTCAGTAAATCGTATAGTGGTCTAAGCTCTGCAGGTGTTAGGGGAAGGAAGGGCTTCAGCCAATTGATTTGGCCGCATAGTTGCTGATGTTCATTAAGTAAGTATTTATACTTGACTTTTAGGTTTGGGCCCATTGGAGATACATGGGAGGAGATGTGATAACCCAAGAATTGAAAGGGAAGAAAATGTTGTACCTTTCCTGTGGCAATAGACAAACCCAGGAATTGTAAATTTCTTACTGTATCACTTACACAGGCATTCAGAGTTGCTGCATTTTTGTGAGCAAGTAAGATATCATCCACATAGTGTATGACCAAGCACTGATCTTTAAGTGTGCTGGTCACATGAGAAACGTATTTTTGGCAAATGGCCAGGCTATTTTACATGCCTTGTGGGAGTACTGTCCACTGAAATCTTTTTGCAGGGAGCTGGAAATTGGGCTTCCATGCTGTAAAGGCGAAGTAGGCCTTATCCTGCTCTGTGATGGGAATGGAAAAGAAACAATCTTTGATATCAATGGTAACTATGTGTTATCCGTTAGCAATGGCCCCTGGATTCAGAATGCCAGCCTGGAATCTGAGTATTCTAACAGGCTCCTCTGGCTGGCGTCTGGGAACTGGCTCTAGGTGGAATCAGCTGTTCCTTGAGGTTACGATAACTGCAGTGAAGTCATCCCCACTTTCTCTTTTTCTAGTCAAGAAGTGGCGTTGTTATAACACCAACCATCTTTTTTATGATTTTGTTGATGGCTCTCAAATCCTGTAGTAGCCTATATTTTCCCTGTTTCTTTGGTATCACAAAAATGGGCGTGTTGTGAGGGCTAGTGGAGGGCTCTATGTGTCCCTTTTCCAATTGTTCCTGTACCAGTTCTCTAAGGATGCCAAGTTTGGGTTGTAATATTGGCCACTGCTCTACCCAGATGCTTCCTGTTTTTTCCCATTCAGTGGGGATTGGGCCTGGCTTTTGTATGAGGTGAGCAGTGGCCACTAGAATTGGGGTGAATCTTACTTGTAGGATCTCCATTAAAGCTGTTGGCTCTTGGAGATTTGTGATCCATAGTGAGGACCACTTGCATTTGTGAGAGCACATCTCTTCTCCATAAGGTCGTGGAAACCTCAGCAATTAGGAGAATGGACATTTTGATGATATTGATTCTTCCAATCCATGAGCATGGAAGGTTTTTCCATTTTTTGGTATCCTCTTCTATTTCTTTCTTTAAGATTTTGCAGTTCTCATTGTAGAGATCTTTAACGTCCTTGGTTAAGTTTATTCCAAGGTATTTGATTGGTTTTGTGGTTATTGTGAATGGGATTGATCTTAGAAGTTCTTTCTCGGCTGGCGCTGTGGCTCAATAGGCTATTCCTCTGCCTTGTGGCACCGGCACACTGGGTTCTAATCCCGGTCGGGACACCGGATTCTGTCCCGGTTGCCCCCCTTCCAGGCCAGCTCTCTGCTATGGCCCGGGAGTGCAGAGGAGGATGGCCCAAGTCCTTGGACCCTGCACCCACAAGGGAGACCAGGAGAAGCACCTGCCTCCTGGCTTCAGATCATCAAGGTGCCCCGGCTGCAGCGCGCCGGCCATGGTGGCCATTGGAGGGTGAAACAACGGCAAAAAGGAAGACCTTTCTCTCTCTCTCTCTCTCTCTCCCTCTCTCTAACTATCCACTCTGCCTGTCAAAAAAAAAGTTCTTTCTCAGCCATGGCATTTCCTGTGTATACAAAGGCATGGGACTTTTGGCATTGATTTTATATCCTGCTGCTTTGCCAAACTCTTCTATGAATTCCAATAGTCTCTCAGTAGAGTTCTTTGGATCCCCTAAATAAGGAATCATATCATCTGCAAAGAGGGATAGTTTGACTTCTTTCTTCCCAATTTGTATTCCTTTAATTTCTTTTTCCTGCCTACTGGCTCTGGCTAAAACATCCAGAACTATATTTTATCAGCAGTGGTGAGAGTGAGCATCCCTGTCTGGTACCAGATCTCAGTGGAAATGCTTTCAACCTTTCCCCATTCAATAGGATGCTGGCCGTGGGTTTTTGATAAATTGCTTTGATTATATTGAGGAATGTTCCTTCTATACCCAATTTGCTTAGAGTTTTCATCATGAAAGGGTGTTGTATTTTATCAAATGCTTTCTCTGCATCTATTGAGATAATCATATGGTTTTTCTTCTGCATTTTGTTAATGTGGTGTATCATATTGACTGATTTGTGCATGTTGAACCATCCTTGTATACCAGGGATAAATCCCACTTGGTCTGGGTGGATGATCTTTCTGATGTGTTGTTGCATTCTATTGGCCAGAATTTTATTGAGGACTTTTGCATCTATGTTCATCAGGGATATTGATCTGTAATCTTCTTTCAATGCTGCATCTTTTTCAGGCTTAGGAATTAAGGTGATGCTGGCTTCATAGAAAGAATTTGGGAGGATTCCCTCTTTTTCAATTATTCTGAATAGTTTGAGAAGAATTCGGCTTATTTTTCTTTAAATGCCTGGTAGAATTCAGCAGTGAATCCATCTGGTCCTGGGTTAAAAAAATGGGGCAGCTGTGTGTGGCTCATGTGTGACAGACACACTAATAGGAGATATTAATAGGGCAGCCAGCTGGGGTATATGGAAACTCCTCACAATTTTTGTGTTGTACATTTAAAATTAACAACACTCATACAATTTTAGAAAATATTTATTTGAAAGACTAAGTTAGATGAATGGGGGCAAGGAAAGAGAAGGAGAGAGATCTTCCATCTGCTGGTTTACTCTCCAAATGGCCACAACAGCAGAGCTGGGGCAGACTGAAGCCAGGAGCCTGGAGCTCTATCCAGGTCTTCTCCATGGGTGCAGGGGCCCAAACCCTTGGGCCATCTTCTGCTGCTTTCCCAGGTGCATTAGTGGGCACTTGGATCAGAAGTGGAGCAGCTGACACTAGAACCTGTGTTCATACGGGATGCTGGTGACACACAGATGGTGGCGACACAACACCAGCCCTATAATATGTTTTAAAAAGAAAGCAATATCAGCAGAGCACACATGCACACTTTGCTTTCAGAGAGGACAAGACGATGTGGAAGACGAAGCCTGCAGTGGACAGCAAGCCCCACCAGTGTGCAAGGGGAAAGGCGTCTGGTGAGCGCCTAGGACAGAAATAGCAGCTAACGCATCAGACTTCTCAAGGGGCTCAGCTTACACAACTCCAACTGAAATATTCAAGGGCAACAAACTTTGTTTTTAAGATTTATTTATTTGAGCCAGCGTCGTGGCTCCATAGACTAATCCTCCACCTTGTGGCACCAGAACACGGGGTTCTAGTCCCGGTTGGGGTGCCGAATTCTGTCCCGGTTGCCCCCCTTCCAGGCCAGCTCTCTGCTATGGCCCGGGAGTGCAGAGGAGGATGGCCCAAGTGCTTGGGCCCTGCACCTGCATGGGAGACCAGGAGAAGCACCTGGCTCCTGGCTTCAGATCAGCATGGTGCGCCAGCTGCAGCGCGCCAGCCGTGACGGCCATTGAAGGGTGAACCAATGGCAAAAGGGAGACCTTTCTCTCTGTCTCTCTCTCAGTGTCCACTCTGCCTGTCAAAAAAAAAAGATTCATTTATTTGAAAGGCAGAGTGACAGCGAGAGAGAGACAGAGAGAGAGAGAGACAGTGAGAAGGAGATAGAGAAAGGTCTTCAATCCACTGGTTCATTCCCCAGGTGGCCACAATGGTCAGAACTGGGCTCTTTCTCCATCTCTTTCCATCCCCTCCATGGCTGAGGGCTTCCTCCAAAACCCTATGCAGTTTTTCTCTCTCTCTGTCTCTCTCTCTCTCTCTCAAGAGCTGGGAGAAAACTGCATGCTTGGCACTTGCCTTTAGTGTGTGGGTGTGGGTGTGAGTGTGTGGGTGTGTATGTATGTATGTATGTGGGTACGTATGCATGCATGTATGTATGTGTACATGTGTGTATATATGTGTATATGCATGTATGTGTAAGTATGTATGTATTTGGGAGTGGTGTGTGGTTGTGTATGTACACATGTATGTGTTCGTATGTATATGGGGGATGGGTGTGTCTCGGTGTGTATGTATGTAGGCATGTGTATGTATGTATGAATGTGTGTATATGGGTGTGGAGGTGGGTATGTGGGTGCATCTGTGTGTGTGTGTGGCTGTGTATGAATCTATGTATGTCTATGTATATATGTGTGTGTGTGTGTATCTATGTGTATATATGTTTGTGTCTATGTGTCTTTGTGTGTGCGTTTGTGTGTCTCTGTGTGTGTGTATCTCTGTGTGTGTGTCTGTCTTGTGTGTGTTTGTGTGTGGTGTGTATGTATGTGTGCGTGTGTGGCAGCAGGACATCTTCGCCTCCTGAAGTTCAAGCTCTGCCTTACAAGGCGCATTTTCACAAATTCTTTGTGAGAACTAGCAAAAGAGGAGAGAATCTGAGAGCGCTGATGTCTACCAGGAAACCCCCAAATGTCTGCATCAGGAACTCCAATGGATTCTTGCTTAAAGCAAACCAAAGCTCTTTGTTGCTGTTCCCTCTGCAGTGCCCAGGTCCTCTCGCTGCAGCCGCACAGCCTTTACCCCCGACCAGCTGGGGTTGCTGCAAGCTGTTTTAGAAACCAGCCACTGCCCAGATTGGAGGCGAGTCAAAGAGTTAGCGTCCGAGCTTCATCTGGATGTGTATGTGATCAAGGTATGTCCTGAGCCCCGCGCCCTCCGCGCCGCGCACTCACTTGCTGTGGTCACCGCTGCGCTGGCTGCTCAGGGCAATGGCCAATGCGCGCGCTGCGCTTCGCAGTCCCCGCGAGGCTGGCAGGCAGAGGCTGCCCCGGGTCTTGTCCCGAACTTCCTGCGTGTGGGCACTTGACAAGAAAGACTTCCCAGGGCGGACGGGGCGCTCGCGGCTGCATTGCGGTTGTGGTTGTGGGCTCAAGAGTTAAAGTCTGAGCCGCCTGGCGGTGGCGGCCAGGACCGCCCCTGGTGGATGGCGCCGCCCAGCACCAGCGCCAGGAGCCCGCCGAGAGCCACCCGCGCAGGCTGAGCCAACACGTGTGTGCAGGGAGCACGTTTCCAAATTGTATTTCTTTCAATGTATTGGATGAGACGCAATGAGACCGAATTTTTTTTAAATATGTTTTTATCTCTTTGAACGAGTTCGAGGCAGAGAGAGGCGTCTTCCATCGGCCGGTTCACTGCCCCCAGGGCCCACGGCGGCTGCGCGCGACCCCATGGCCGAATGACCCCACCAGGCCTCCCTGCTGAGGGTCTCCGCACCTCTCAGTACTGTGTCCTTAGAGACTGAGCTCCCAGAACGTGAGCCTTTGTGGTGCAAAGCCTAGCATGGAAAGTTCTAGGTTCTGCTGCGGAGGATCCCTTGGGAGCAGGGCAGAGGCTGCCCGGCCCCCTCCCGGGCCCGGCACAGCGTTTGAGAAAGAGGCTTGAGACCAGCTTGCCCACGCCACAAGGGCCCCGAGCTTCTGAGGCCCATGGGGTCTCCCTGGGGTCCTTGCCTCTGGAGTAACCTGTTCCCTCCCTCCCTCCCCAGACCTGGTTTAAAAATCAGCACGCCAAGCAAAGAAAACTGCAGCGAAAGGGCCATTCCCGCCAGCCCAGCGAGTCCACACCTCAGCCTCCTCCTCCTCCTCCGCTGCCACCACCACTGCTGCTGCCATTGCCGCCGCCACCGCCTCCGCCGCCGCCGCCAACATGCTCGGAGCTCAGCGCGCCTGCGGAGGAAGAGCAGGGCTCCGGGGGCTCCCAGGCGCAGTTATGGGGACAGTGGCCGTGGCTCACTCAGTTAATCCTCTGCCTGTGGTGCTGGCATCCCATATAGGTGCCGGGTCCTAGTCCTGGTTGCTCCTCTTCCAGTCCAGCTCTCTGCTGTGGCCCGGGAAGGCAGTGGAGGATGGCCCAGGTGCTTGGGACCTGCGCCTGCATGGGAGACCAGGAGGAAGCACCTGGCTCCTGGCTTCAGATCAGCACAGCGCCCAGGCCGGCTGTATTGGTCATTAGGGGGCGGGGGTGAACCAACGGAATGAACACCTTTCTCTGTTTCTCTCTCACTGTCGAACTCTGCCTGTCTAAATATAAAAGAAAAGAAAAAGTTATGCATGGCTTTCAAAAAATTGTTTTTTGCACCAGAATGAACCCATTTTTTGACTCATTTTTTCCATGCATTTCTTAGTCTCTCTGTATTTTCTCATGTTTCCTTTGCATTGGAAAAACCTAGTGTAGAGTGCATTTCTTGTCTGGAGACACAATCTTTCTCTTTTAAAAAGTTTTGTTTACGGCCGGCGCCGCGGCTCACTAGGCTAATCATCCGCCTAGCGGCGCCGGCACACCGGGTTCTAGTCCCGGTTGGGGTGCCGGATTCTGTCCCGGTTGCCCCTCTTCCAGGCCAGCTCTCTGCTGTGGCCAGGGAGTGCAGTGGAGGATGGCCCAGGTGCTTGGGCCCTGCACCCCATGGGAGACCAGGAAAGCACCTGGCTCCTGGCTCCTGCCATCGGATCAGCGCGGTGCGCCGGCCGCTGCGCGCCAGCGGCGGCGGCCATTGGAGGGTGAACCAACGGCAAAGGAAGACCTTTCTCTCTCTGTCTCTCTCTTTCACTGTCCACTCTGCCTGTCAAAAAAAAAAAAAAAGGTTTTTTTTAATGTGTTCATTGATAGGGCCGGCGCTGTGGTGCAGTGGGTTAAAGCCCTGGCTGGAAGTGCAGGCATCCCATATGGGCTCTGGTTCAAGTCCAGGCTGCTCCTCTTCTGATCCCGCTCTCTGGCATGGCCTGGGAAAGCAGGAAAAGATGGACCCCGGCACCCGCATGGTACACCGGGAAGAAGCTCCTGGCTCCTGCCTTTGGATTGGCACAGCTCAAGTCATTGTGGCCAGTTGGGGAGTGAAGCAGTGGATGGAAGACTCTCTCTCTCTCTCTCTTTCTCTCTCTCGGTGCCTCTCCTTTTTCTCTGTGTAACTCTGACCATCAAATAAATGAATCGACTTTTTTTAAAAAAAGAAAGTATATCCTTGAATGCAAGTTTTATAATAAAAATAAGCTCTTCCACATTGGTGCAGGGGTCCTATCTTTTGGCCATTGTCTGCTGCTTTGCTAGGCACATGAGCAGGGAGCTGCATAGGCAGTGGGGCAGCTGGGCCTTGCCCCAGTGTCCATATGGGACACCAGTGTTGCCAGTGGTGGGTTTTACCCACTCTGCCACAATGCCAGGCACCTTCTGAATATGAAAAAAAAAAAACCACATTTCCTTTGCATGTGTATTTGCATGGGTAGCTGCAATGACCAAGGGCTGGTGCAATCCAAAGCCAGGAGCCGGGAGCTCCATCTGGGTCTCCCATGTGGGTATGGGGGCCTGAGTACTTGGGCCATCTTCTACTGCTTTCCCAGGTGCATTTGTAGGGAGCTGGGTGGGAAGTGGAGCAGCCGGGACTCCAACTGGGACTCTGGGATAGGAACCCAGCATTGCAAGGCCTCCCAGGGGCCGGCCCCAGTGGCTGCATTCTAACCACGCACATGTGCTTCTGGCCTCCTTCTCCTCTGCCTGCGGCTCTTTCTCCATCTCTTTCCATGCCCTCCATGGCTGAGGGTTTCCTGCAAAGCCCTATGCAGTTTTTCTCTCTCTCTGTCTCTCTCTCTGTCTTTCTCATGAGCTGGGAGAAACTGCGAGCTTGGCACTTGCCTTCACAGGGTGTGGGTGTGGGTGTGTATGAATGTATGTATGTGTATGTACGTGTGTGTGTTTGTCTGTGCGTGTATTTGTGTTTGTGTGTGGGTTTGTATATGTATGCATATGTGTGTATATATATGTGTGTATCTTTCTGTGTGTGTCTGTATGTGTCTGTCTTTGTGTTAGTGTGTGGGTTCTTATGTATGTATGTGTATGTATGTATGTCATGGGTGTGTGGGTGTGTATGTATGAGTTTGTATGTGTGTGTGTGTTTCTGTGTATGTGAGTTTCTGTGTCTGTGTCTTTCTGTGTGTGTGGGTTTGTATTTATGTATGTGTGTGTGTGTGTGTGTGGCAGCAGGACATCTTCCCCTCGTGAAGTTCAAGCTCACGTTGAAAATGCATGACCATGAGATCAGGCTCTGCCTTTCACGGTGCATTTTCCAACATTCCTTTGGGAGACCCAGGCAAAAAGGAGAGACCCCGAGAGCACTGCTGTCTACCTGGTGAATTCCGAAATGCATGCAGTGGCTGCTGCAGTCAAAGCCGGCATCAGGATGGCCAAAGGATTCTTTCTGAAAGCAAACCAAAGCCCTTTGTTCCTGTTCCCTCTGCAGCGCCCAGGTGTGCTCGCCGCAGCCGCACGGCCTTTACCCCCGAGCAGTTGGGGATGTTGAAAGCTGTTTTAGAAAAGACCCCCTGTCCTGACTGGGAGAAGATACAAGAGTTAGCGGCAAAGCTATGTTTGGATGAGTGCGTGATCAAGGTATGTCCCGAACCCTGCGCCCTCCGTGCCACGCACTCACTTGCGGTCACTGCTGTGCTGGCCACTCAGGGCAGTCGCCAATGCACGCACTTCGCAGTCCCTTCGAGGCTGGCAGGCAGAGGCTGCCGCGGGGCTGGTCCCAAAGTCCCTGAGGGTGGGCGCTTCACAAGATAGACTCCCCCTGGTGCTCCTGGCTGCCTTGGGGCAGAAGAGTTCAAGTCTGAGCCAATGGAGAGGACCCCACCTGGTGGATGGTTCTGCCCAGCCCGCGGGAGCCAGCCCAGAGCCGCCCGTGCAGGCAGAGCAAACACGTGCGTGCGGGCAGCGCGTTTTCAAATTGTATTTCTTTAAATGTATTGTGCGAGAGGCAATGAGACAGAATTTCATTTTAAGATTTATTTATTATTTATTTGAAAGAGTTCGAGGCGGCATCGACCCCATGGGTGAATGACCCCACCAGGCCTCCCCGCCGAGGGTCTCTGCACCTCTCAGTACTGTGTCCTGAGAGACCGAGCTCCCAGAACGTGAGCCTTTGTGGTGCAAAGCCTAGCGCGCAAAGTTCTAGGTTCTGCTGCGGAGGATCGCTTGGGAGCAGGGCAGAGGCTGCCCGGCCCCCTCCCCTTTACCTGATGCCTGCGGCTCCCTCCCGGGCCCGGCACAGCGTTTGAGAAAGAGGCTTGAGCCCAGCGTGCCCACGCCACAAGGGCCCGGAGCTTCTGAGGCCCATGGGGTCTCCCTGGGGTCCTTGCCTCTGGAGTAACCTGTTCCCTCCCTTCCTCCCCAGACCTGGTTTAAAAATCAGCGCGCCAAGCAAAGAAAACTGCAGCGGAAGGGCCATTCCCGCCAGCCCAGCGAGTCCACACCTCAGCCTCCTCCTCCTCCTCCGCTGCCACCACCACTGCTGCTGCCATTGCCGCCGCCACCGCCTCCGCCGCCGCCGCCAACATGCTCGGAGCTCAGCGCGCCTGCGGAGGAAGAGCAGGGCTCCGGGGGCTCCCAGGCGCAGTTATGGGGACAGTGGCCGTGGCTCACTCAGTTAATCCTCTGCCTGTGGTGCTGGCATCCCATATAGGTGCCGGGTCCTAGTCCTGGTTGCTCCTCTTCCAGTCCAGCTCTCTGCTGTGGCCCGGGAAGGCAGTGGAGGATGGCCCAGGTGCTTGGGCCCTGCGCCTGCATGGGAGACCAGGAGGAAGCACCTGGCTCCTGGCTTCAGATCAGCACAGCGCCCAGGCCGGCTGTATTGGTCATTAGGGGGCGGGGGTGAACCAACGGAAGGAAGACCTTTCTCTGTTTCTCTCTCACTGTCGAACTCTGCCTGTCTAAATATAAAAGAAAAGAAAAAGTTATGCATGGCTTTCAAAAAATTGTTTTTTGCACCAGAATGAACCCATTTTTTGACTCATTTTTTCCATGCATTTCTTAGTCTCTCTGTATTTTCTCATGTTTCCTTTGCATTGGAAAAACCTAGTGTAGAGTGCATTTCTTGTCTGGAGACACAGATACAATCTTTCTCTTTTAAAAAGTTTTGTTTACGGCCGGCGCCGCGGCTCACTAGGCTAATCATCCGCCTAGCGGCGCCGGCACACCGGGTTCTAGTCCCGGTTGGGGTGCCGGATTCTGTCCCGGTTGCCCCTCTTCCAGGCCAGCTCTCTGCTGTGGCCAGGGAGTGCAGTGGAGGATGGCCCAGGTGCTTGGGCCCTGCACCCCATGGGAGACCAGGAAAGCACCTGGCTCCTGGCTCCTGCCATCGGATCAGCGCGGTGCGCCGGCCGCTGCGCGCCAGCGGCGGCGGCCATTGGAGGGTGAACCAACGGCAAAGGAAGACCTTTCTCTCTCTGTCTCTCTCTCTCACTGTCCACTCTGCCTGTCAAAAAAAAAAAAAGGTTTTTTTTAATGTGTTCATTGATAGGGCCGGCGCTGTGGTGCAGTGGGTTAAAGCCCTGGCTGGAAGTGCAGGCATCCCATATGGGCTCTGGTTCAAGTCCAGGCTGCTCCTCTTCTGATCCCGCTCTCTGGCATGGCCTGGGAAAGCAGGAAAAGATGGACCCCGGCACCCGCATGGTACACCGGGAAGAAGCTCCTGGCTCTTGCCTTTGGATTGGCACAGCTCAAGTCATTGTGGCCAGTTGGGGAGTGAAGCAGTGGATGGAAGACTCTCTCTCTCTCTCTCTTTCTCTCTCTCGGTGCCTCTCCTTTTTCTCTGTGTAACTCTGACCATCAAATAAATGAATCGACTTTTTTTAAAAAAAGAAAGTATATCCTTGAATGCAAGTTTTATAATAAAAATAAGCTCTTCCACATTGGTGCAGGGGTCCTATCTTTTGGCCATTGTCTGCTGCTTTGCTAGGCACATGAGCAGGGAGCTGCATAGGCAGTGGGGCAGCTGGGCCTTGCCCCAGTGTCCATATGGGACACCAGTGTTGCCAGTGGTGGGTTTTACCCACTCTGCCACAATGCCAGGCACCTTCTGAATATGAAAAAAAAAAAACACATTTCCTTTGCATGTGTATTTGCATGGGTAGCTGCAATGACCAAGGGCTGGTGCAATCCAAAGCCAGGAGCCGGGAGCTCCATCTGGGTCTCCCATGTGGGTATGGGGGCCTGAGTACTTGGGCCATCTTCTACTGCTTTCCCAGGTGCATTTGTAGGGAGCTGGGTGGGAAGTGGAGTAGCCGGGACTCCAACTGGGACTCTGGGATAGGAACCCAGCATTGCAAGGCCTCCCAGGGGCCGGCCCCAGTGGCTGCATTCTAACCACGCACATGTGCTTCTGGCCTCCTTCTCCTCTGCCTGCGGCTCTTTCTCCATCTCTTTCCATACCCTCCATGGCTGAGGGTTTCCTGCAAAGCCCTATGCAGTTTTTCTCTCTCTCTGTCTCTCTCTCTGTCTTTCTCATGAGCTGGGAGAAACTGCGAGCTTGGCACTTGCCTTCACAGGGTGTGGGTGTGGGTGTGTATGAATGTATGTATGTGTATGTACGTGTGTGTGTTTGTCTGTGCGTGTATTTGTGTTTGTGTGTGGGTTTGTATATGTATGCATATGTGTGTATATATATGTGTGTATCTTTCTGTGTGTGTCTGTATGTGTCTGTCTTTGTGTTAGTGTGTGGGTTCTTATGTATGTATGTGTATGTATGTATGTCATGGGTGTGTGGGTGTGTATGTATGAGTTTGTATGTGTGTGTGTGTTTCTGTGTATGTGAGTTTCTGTGTCTGTGTCTTTCTGTGTGTGTGGGTTTGTATTTATGTATGTGTGTGTGTGTGTGTGTGGCAGCAGGACATCTTCCCCTCGTGAAGTTCAAGCTCACGTTGAAAATGCATGACCATGAGATCAGGCTCTGCCTTTCACGGTGCATTTTCCAACATTCCTTTGGGAGACCCAGGCAAAAAGGAGAGACCCCGAGAGCGCTGCTGTCTACCTGGTGAATTCCGAAATGCATGCAGTGGCTGCTGCAGTCAAAGCCAGCATCAGGATGGCCAAAGGATTCTTTCTGAAAGCAAACCAAAGCCCTTTGTTCCTGTTCCCTCTGCAGCGCCCAGGTGTGCTCGCCGCAGCCGCACGGCCTTTACCCCCGAGCAGTTGGGGATGTTGAAAGCTGTTTTAGAAAAGACCCCCTGTCCTGACTGGGAGAAGATACAAGAGTTAGCGGCAAAGCTATGTTTGGATGAGTGCGTGATCAAGGTATGTCCCGAACCCTGCGCCCTCCGTGCCACGCACTCACTTGCGGTCACTGCTGTGCTGGCCACTCAGGGCAGTCGCCAATGCACGCACTTCGCAGTCCCTTCGAGGCTGGCAGGCAGAGGCTGCCGTGGGGCTGGTCCCAAAGTCCCTGAGGGTGGGCGCTTCACAAGATAGACTCCCCCTGGTGCTCCTGGCTGCCTTGGGGCAGAAGAGTTCAAGTCTGAGCCAATGGAGAGGACCCCACCTGGTGGATGGTTCTGCCCAGCCCGCGGGAGCCAGCCCAGAGCCGCCCGTGCAGGCAGAGCAAACACGTGCGTGCGGGCAGCGCGTTTTCAAATTGTATTTCTTTAAATGTATTGTGCGAGAGGCAATGAGACAGAATTTCATTTTAAGATTTATTTATTATTTATTTGAAAGAGTTCGAGGCGGCATCGACCCCATGGGTGAATGACCCCACCAGGCCTCCCCGCCGAGGGTCTCTGCACCTCTCAGTACTGTGTCCTGAGAGACCGAGCTCCCAGAACGTGAGCCTTTGTGGTGCAAAGCCTAGCGCGCAAAGTTCTAGGTTCTGCTGCGGAGGATCGCTTGGGAGCAGGGCAGAGGCTGCCCGGCCCCCTCCCCTTTACCTGATGCCTGCGGCTCCCTCCCGGGCCCGGCACAGCGTTTGAGAAAGAGGCTTGAGTCCAGCATGCCCACGCCACAAGGGCCCCGAGCTTCTGAGGCCCATGGGGTCTCCCTGGGGTCCTTGCCTCTGGAGTAACCTGTTCCCTCCCTTCCTCCCCAGACCTGGTTTAAAAATCAGCGCGCCCAGCAAAGAAAACTGCAGCGAATGGGTCAGCACTGCCACCCCAGGGAGTCACCACCACCGCCAGGCTCAGAGCTCAGCGCACCTTCGCAGGAAGATCACGGCCCTGAGAGCTCCCAGGCTCAGGGCCCCGAGGTTGCCGAGGACCCGCTGCCCGCCGATCTGCACAACATCCATCTGGACCCCTCTGCACCCAGGGCTTAGTTGCCCCATGACGTCGGGGAGCTCCTCGGGGACGCCATTGTAGACAACGCGAAAGCCGGGGGGGCGGGGTGCGGTGGCCACGTTCGTGGGCTGCCGTCCTCCGCGTGCTCTTGGCAGTGGGTGGGCAGCGGGCCCACCCCGGGCCACGCACTAGGGGACGGGGCTGAGACTCGGGCGCCAGGACCCGCTTTCCAGTGGTCAAGTTCTCCCAGAGTTCTCGCCTCTGCTTCGCGCTGGTAGCTCAGCGCCTCAGGCCCGCCCCCTTGCTCTTACTGTCCAATCAGGAGCGAGGGAGGGATTCCTTCGGGCTCCAGCAGGGCAGGGATATTTTTTATTTTTTATTTGTTTGAAGGCAGAGTTACAGAGCAGTAGAGTTAGTGATGAGATAGAGGTAGAGAGAGATACAGAGAGATAGAGATAGGGATAGAGAGGTAGAGAGAGATACATAGTGATAGAGAGAGAGAGAGAGAGAGAGAGAGAGAGGCCTGCAGTGCCTGCATCCCGTAGGGGCCCCGGTCTTCCGATCCAGCTTTCTGCTATGGCTGGGAAGCAGTAGAGGATTTGCCCAAGTCCTCGGGCCCCTGGGCCTGTGTGTGTGGGAGACCCAGACCCAGAAGAAGCTCCGGATCCAGGCTTCGGAACAGCTCAGCTCTGGCTGTTGTGGCCATTTGGGGAGTGAAACAGCGAGTGCGAGACCTCTCTCTCCCTCTCTGGAACTCTGCCTTTCAAATCAATAAACACATCTGTAACAAAAAGTGCTTTTTATTTTTTTTTTTCAGTTTCATTACGTAGGTGGTTTTTTTTTTATCTTTTATTTAATGAATATAAATTTCCAAAGTACGACTCATGTGTTACAATGGCTTCCCCCCCCATACCGTCCCTCCCACCCACAACCCTCCCCCTTCCCACTCCCTCTCCCCTTCCATTCTCATCAAGATTCATTTTCGATTATCTTAATATACAGAAGATCAGCTTAGTATACCTTAAGTAAGTATTTCAACAGTTTGCTCCCACACAGAAACATAACGTGAAAAATAATAGATGATTTTTTTTTAAATGATGATGAAATCAGATCAGACCTATTGTCATGTTTAATCCCAGTGAGAGTCAAGTTGGGAATTGATAATTTCTTTCTTTCTTTTTTTTTTTTTTTTTACAGAAGATCAGTTTAGTGTACATTAAGTAAAGATTTCAGTCGTTTGCACCCCCATAGAAACACAAAGTGAAATATACTGTTTGAGTACTCGTTATAGCATTAAGCCTCAGTGTACAGCACGTTAAGGACAGAGATCCTACATGAGGAGTAAGTGCACAGTGACTCCTGTTGTTGACTTTACCAATTGACACTCCTGTTTATGGCATCAGTAATCTCCCCATGCACCAGTTATGAGTTTCCAAGGCTATGGAAGCCCCTTGAGTTCTCCGACTCTTATCTTGTTTAGACACGGTCATAGTCAAAGTGGAGGTTCTCTCCTCCCTTCAGAGAAAGGCACCTCCCTCTTTGAAGACCTGTTCTTTCCACTGGGATCTCACTCACAGAGATCTTTTTGCCAGAGTGTCTTGGCTTTCCATGCCTGAAATACTCTCATGGGCTTTTCAGCCAGATCCGAGAGCCTTTAGGGCTGATTCTGAGGCCAGAGTGCTATTTAGGACATCCGCCATTCTATGAGTCTGCTGAGTATCTCACTTCCCATGTTGGATCACTCTCCCCTTTATTTATTCTATCGGTTGGTGTTAGCAGATACTAGACTTGTTTATGTGCTCCCTTTGACTCTTAGTCCTTTCATTATGATCAATTGTGAACTGAAATTGATCACTTGGAATAGTGAGATGGCATTGGCACATGCCACCTTGATGGGATTGAATTGGAATCCCCTGGTATGTTTCCAACTCTACCAATTGTGGCAAGTCAGCCCGAGCATGCCCCAAATTATACATCTCTTCCCTCTCTTATTCCCACTTTTATGTTTAACAGGGATCACATTTCAGTTAATTTTCAACACTTAAGAATAACTGTGTGATAATTACAGAATTAAACCAGTCATATTAAGTAGAACAGACAAAAAAAAATACTATGAGGGATAATGTATTAAGTTGTCCATTAGCAGTCAGGGCTATGCTGATCAAGTCACCATTTCTCATAGTGTCCATTTCACTTCAGGAGGTTTCCTTTTTGGTGTTCAGTCAGTTGTCACCGATCAGGGAGAACATATGGTATTTGTCCCTTTGGGACTGGCTTACTTCACTCAGCATGATGTGTTCCAGATTCCTCCATTTTGTTGCAAATGACTGGATTTCGTTGTTTCTTACTGTGGTATAGTATTCTAAAGAATACATATCCCATAATTTCTTTATCCAGTCTACCATTGATGGGCATTTAGGTTGGTTCCAGGTCTTGGCTCTTGTGAATTGTGCTGCAATAAACATTAGGGTGCAGACCGCTTTTTTGTTTATCAATTTAAACTCCTTTGGGTAAATTCCAAGGAGTGGGATGGCTGGGTCGAACAGTAGGGTTATCTTCAGGTTTCTGAGGAATCTCCAGACTGATTTCCATAGTGGCTTGACCAGTTTGCATTCCCACCAACAGTGGGTTAGCGTCCCTTTTTCCCCACATCCTCGCCAGCATCTGTTGTTGGTAGATTTCTGCATGTGAGCCATTCTAACCGGGGTGAGGTGAAACCTCATTGTGGTTTTGATTTGCATTTCCCTGATTGCTAGTGACCTTGAACATTTTTTCATGTGCCTGTTGGCCATTTGGATTTCCTCTTTTGAAAAATGTCTATTGAAGTCCTTGGCCCATCTCTTAAGTGGGTTGTTGGTTTTGTTTTTGTGGAGTTTCTTGATCTCTTTGTAGATTCTGGTTATTAACCCTTTATCTGTTGCATAGTTTGCAAATATTTTTTCCCATTCTGTTGGTTGTCTCTTCACTCTCCTGACTGTTTCTTTTGCAGTACAGAAACTTCTCAATTTGATGCAATCCCAACAGTTGATTTTGGCTTTGACTGTCTGTGCCTCCCGGGTCTTTTCCAGAAATTCTTTGCCTGTGCCAATATCTTGAAGGGTTTCTCCAATGTTCTCTAATAACTTAATGGTGTCAGGACGTAGATTTAGGTCTTTAATCCACGTTGAGTGGATTTTTGTGTAAGGTGTAAGGTAGGGGTCTTGCTTCATGCTTCTGCACGTGGAAATCCAGTTTTCCCAGCACCATTTATTGAATAGACTGTCCTTGCTCCAGGAATTAGTTTTAGATCCTTGATCAAATATAAGTTGGCTGTAGATGTTTGGATTGATTTCTGGTGTTTCAATTCTGTTCCATTGGTCTATCCATCTGTTTCTGTACCAGTACCATGCTGTTTTGATTACAACTGCCCTGTAGTATGTCCTGAAATCTGGTATTGTGATGCCTCCAGCTTTGTTTTTGTTGTACAAGATTGCTTTAGCTATTCGAGGTCTCTTGTGCCTCCATATGAATTTCAGCATCATTTTTTCTAGATCTGCGAAGAATGTCTTTGCTATCTTGATTGGGATTGCATTCAATCTATAAATTGCTTTTGGGAGAATGGACATTTTGATGATGTTTATTCTTCCAATCCATGAGCATGGAAGATTTTTCCATTTTTTGGTATCCTCTTCTATTTATTTCTTTAAGGTTTTGTAATTCTCATCGTAGAGATCTTTAACATCCTTGGTTAAGTTTATTCCAAGGTATTTGATTGTTTTTGTAGCTATTGTGAATGGGATTGATCTTAGCAGTTCTTTCTCAGTCATGGCATTGCTTGTGTATACAAAGGCTGTTGATTTTTGTGCATTGATTTTATATCCTGCCACTTTGCCAAACTCCTCTATGAGTTCCAATAGTCTCTTAGTAGAGTTCTTTGGATCCTCTAAGTACAGAATCATATCGTCTGCAAAGAGGGATAGTTTGACTTCTTCCTTCTTGATTTGTATTCCTTTGATTTCTTTTTCTTGTCTGATGGCTCTGGCTAAAACTTCCAGAACTATGTTAAATAGCAGTGGTGAGCGTGGGCATCCCTGCCTGGTGCCAGATTTCAGTGGAAATGCTTCCAACTTTCCCCCATTCAATAGGATGCTGGCTGTGGGTTTTTTATAAATTGCTTTGATTATATTGAGGAATGTTCCTTCTATACCCAATTTGCTTAGAGTTTTCATCATGAAAGGGTGTTGAATTTTATCAAATGCTTTCTCTGCATCAATTGAGATAATCATATGGTTTTTCTTCTGCAGTCTGTTAATGTGGAGAATCACATTGATTGATTTGCGAATGTTGAACCATCCCTGCATACCAGGGATGAATCCCACTTGGTCTGGGTGGATGATTTTCCTGATGTGTTGTTGTATTCTATTGGCCAGAAGCATGAAGCAAGACCCCTACCTTACACCTTACACAAAAATCCACTCAACGTGGATTAAAGACCTAAATCTACGTCCTGACACCATTAAGTTATTAAAAGTGCTTTTTAAAAAGATTGATTTTCTTGTTACCACCACAGTCACGCTAATTAACATACCATCTGCTCGCTTTCTTACGATAAATTTTCAGAAATTATATTATTATAATTATTTCATTTTAATTTTTAAAGATTTTATTCATTGGGACAGCGTTCTAAGCCCCAGCCTGCAACGCCAACACCATATGGGCACTAGTGTTTCAAATAAAATAAAAGTGAATTTACCAGTACTCCAAATTGTGCCCTTTTACCGATATTTTAAAAAAAAAGATTTGTGAAATAAACTCAGTATTTTAATAAAGTAGAACTGTTACTCTTTTATTCACTTATTTAACCTTTCGTATGTAGATCAGCTTGATAGTATCCTGAAATCCCATGTTGAAATGCCCTGCCCCTCCAAATAGTCTCTGGAGTTCACCAATTTTTTTTTGACAATGTAATGCTCATATAGTCCCACCTCAGGACAGTAGTCAACAATGACAGCTATGAACACTTGTTTCCAAACGTCATTCTGCCTGTCTTACCTTATTCCAACTCCCAAAGTAAATTGGCATGTTGAAACAGCTTAGTGAACTTCTTCCCAGCCTGTAGTCCTTCACCTAATGTTGAGACAAGAAAGCTGTTTCGTGACTGTTTCCTTGGTTGGTCCTGGAATGACACTTCAAGCGGATTACACCATTTCTGAGTTGGAAATACTGTTGTGATCCCTATGCTTCCTGTTGTTTATCTTGATAGTTCTAAAAAGTACATGTGAGATGTATTTTCTGAATGCTTACAATTTGTAAGTTGCCTTGATTTTGACAACTGAAGGCTCCCTTTTAGGCTGAATCTCAGAAATGTGTAGCTTTTTCTGGCAAAGTCCACTGCCGCAGTTGTATCTTTTGTAAATGACTAGTATTCTGAGGTGTGATCATGTTCCTTTTTGTGAATTCATAAACTGGGCCCTGGGGGACTCTGGGTCTGATCTCCAGTTCTGGGCCATTGGGGATTTCAGGGTCCCACTTCCATCTGTTAGGCTTTGTGTTTGATTCTCTTGGATATTGTTCCTCATTCCTTTGTTTCAACTTTAGGAAAGACTATTTCCTGTCTTCTCAAATTTTTGTCACTTTCATTTTTAGCTTTAACTAAGTGCCTGGGTCCTTTGGAATGTACTTAAAATCTGAAAAATACTGTAATTACGAAGGCATCTCATCCCTGATGCTGTGCTATATTTTTCTCCCCCAACTTCCTTTCCTAGCTTGTTTTATGTTGATTTAGTAGGGTGGAGTATGATTACACATGAAGACAGCTTTGGGAGTGTGCAGTCCTTGCCCTTTCCAACTGGGCTGACTGTCGATCTGTGGGGTGTGTAGGGGGACAAAAGGTGTGGTAGGTGTCAGTGCCTCTAGTCATTGAGGTTAACAACCTCACTGATTTAATTGTTCTTCAGCAATTTGTGTTGCTTTTCTACTGATTCTAGTGGAGGCATAACAGGGAAAGATCTGCTTAGAGACTGAATTGCTAGACCAATCCCAAATGAAGTACTCAGCCAACTTACTGGATAAGTAACAGGTATTGAAGTAACACCATAAAGAAATGCTACCAAGAACCACATGATGCAGTCACTGCCCTGATTGGGCACTTGACTCTGTGTTGGGATGAATATGTAACATTTTCAGAAGTGGGATTAATATTTGGTTTTACCCTAATGGAAATACAATTATAACTTTTAAAATAAAAAAAAATTTGATATTTTAAAATGAATTAAACAGAGAGGGCATAACAGACAAAGACATCTTTCTGCTGGCTCACTCCCCAAAAAGCCATTACAGTCGGGGCTGAGCCAGGCAGCCCTCCTGAAGGGGCCGTTTATAGAGGGCACAGCCTCAGTCTGCACGTAGGACTGCACTACACCTGTGTAAGGTCTGCCATGCTGTGCCTGACCAGCAAGGGCTCCCTTGACCTCCTCTGGCTTGGGGATAGATTAAAACCAACAGATTGTAGACTGCCTAAACAAAGAATTGTCGCATACATTGGCTGCAGGAGCTAGTATTTCTGCAGCAAGCTATGAGTATCAGGAGAAGACACAAGACACCAGCAGATACCTGGGGAAATGGTTTCTTTTGCAGCTGAGGCTGCCCTGGGTGCTTAGGGGGCAGTGAAGACTCATGCACTTCTTGGTAATCTGAACACTTAAATTCGGAAATTAGTGTTGTGTTTGTAGGTAAAAGAAGCAGGCACTGAGAGCTGGATGGATGCCTCCAGGTCCTGTGTTAATCGCTGGATTAAAAGCCTAGTGAGTGTCATGGACTCACTCATTCAGCATCTCAGCCCATTTCTTTTGAGTTTGTACTTTCTGCATCACCTGAGGCTCAGA
Organism: Oryctolagus cuniculus; assembly: GCF_051225735.1. NCBI lineage: Eukaryota > Metazoa > Chordata > Mammalia > Lagomorpha > Leporidae > Oryctolagus > Oryctolagus cuniculus. The sequence goes on from NC_142884.1 coordinate 15,652,000, forward strand.
ATGAAACACCTGCCAATTTCAACCCCTCTTTGGTTCCTGTGCCTTCCTGGAGCTGTCCTGGGTAGGGTGCATCCTGGGGTGGGGCAGATGTCTCTGATTATCTGGCCTTGTCCTTAATTCATGTTGATTTCAAGAAGATATGGCAATACAGGCATTCATTCCCTAAGGAACAAAAGCAGAATTTATCATCAACAGACCCTTACTACAAGGAAAACCCAGGGTTGAGGCAGTGCTGTGGCACAATGTGTTAAGCTGCCACCTGTGACACTGGCATCCCATAAGAGCATCCATTTTTGAGTCCTGGGTGCTGCACTGTCAATCCAACTTCCTGCTAATGCACCTGGATAGGTAATAGAAGATGGTTCAGGTGCTTGGGCAACTGCTTGGGCTCTTGACTTCAGCCTGGCCAGCCCCCCCCGCCGCGTGTGGCAGCCATCTGGGGACATCAACCAGCAGATGAAAGATCTCTTTGTGTCTCTCTTTCCCCTCATCTACCCCTGTAACTCAGCATTTCAAATAAATAAGTCTTTGAGGACAAAAAGAAAGCTTGTGGGCTGGCATTGTGCAGTGGGTTGAGCTGCTGCCTGCCATGCTGGCATCCCATATCAGAGCACCAGTTTATGTCCTGGCTGTTCTGCTTCGAATCCAGCATCCTGTTCATTCACCTGGGTAAACAGCGGAAGATGGTCCACGTACCTGGAACCCTCCCTCCCTCATGAGAGACATGGATGGAGTTCTAGGTTCCTGGCTTTGGGCTGGTGCAGCCCTGAATCTTGTGAGAATTTGGGGAGTGCACCAGTGGATGGAAGATCTCTTTGTCTCTCCCTCTCTGTCACTCTGCCTTTCAAATCAATTAATAAATCATTTAAACACATAAGTTTATTAAATGTTTCACACGTGAGAATAATGATGCCAGATGAAATCCTAATTGATACAAATGAGCTCTGAAAATGAGTATCATGTTGCTGAATATAAAAGACTGCTTAGCTTTAATTGCTTTAAATGATAATCTTTAAAACAAAAAATTATTACTGTATGTTGTATTGTTTATAATTTGGTAGAGGTAAAATTATGAAATTGCAGAAGCATAAGAGGGTGAATGGAAACCTGTTGTTGTGGGGTTACTATATTGAAGGTGAAGAAGTCCAGTATCACTGGATGGCAGTGTGTGATAAAGAGAAGATATCTAATGTAAACTCTAGACCAACAACAAAAACAGGAGATAGAGCTTATGTGTAGGTACAACAGGACTTGTCTCCCAAAACGTGGAGTTGTTGAAACTGAAATGTCTTAATGTTGATGTTTGGTGGATTAATGGTGGAGATTTGGTATATTGAGGACATGTGAGAGGAGGGCCAATGGGACGTCTTTGGGTTTTGGGGGTGAGCCCTCAGAGGGTAGTTCTCACGAGAGGTTTGATTATTTGAGTAGTAGTTGGGTCTAGGTTTTCTCTCTTCCTCCTGGCTCAAGATGTGATTGCTCCCCTGCACCTACCATGAGCAGCTTTCACAGACACCAGAATATGGGATGCCTACCCTGAAGTGTAGCCTCCAAGCTGGAGGCTAAAATAAGCCTTGAATTTCCCAGAGTGCTTTCAGATTTAGAAAATCTGTGAGATCCTGAAAAATGTTTAATCCAAAAGAGGAAAAATGATGATGGAGGAAGAAAAATATCAAAATGGTGGATTTGCACTCAATGATACTTACATCGCATTTTTCATTACCAGCTTTTCATGGCCCACTATGGCCCTTAGCATACAGTCCAAGCTCTACCGAGTGATCCTTTAGGTGCATTTTCATCTGGATCTAATCTGTGTCAATGTTGCTCACACTTCTCCCAGAGCCCCATGCTCTCTACCATACACACACACCTGTGTGGTCAGCCACATGCCTGTGGTCACACTTCCCTGTAGAGACCTCTCATATGCTGTTACCTTGCACCAAACTGACCATCCTCAGAGCTATCGGGTATTAGGGGATGCGACTACAAAGTACATTTCTGTCTAACTTAGTATTTTCCCTTGATGAGTGAAAGTGTTGATTTTACTCAGAAATTTTGCGGACAGAAAGCCAGCATAACAAAAAATATATAATATATCAACCCTGTGTTTCCAAAAGAAAGTAATTAATTCTATCAAATACTTCAATAAAGACTAAACAAATGCTTATATAGGTTAATGATGAAACTTCAGTTTTCTGTGGTCTTTAGCTTTGATACCACAAGACTATGAGGGGCAGCTGTCTGACATCTTCCAACAAGATGCCCCGGGCCCTGCTGCTCTTTCTGTAGGTGCTGCTCTCTCCAGAAGAATAAAGACTTTATTGCACAAATCTCAAGTAATCCATGGCTTTTGTCCAGAAACACCAAAATGAGATTCCATCTGTCCTGAACTGCAAGTCAAAGTCCCCGAGCAGGGTGAAGAACAAAAAATGTCCAAGCCCCTGAGCTGCTGGCCTTCTGTTTGGCATTGAGGCCCACGCCACCACTGGTCAGCACCATGGCCAGCGCCACACACACAGCATCAGCACTGTGGACAGCTCAGAGGTTGGCAGGAGCTGAAACACTCTGAGATAAAAACTGCATAAGCCCAGGCCAGACAAGGAATCCAAAGTTGCCATGGAAGGATGGAATTTGTGATTTCCTTGAGGACCATAGACACAATCTAGGATGACATTTGGGACAATGAGCTGCTGCTCTTTGTATGGGGGACCAACTGGGCCTAAGGTATGAGGCACTTGAATAAGCCGGGTAGTACAGGGAGCTTCCCAGGGGAGTGAAATGTATTTGTGTAATGGGCATGAGCATTAGCTTCCGTGGAAGATAATTTCAGAAGGAGCACTTTCCATATCTTTGTTGAGAATAAGGCACAAAACTAGCCCAGCTTCAGAGAAAATGGAAGCATAAGGGTATGTATTCAGAGGCTGAGAGAAAGGACCAAGATTCCCAGGGAAAGAGGGAAACTGAAATGAGAGAGCCCTGTGTGCACTACAACCTTGTGTGCACTGCCCAAGCCCCACTCCCATCATCCACCAGTGCCATGACAACTCGAAAATGCCCAAAAGTTGGCACACAAGTAGAAGCCCCTCAATCCCTTCCCCAAGCCTCACCCTACTTGAATGTTCACTTAAGCCACAGACAGTGGCCCCTGTGCTTCCAGGACTAGGAAAGGACAGCCCCAAACCCTGCTAGCAGCAGCGTTCTCTCCTGGAGTTTAACTCTGCTCCCGCCTGTGGACTTTCCCTCTGTCTTGAAGTAGTTTGCTTCTCTGCTCACCTTTATCCACATGTCTTCCTTGATTCTCCCTCACCTGGAGGCAGGAACGAGGTCTAAGCCTAGCCAGGCCTCAAGAACCTGGGGCACTACTAGCTATGAGTCAGACACAGGTGGAGTTCAGGGACTGTGGCCTCCACTAGGTCCAGTCTTGGCTTGCTGTGGGGGAGTGAACCAGAAGAACTAGTTTCTCTTTCTGTTTCTTTCAAAAAGTGAAAATAATTTATAAAAAAAAAGAGAGCTTGTAACTACCAAATAAATAGAAAATATGTTTTCAAGGTGCTGGCTTTGTGGTACAGTGAGTTAAGCTGCTACCTAGAAGGCCAGCATCCCATATGAACATTGGTTCTAGTCCTGGCTGTTGCACTTCCAATCCAGCTCACTGCTATGGCCTGAGAAAGCAGTGGAAGATGGCCCAAGTGTTTGGGCCCTGTACATGTGGGGAGACCTGGACAGAAACTCCTGGCTCCTAGCTTTGGATTGGCCCAGCTCCAGTGATTGCAGTCATCTGGGGAGTGAACCAGAGGATGGAAGACATTTCTCTCTGTCTCTCACTCTATATATTTCTATAACAAGGAAAGATTCAGCACCATCTACCAGGTGCGGTCCTCGCCTCTGGCTCAGACTGAACTCTTCCTCCTGCAATGCAGGAGGAGGGAATGAGCGCCCGGGGGAATCATTCTTGTGAAGTGCCCATGTGCAGGGAGTTCGGGACAAGACCCGGGGCAGCCTCTGCCTGCCAGCCTCGCGGGGACTGGGAAGCGCGCACATTGGCAACTGCCCTGAGTGACTGCAAGTGAGTGCACAGTGCGGAGTGCGCGGGACTCAGGACATACCTTGATCACATACTCATCAATATACAGCTGAAAGGATAACGCTTCTATCTGGCTCCAATCTGGGCAGGTGGTGGTTTCTAAAACAGCTTGCAGCATCCCCAGCTGGTCGGGGGTAAAGGCCGTGTGGCTGCAGGAGAGGACCTGGGCGCTGCGGAGGGAACAGGAACAAAGGCCTTTGGTTTGCTTTAAGCAAGAATCCATTGGAGTTCCTGATGCAGGAACTGATTCCTGATCAGGAACAGTTCCTGATGGGGAGTGACCCGGTGGGTAGACACCAGCGCTCTCTCTTGGGGTCTCTCCTCTTTGCCAGGGTCTCGCAAAGGGATTTTGGAAAATGCACCGTGGAAGACAGAGCCTGATCTCATGGTCATGCATTTTCTACGGGAGCTTGAACTTCATGAGGGGAAGATGTCCTGCTGCCGCACACGCACACAGACACACACACATACATACAAACCCACACACAAACACACACAAGACAGACAGACACAGACACACACACAGAGACACACACACATGGATACACTGACACACACACACACTGAAAGACACACAGACATATATATATATGTACCCATAGATACACACTAACAGAAAGACACAGACATAGAGACATAGACATACATACATTCATACACAGCCACACACACACACACACACAGATGCACCCACACACCAACCTACAGAGGCATTTACACACATTCATACATACATACACACACATGCATACGTACACACCCAGACACACCCCTCCCCCACCTTCATACAAACACATACATGCATACATACACACAGACACACCCACTCCCAGGTACATACATACTTACACATAAATGCATACATGCACACCCACTCCCCCACACATACATATATTCATATACATGCATACATACACACCCACATACATACATACATACACACATGTACATACACATACATGCATGCATACATACCCACACACACAGACACAAACACACACCCACACCCACACACTGTCAAGGCAAGTGCCAAGCATGCAGTTTACTCCCAGCTCGAGAGAGAGAGAGAGAGAGAGAGAGGGAATAAAAATGCATAGGGCTTTGGAGGAAGCCCTCAGCCATGGAGCGGACAGAAAGAGATGGAGAAAGAGCCCAGTTATGACCATTGTGGCCACCTGGGAAATGAACCAGTGGATCAAAGACCTTTCTGTCTCTTTTTCTCACTGTATGTAACTCTCTCTCTCTCTCTCTCTCTCTGTCTCTCTCTCGCTGTCACTCTGCCTTTCAAATAAATAAATCTTAAAAACAAAGTTTGTTGCCCTTGAACATTTCAGCTGGAGTTGTGTAAGCTGAGTCCCTTGAGAAATCTGATACGTTGGCTGCTGTTTCTGCCCTAGGCGCTCACAAGACTGCCTTTTCCCCTTGCACACTGGTGGGGCTGGCCGTCCACTGCAGGCTTCGTCTTCCACATTGTCTTGTCCCCTCTGAAAGCAAAGTGTGCATGTGTGCTCTGCTGATATTGCTTTCTTTCTAAAACATATTTTATTATAGGGCTGGTGTTGTGTCACCACCATCTTGTGTGTCACCAGCATCTCATATGAACTCAGGTTTGAGTCTCAGCTGCTCCACTTCTGATCCAGCTGCCCACTAATGCACCTGGGAAAGCAGCAGATGATGGGCCAAGGATTTGGGCCCCCGCACCCATGGAGGAGTCCCGGATGGAGCTCCAGGCTCCTGGCTTCAGTCTGGCCCAGCTCTGCTGTGGTGGCCATTTGGGGAGTAAACCAGCAGATGGAAGATCTCTCCCTCTCTTTCCTTGCCCCCATTCATCTAACTTAGCCTTTCAAATAAATATTTTCTAAAATGTTATGAGTGTTGTTAATTTTAAATTTACAACATAAAAATTGTGAGGAGTTTTCATATACCCCAGCTGGCTGCCCCATTAATATCTCCTATTAGTGTGTCTGTCACACATGAGCCACACCCAGCTGCCCCAGATTTTTAATCCAAACTCCTTTCACCCCTCCAGCCCTCCCACTCTAGTCATCCACATCTGTGTTCAGATTCTTAGTTTCGCTCCCACACACAGAGGAGGACAGGTGGGACCGGTCTTTCTACACTGCTGGTCTCTGAGGAATGGTCTCCACAACCTTTCCCCACAGCATCAATGCTCTTCTCTTCTGCCACCCATGCTTCACCAGAAAATTCTTCCCAGCATTCATGTGGCTCTCACAGGGGCTCTCTTCAAGCTGGAGTTGAATCCTTCTTAGGGCCCCAAACCAGATTTGGTTCAGTAGGTGAAGGTGGGGCTCTAGGGGTGGGTGGCTCCTGTCCATCCTGGAGCTCAGCCAGAGGCCTTGTGGGGGGACAAAGAAAAGTCCAGGACCAGATGGATTCACTGCTGAATTCTACCAGACATTTAAAGAACTAACTCCAATTCTTCGCAAACTATTCAGAACAGTCAAAAAAGAGGGAATCCTCCCAAATTCTTTCTATGAAGCCAGCATCGCCTTAATCCCTAAGCCTGAAAAAGATGCAGCATTGAAAGAAGGTTACAGACCAATATTCCTGATGAACATAGACGCAAAAATCCTCAATAAAATTCTGGCCAATAGAATGCAACAACACATCAGAAAGATCATCCACCCAGACCAAGTGGGATTTATCCCTGGTTTACAGGGATGGTTCAATGTGTGCAAATCCGTCAATGTGATACACCCCATTAACAAAATGCAGAAGAAAAACCATATGATTATCTCAATAGATGCAGAGAAAGCATTTGATAAAATACAACACCCTTTCATGATGATAACTCTAAGCAAATTGGGTATAGAAGGAACATTCCTCAATACAATCAAAGCAATTTATCAAAAACCCACGGCCAGCATCCTATTGAATGGGGAAAAGTTGAAAGCATTTCCACTGAGATCTGGCACCAGACAGGGATGCTCACTCTCACCACTGCTATACAATATAGTTCTGGATGTTTTAGTCAGAGCCATTAGGCAAAAAAAAATAATAATAAATTAAAGGGATACAAATTGGGAAGAAAGAAGTCAAACTATCCCCCTTTGCAGATGATATGATTCTTTATTTAGGGGATCCAAAGAACTCTACTAAGAGACTATCGGAACTCATAGAAGTGTTCAGCAAATAGCAGGATATAAAATCAATGCACAAAAAACCCATGCCTTTGTATACACAGGAAATGCCATGGCTGAGAAAGAACTTCTAAGATCAATCCCATTCACAATAACCACAAAAACAATCAAATGCCTTGGAATAAACTTAAACAAGGATGTTAAAGAACTCTGCGATGAGAATTACAAAATCTTAAAGAAAGAAATAGAAGAAGATGCCAAAAATGGAAAAATTTTCCATGCTCATGGATTGGAAGAATCAATATCATCAAAATGTCCTTCTCCTAATTGCTAAGGTTTCCACGACCTTATGGGGGAGAGATGTGCTCTCACAAATGCAAGCGGTCCTTACTATGGATCACAGATCTCCACAAGCCAACAGCTTTAATGGAGAGCCTACAAGTAAGATTCACCCCAATTCTAGTGGTCACTGCTCACCTCATACAAAAGCCAGGCCCAATCCCCACTGAATGGGAAAAAACAGGCAACATCTGGGTAGAGCAGTGGCCAATATTACAACCCAAACTTGGCATCCCTAGAGAACTGGTACAGGAACAATTGGAAAAGAGACACATAGAGCCCTCCACTAGCCCTCATAACAAACCCATTTTTGTGATACCAAAGAAACGGAAAATATAGGCTACCACAGGATTTGAGAGCCATCAACAAAATCACAAAAAAGATAGGAACATTCCAGGCTGGCATTCCCCATCCAGGGGCCATTCCTAATGGATACCACATAGTTACCATTGATATCAAAGATTGTTTCTTTTCCATTCCCATCACAGAGCAGGATAAGGCCTACTTCGCCTTTACAGTGAGAGCCCAATTTCCAGCTCCCTGCAAAAAGATTTCAGTGGACAGTACTCCTACAAGGCATGAAAAATAGCCCTGCCATTTGCCAAAAATACATTTCTCATGCGACCAGCACACTTAAAGATCAGTGCTTGGTCATACATTATGTGGATGATATCTTACTTGCTCACGACAATGCAGCAACTCCGAATGCCTGTGCAAGTGATACAGTAAGAAATTTACAATTCCTGGGTTTGTCTATTGCCACAGGAAAGGTATAATATTTTCCTCCCTTTCAATTCTTGGGTTATCAAATCTCCTCCCATGTATCTCCAAAGGGCCCAAACCTAAAAGTCCAGTATAAATACTCACTTAATGAACATCAGCAACTATGCGGCCAAATCAATTGGCTGAAGCCCTTCCTTCCCCTAACACCTGCAGAGCTTAGACCACTATACGATTTACTGACTAAGGGGAACAGCCCTTCTTCAAAAATCACATTGACATCAGCAGCCAAATCCACTATAGAAAAGATCAACACCCAGTTATCAAGTTTAAAAACCTTTAGATATGACCCTCAGGTGCCTCTATTTGCCATAACCATATATACCCTCAAGGACCCCTTAGGAGTTATTTGGCAACAACACAGACCACTTTCTTGGGTGCACATAGCCAGGAGTGAGTGTCGTAAAATAGTTAACAAAGTAGATGCCATCCTTATGATGGGGCTTAAATTAAGATATTATGCCAATTAGATATTTAACACAGAGCCAGACATAGTGGTCCTACCCCTATCACAATTAGAACTGTCGACAGTGATGCAGATTAGCATGCTCTTTCAAAAGTTCATGATAAATTTCCCAGGACAGGTTGACCTGCCAGCAGACAGGCTACTCCAGACGTTACAAACCTTAGAAATAGGCTATCCAATACATGCTTTCCCTGCTAATCAACATATACCCATGGCACCGTGTGCGTTTACAGATGTCAACAAGTTCCTGTTTGGAATAGTGATCAAATCCTCAACAGAAAAAGATAGGATCCAGGTAGAACCCCACGGGGCATCAGTACAATTGGGAGAAAAAGGGCAATAATCAAGGTTATACTCCTTAGCCAGGATGGGCCGGTAAATATGTTTTCGGACAGCAAATACTCAGTACAGGTAGTAAAGACGATCCCCTTTGCAGTCTTTAACCTGACCAATAAGCCAATTGACCAGATGTTCACAACACTTAAAGAGCAGAGAACAGAAAACACCCATGGTATATCTCACACATAAGATCACATACTGGGTTACCTGGCTTTATTTTCCAAGGCAACAAAAAGGCTGATCGTCTTATCTTCTGCAACACGGCTTCCATTGGACACCTAGAACAAGCCTGTATTCTACACCAAAAATTTCATATTTCAGCAAGTGACATAAAATTGCTTTTCCCAGAGATAACAATGAGCCAATGCAAACACCTAGTGCACTCTTGCAAGAATTGTGCACCCCTCGCCCCATTAGGCCCACTGCAACAAGCAGTAGTGACCCCGTGAGGCCTTGCTCCTAATAAGCTCTGGCAAGTGGACGTCACCCACATGAACTCCTTTGGTAAACTTCAGTTTGTCCATGTGGTGGTAGATACTTATTCAAAGGCTGTATTTGCAACAGCCCAATCTGGAGAAAAGGCTAGTAATGTGATAAAGGTGGTTAAATCAGCCATGCTCGTCCTTGGTGTCCCCTGGACCATAAAGACTGATAAAAGGCCAGCGTATACATCACAGGAATTTAATTTCTTCCTGACATCCTGGAACATACAGTCTGCCACAGGTATCCCATACAACCCACAGGGACAGGAAGAACTCATAGGACGGTTAAAGATTTCTTACAAAGACAGAAAAACCATCATATGCCCTCAGACCCACAGCTTGCCTTGACAGAGGTCATTTTCACTATCAAGTTTCTTAGTTTTGATTCCCAAGGGATCATCCCAGCTTATAAACACTGGGGATCCTTTCCATCCCAGACCCCAGCCCCTATGGTTAGGAGGAAAGACCCCCTGACAGGAGAATGGAAGGGACCACACCCTCTGCTAACCAAGGGTTGAGGATATGCTTGTGTCTTTCCAGAGAATGCAGAACAGCCCATTTGGGTACCAGCCAGAAGCATCAAGCCTGCAACTGACAGTCAACCAGAACCAGCTGAACAAGACTGAGAGTCTGCCTTGTTAGCAGATGCACCTGCCTTATCATCCTACCCTGAGAAACTGCCCATAGCCACATCCATTATTGCTTTATACCCCACTAGCTCTGTTCAGCCCCTCAAATGGCCCATAGCCTGAGTATGGTCATGCCATTCCTGATTACCCTGTTCCTCATTCCTACCCCCATCTGAGCAAGCACTCCTGTGGTCTCCTATTTTGAGTGCTGGTTAGTCAATGACATATAAGATCCCCTGGGGGACAACCTAAGACAGGCACAGCCGTATATGGAGACCACATGGAAATGGGGTCAACAAGGTTATGACCAAGAATCATGACTCCCATTGCTCAAAAACGAAAAAGGGGAAATGTGGTGGAATGAGAAGGTGAGAATGTCATGCCAAGATGGCCACTGGCAACAGAAACTGCCTGGCAACAGGCTGTGATTGGATGGTTTCAGAAACCACACAACAACAGAGCCTGACTGACAACAGGTCGTGATTGGATGCTTCAGAAACCACATGACAATAGAGCCTGACTGACAACAGGCTGTGATTGGATGGTTTCAGAGACTGCCTTGCAACAGAGCCTGACTGGCAACAGGCTGTGATTGGATGGCTTTGGAAACTACCTGGCAACAGGCTGTGATTGGTTAGGGCATAGACCGCCCCTTGACCAGATTGGCTGTCTTGGCTATATAAGCAGCTGTAGCAACTGAAATAAACAAGTCTGCTCTCACCCAACTCTCAGGGTCTGTGTGGTGACTCTGTGCATCTTGCCCCCACCATGCTCTTCCTCTCAGAAACGAATCCACCACAACAAACATGGATTAAAGATCTATATCTACGACCCAACACCATCAAGTTATTAGAGAACATTGGAGAAACCCTTCAAGATATTGGCACAGGCAAAGAATTTCTGGAAAAGACCCAGGAGGCATAGGCAGTCAAAGCCAAATTAACAATTGGGATTGCATCAAATTGAGAAGTTTCTGTACTGCAAAAGAAACAGTCAGGAAAGTGAAGAGGCTACCGAGAGAATGGGAAAAGATATATGCAAACTATGCAACAGATAAAGGATTAATAACCAGAATCTACAAAGAGATCAAGAAACTCCACAACAGCAAAACAAACAACCCACTTAAGAGATGGGCCAAGGACCTCAATAGACATTTTTCAAAAGAGGAAATCCAAATGGCCAACAGAAAAAATGTTCAGGATCACTACCCATCAGGGAAATGCAAATCAAAAGCACAATGAGGTTTTACCTCACCCCGGTTAGAATGGCTCACATACAGAAATCTACCAACAACAGATGCTGGGGAGGATGTGGGGAAAAAGGGACACTAACCCACTGTTGGTGGGAATGCAAACTGGTCAAGCCACTATGGAAGTCAATTTGGAGATTCCTGAGAAACCTGAATTTAATCCTACCATACAACCCAGCCAACCCACTCCTTGGAATTTACCCAAAGGATATTAAATTGGCAAACAAAAAGCTGTCTGCACCTTAATGTTTATTGCAGCTCAATTCACAATAGCCAAGACCTGGAATCAACTTAAATGCCCATCAACGGTAGACTGGATAAAGAAATTATGGGACATGTACTCTATAGGAAACTATACTATAAAATCCTGTCATTTGCAACAAAATAGAGGAATCTGGAAAACATCATGTTGAGTGAAATAAGCCAGTCCCAGAGGGACAAATGTCATATGTTCTCCCTGATCGGTGACAACTAACCTAGCACCAAAAAGGAAACCTGTTGAAGTGAAATGGACACTGAGAAACAGTGACTTGATCAGCCCTTGTCCTGAATGTTGATGAACAACTCAATACTTTATCTCTTTTAATATTTTTTGTTCTACTTAATATTATTGGTTGAACTCTTTAATTAACACACAATTATTCTTAGGTGTTTAAATTTAACTGGAAAGTGATCTCTGTTAAATATAAGAGTGGGAATAAGAGAGGTAGGAGATGTACAATTGGGGACATGCTCAAGCTGACTTGCCCCAAGTGGTAGAGTTAGAAACATACCAGGGGATTCCAATTCAATCCCATCAAGGTGGCATGTACCAATGCCATCTCACTAGTCAAAGTGATCCATTTCAGTTCACAATTCATCATAATGATAGGACTAAGACTCAAAGGGATCACATAAAAAAGACTAGTGTCTGCTAATACTAACTGATAGAATTCCAAAGGAGAGAACGATCCAACATGGGAAGCGAGATACACAGCAGACTCATAGAATGGCAGATGTCCTAAACAGCACTCTGGCCTCAGAATCAGCCCTTAAGGCATTCAGATCTGGCTGAAGAGCCCATGAGAGTATTTTAGGCATGGAAAGCCAAGACAATCTGGCAAAAGAAAAAAGACCTAAATGAAAGATCTCTGCGAATGAGATCCCAGTGGGGAGGAGAGAACTTCCACTTTGTGACTTTGTCTAAATAAGATCGGAGTCAGCGAACTCAAAAGGCTTCCATAGACTTGGCAACTCATGACAAGAGCCTAGGGTGATTACTGATGCCATAAACAAGGGTGTCAATTTGTTAAGCCAACACCAGGAGTCACTGTGCACTTACTCCTCATGTAGGATTTCTGTCCTTAACGTGTTGTACAATGTGAATTAATGCTATAACTAGTACTCAAACAGTACTTTTTTATTTTTTTCTTTCTTTCTTTTTCTTTTTCTTTTTTTTTTTTTTTTTTTGTTGACAGGCAGAGTGGACAATGAGAGAGAGAGACAGAGAGAAAGGTCTTCCTTTTGTTATTGGTTCACTCTCCAATGGCCACCACAGCTGGCGCACTGCGGCCAGCGCACTGCGCTGATCCAAAGGCAGGAGCCAGGTGCTTCTCCTGGTCTCCCATGGGGTGCAGGGCCCAAGCACTTGGGCCATCCTCCACTGCACTCCCAGGCCACAGCAGAGAGCTGGCCTGGAAGAGGGGCAACCGGGACAGAATCCGGCGCCCTGACCGGGACTAGAACCCGGTGTGCTGGTGCCGCAAAGCAGAGGATTAGCCTATTGAGCCACGGCACTGGCCACAAACAGTACTTTATTCTTTGTGTTTATATGTGGGTGCAAACTGTTAAAATCTTTACTTAATATATACTAAATTGATCTTCTGTATATAAAGATAGTTGAAAATGAATCTTGATGTGAATGGAATGGGAGAGGGAGCATGAGATGGGAGGATTGTGGGTGGGAGGGAAGTTATGGGGGGAAAAAGCCACAGTAATCCGTAAGCTGTAGTTTGGAAATTTATATTTATTAAATAAAAGTTAAAAAAAACTTATACAAGAAACCACAGAAACTTTTTAAAAACTCAGTAAACTCCCAGTAGGAAAAACACAAAGAAATCACAGAAGACCCACCATAATCAACCTTCCAGAAACCAAATACAAAAAGAAAACCTTAAAGCCAGCTGAAAAGAAGACACATTACACCAAGATTAACAAGATAAGATAAATACCTGTTTCTTATCAGAAACTATGCAAGCCAGAAGGACAAGGAACAATATTTTCCAAGTACTGAAAAAAATGTTGACACAACATGTATATGGAATATTTTTCAACACAATGCATTATCTGAAACATAAAAGATAGTTCTTCAAGCAGAAGGAAAATGAGTCTAAATGGAAACAAGGGTATACAAAGGAAATATACATCAAAATGGTAGATATTCAGATCTCTTAGCACATTTATAAACACGTTCAAAGTGTGTTTTCAAGTCCCTGATTGCATCATTTCTAATATTTATACCTCTGGAAGCACACATCTTCTCATTTGTGAAGTTCTTTACATGATTGCTAATACTGAATTTTCCAATAAAGTCTTGTTTGTGTTCTCTGAGTTACAGAAGCAACTCTACTGAGTATTTCAAGATTCCTTTTACAAGATCACTTTGACTCTTTAAGAACTGGACCATTTTAAAGGCCACTTCTCAGCTAATCAGTCAAAAGCTAGTGTAAACTGAGACCCCATCATCATTTGTGACATAGCCTAGGGTTCCAATATATTTAGCAACATTTTTCCTACCCACAGTCCATAGTAGAGGTCAAATTCTCATGTAGCCGGTAGCAGGGTTTCCTAGACCCCATTTCACAGTGGGGCAGCCCTTCTTCACTCCCCACTTGACACAGCTAGGTCTCCTCTTGTTCATGAGGCTTGGAGCCCTAGATTTCCCTAATGTCATGTTAGTAACTCTAGCCTACAGCCAGGTTTGCATACATCAGTGAGCTGTCTGGACTTCAGCACCTTCTCACATTTGGTTTTGGATATCCTCTTCATTTCGAGTGCCTGAATATGTTGCTCACTCTAAGTGAGGCTATATACCTCTAACTTCATTTTATCTAGTTTCCACTTGCTATAAGGTAAATATGTCCCCACAAAGTTCAAGTGTTGGAAATTTAATCACTAATCTAGCTATTGAGAGGTAGGACCTTTAAGAGGTCATTAGGTCATGAAGGATCTGACCCCTCATGAATGGATTAATGACAGCAGTGAGTTACCACGGGAGTGGATTCCTTATAAATGGCTAGCTTTGGGGCAGGCATTTGGCACAGTGCTTAAGAAACCACATGGGAATCCCTCATTCCATATTGGAGTTCCTGGGTTCCACTCCTAGCTCCACTCCCAACTCCACCTTCCTGCTAATGCACACCCTGGCTCAAGTGCTTAAGTCACTGCCAACCACATGTGAGACCTGGATTGAGTTCCTGGTTTCCAGCTTCAGCCTGTCCTAATCCTAGCCTTTGTGGGCATTTGTGCAATATACCAGTGGACAGGAGAGTTCTCTCCAATTGACTCTTTTATTCTCTCTGTGTGTGAGTGTTTCATTCTCTCTTTCTCTGTGTAATTCAATAAATAAGTAAATATTAAAATGGCTTGCAGCACCAGCATCCCATATGTGCACTGGTAATAGTCCTGGCTGCTCCTCTTCCAATCCAGCTCTCTGCTATGGCCAGGGAAAGCAGTAGAAGATGACCCAAGTCCTTAGGGCCCTGCACCCATGTGGGAGACTGGAAGAAACTCCTAGCTGTGGCTCCTGGCTTCAGATCTACGCAGTTCTGGCCATTGTGGCTATTTGGGGAGTGAACCAACGGACAGAAGATCTTTCTCTCTGTCTCTCCCTCTCACTGTCTGTAACACCACCTCTCAAACAAATAATAAAAAAAATTTTAATAATTAAATAAATGGATGAGTTTGGCTGTCTTTCTGCTTGTAGATGCATTTGTGGTTCTTGCCTTTCCACCCTCTGCCATGGAATGATATATCAAGAAGGCCCTCACTGCATGCTGATACTCTGATACTGGACTTCCCAGCCTCTAGGACCATGAGAAACAAGTACCTCTTGTTTTTGAATTATCCAGTTTATAAAACACAGTTACCACAGCACATAGCAGACACCACTTCAGATGTTTGGAATGCAAACCTACAAGAAGTGCTTGTATGTTAGCACAAACTTGATACAAAACATTTCAATGATAGTATGAGAGATAAAGTTCCAACACAGTCTCAATTAAGACTGTAGACCTAAACGTCATAAATCTAAAATTAAAAATTAGAGTATAGCATTTATTACATATAAATAAGCACAGCGGGTTTATCTGAGTAACACAAGGCTGGATTAACATGAGAAGAGTGAATAATATAATCCAAGAGCTAGCAAACTTAAGATAGAAAATACTTCAGGTTTTGTGTGCCACATGCAGCCTCTGTGACACAGTCTTCTTTAGTTATGTTTGTCTGTTTGGCTTTATAATCCCTTAAACGTACAAGACCATTCATAACTCACAGTCCAAAATGCAGACCAGTTTGCCAACAAGATATAGGTGGAGTATTCCTTATCTAAAAGGCCTGGGATAAGAAGTGCTACAGATTTTAAAGAGTTTTTCAGAGTGTGGAATATTTCACAAATTTTATCAGCTTGGCATTTCTCTTCTAAAAATCTCAATTTGTAATGTTCTGAAACTTCAAAAATTTAAAGTGTCATTTAGGCAGTCAAGAAGTTTTGGATTTTAGATAATTACAGGTTTTAGATTTCCTGTTAGGGATGTCTAACCTTTACAATTCAAAACCATATCATTGTCTCAATAAATACATAAAATGTGTCTGATAATATCCAATATCTATTCATGCTTTTCAAAAAATTATGCATACTCTAAGCACATAACTCCCTTAACCCGACAAAGATTATCAACTAGAAATTTATGGCAAACTTCCCTTCTTAATGGAGTCTCAGAAAGATTTTCTTTAACATTCGGAACAAGGAAAGGATGTCTACCACACCTACTTCTACTAGGCAAAAAATACTAATGGTATAACATTTAGAAGTGGGGATAAACAACACTCTCACTATAGAACAAAGGATAGGATTGTTTATGCAGAAAAACTCAGAAAGCACAAATAATTGGGATTGACAAGAGAGTTCAGATGTTCATAAGATTAATATATCTGTCTATCCATGTGTCCGTAACTTGGGTGATCTTACTCGTTAGGAGCTCCCAAAGGAACTATATGAAGCAAGCCTCTTCCACAGAGAATCCTGCACTCACTTCTACAAGAGCAATGGGATCCTAGTGACCTGAGATTATCCCTTTTAGACAATTCAGCAGTTCCTTAACGTGAAGATCTCAAGTTCAAGCTCCTATCCAGTGATGGAACCCAACATTTAGTCTCCTGCTGCTGGCATTGTTGTTGCTACTTGCCTCCAGGATAAACCCAGCACCTGTTCACCATGCTAACTTTGATTTCCAAATGCTGGAGCTGATTGACGTTGTTGATTGCTAGATTTTTGTCCTTGGAGATTTTTCTGATACCAAAAGTACCTTATTCCACATCTTGCTATATTTTATAGAAAGATATTCTAGACCAAAGTGTGATTTATAAAAACTATTACATACAGAAAATACATTGGAAACAATCTTTTCAGATGACACAGCATAGATAACTTGTTTTCTCTTCTGCATTTCCATATCATCTATTTATAATCTGTGCACTTTATAACAAAGAAATAATATATTTAATTTTTAAAAAGAAGTTGTGTGCAGGACATGGTTCAAAAGCTTTTTAGAAGTATTTCTGAAAACACCAAAGAACACCTATCAAGCATATACCTGCTTTTTAAATAGTATCTGAATTCATTCTCATAGAAATCCTCATTATCCTTATTTTTGCAGGATATTGAGGCCCAGAAATGTTGAGTAATTTGTCCAAGAACTGGGATTTACATTCAGGAATACTTATTCCAAGGCCAGTGCTTTTTCTACATAACTATGCTGACTCCCACAAGAGAGCATTTTCACATTACCACCTGCCAGTTCTAATCAAGAGATAGTAATTAAACAATTCTCTGCTTTTGACAATAACATTTAAGCTACCAGCACGTTAAAGAAATTAATATGAACAGCTGTTTATCTAATGGAAGATACTGTATCTCAACACAAATTACATACTATTACAGAAAAAAGTCTCCAATGTGACACAGTTATGATGCTTTTACAAAACAGGATTAATTGCATTATTTATTAGAGGATAAAGCATAAAAATGTTGTTTACTGACCAATATGTTTATAAACATGTTTAATTTGCTTAACAGAGAAACACAAATTACAGTAACAATGATATATCTATCAAATTGGAAAAAATTTAAAATAGGAATAACCAGATTAGACAAAAAGTGAAATGAGCATATATTTTAGGAGATAATGTAATTGGTAAAAATTTGCTCAAGAACAAATGATACATGCACATGAAAAACATATTTGGCTTTTTAAAAGTTTCTTTTTTTTTTTTTTGGACAGCCAGAGAGAGTGGACAGAGGGAGAGACAGACAGAGAGAAAGGTCTTCCTTTATGTTGGTTCACCCACCAATGGCCGCTGCGGCCTGTGCACTGTGCTGATCCGAAGCCAGGAGCCAGGTGCTCCTCCTGGTCTCCCATGTGGGTGCATGGCCCAAGGACTTGGGCCATCCTCCACAGCCCTCCCAGGCCACAGCAGAGAGCTGGACAGGAAGAGGAGTGACTGGAACAGAATCCGGTGTCCCGACCGGGATTAGAACCTGAGGTGCCGGCACTGCTAGGTGGAGGATTAGCCTAGTGAGTCACAGCACCAGCCGGCTTTTAACCCAATAATTCCTCTTGTGGGAATTTATCCTAATGAAAAAATCTCAGTTATTTATATAAAGATTTAGCTACATTAGTATTATATTAGTTCATTTTTCACTACTCTAACAAAAACATTTGATGTTGGGTAACTTTATAAGGAAAAGAGGTTTCTTGTCCCACAATTCTGAAAATTGAAGGGCATGGCACCAACATTGGGCAGCTCTTATAAGGACTTCATGGTGACTGGCAATGCGTGGGATGAGGCACTGCAGCCCAAGACAGGAAACCATAGAGCAATTCAAGAGGCAGTGTTGCTCTTAGACTAACTTCTCTTTTCCCTTCCAAATACCACTGTCAGGAATTTGTAACAGGTAGAACACAACGCTTCCTACCCATACCTCCCTTCCCTCTAAACACGCACTTACATAAGAATGACAGAACCAGACACAAAACCTTCCAGAACCCAGAAGATACATGGAGTTTTCCAAAGTCTAAACAGTACAAAACAAGAAAAGGAAAAGAACTAAAGAGATGAAGCAAAAAAGAGAAAACAGAAACAAATTATGACTGGAAAGATCTCCACTTTGTTCTCAACTTACTCTTGTAAGTTAGGTTCAGAGCCATGTTTCATTCCACCTAAATAAGCTCCCATAGAATTAAATTTCACATCATAGAGTCTACTCCTGAGTTAGTAGACATGCATGAATTTCTCCAATAGTCACACAAAATAGAAGAAACAAGCCATTACTCAAGAGGTGTTCTCCTACCTTAACACCTTCTCCAAGAGTTTGCTTGTTGTCAGCTTCCTCACTGGAGTGCAGTTCCAGTCTATAATTCAACTCCTGTAATTGTTGTGCCTGTTTCTTCAATAGCATTTGTGCCTGTTGTTCCCGAAGTAATGCATTACTGAGTTCTTCACATGCACTTTCAAACTTCTCATGGGTGATCAGTTTCTTTAAAAAGGGGTGGGTGGGGGCAATCAGTTATAAACTAACTCATTTTACCTTTTTTTATTCAGAACTATACTTGTTAACATTAGCAATACCATGCAAACATTTCTAAGTGCCTGATACATGACAAAAATACAATTTTTTCCTTCATTTTGCAAGATAAAAATATCACTCTGAGTTTCAAAATACAAAAGGCATACTTCCAAAGTTACTATTTTTAGGTAACTAAAAATCTCACAAAACTTATTCCAAATTCTATAATAAATTCAGATAATGCTTAGTTCCAATCGTCACACATGAAAAGTTTTTATAAAGAATATGATCTGGGAATTAAAACCTTTAACAACTTCCTAGACTTTTCATTGACTACCTAAAGGGCTGTGTCCAGTGGATGTTATCAGATCTCCCTAAAGAAACATCTACTCTACATCATACCTACCTCTTCTACTCCCATTCCCACTATACAATCTTGTTTTATTTTCTTCTTATTGTCCTTATCTAAAGTCACCTCACTTTTTTAACTGCCTGTCCACACTCTGCCTCCACAAATGTAATTTCACTGAGCAGCAAACCCAGTAGTGACACTCAGTAGGTACTCAACAGTTACTTGTTGAATGAAAGAACATTCATAAGTAAACATCTGCCAATAAAACTGTATCCCATAATGCACAACACAGTTTTTATCTCATCTCTCTCTCTGCCTGTCACACAAATAGATAGAAAAATCTTTTTAAAAAGAGAGAACATAAGAGATAAAACATTTTTTTAGATTTAGACATTTGCAGAAAAATGAAACTGTAACTGAAGAATCAGGATTACTTGACCTGCCTAACTCAGAAGAACTCTTTGCCCTTTGAAGGTTTATCTACTTGAAATAATAATTAACTTCAATAATTTATCTTATCATAGGATTCCTAACTAACCCAAGATATCAAATCAACCTAGTTGTCTATCAACAAATGAATGAATAAAGAAAATATGGTATGTTCCCATAATAGAATACTATTTGGCATTAGAAAAAAAAGTGAGATCCTCTCATTTATGAAAATATGGAGAATCTGGAGAACATTATGTTAAGCAAAGCAAACCAGGCACAGGAAGATAAGTAACACAAAATCTCACTCATGCATAGAATCTGGAACACAATCTTAAACAGAGAGGGAGTCACCAGAGGCTGGGATGGGGGTGAAAGGAAGAGGTTCATAGAAAGAGGTTGCTTAAGAAGTGCAAAGTTGCAATTAGATGGAAGCAATAAGTCTGGAGTTGTAGTTACAGCATTGTGACCATAGTCAATGATGATATATTGTACAATTCAAATGAGCTACAAGAAAATTTTGAATGTTTCACAAAACAGAAATGGTTTTGAGGTGAGGGATATGCTAATTACTCTGACTTGATCAATATTCTATGTATATATGTATCAACACATCACACTGTACCCTATAAATATATATATATAATTATTATATGACAATTAAAAATAAAAGAAAACACACAATATATATACACACACAAAGTCTGCTACTGCCTATTACCATAAATGTTAAAACTGCAATTTGTAACTTAACCAAGAGATAAATGGAAAAATATATTTATTCTGAGGTTAAACCTGCAAAAGATGTTTCCTCAAGTAATGGGATATTAAAAGTAGTTGGTTGCGGCCGGCGCCGCAGCTCACTAGGCTAACCCTCCGCCTAGTGGCGCTGGCACACGGATTTCTAGTCCCAGTTGGGGCGCCGGATTCTGTCCCGGTTGCCCCTCTTCCAGGCCAGCCCTCTGCTGTGGCCCGGGAGTGCAGTGGAGGATGGCCCAGGTGCTTGGGCCCTGCACCCCATGGGAGACCAGGAAAAGCACCTGGCTCCTGGCTCCTGCCATCGAATCAGCGCGGTGCGCTGGCCGCAGCGCGCCGGCCGCGGCGGCCATTGGAGGGTGAACCAACGGCAAAGGAAGACCTTTCTCTCTGTCTCTCTCTCTCACTGTCCACTCTGCCTGTAAAAAAAAAAAAAGTAGTTGGTTGCTAGTTTTAAGGAATAAGCTGGTGTCGGATCCTTCTTAGTGCCCCAAACCACATTCGGTTCAGAAGGTGAAGGTGGGGCTCTGCGGTTGGGTGGCTCCCATCATCCTGGAGCTCAGCCGGAGGCCTTGATGGGATCTTGGGGAATGTGCAGCAAAGCTGCTCCACACTCACACCCACCCAATGCAGACAGCAGCAGCTAGACATCATAATCTTTCTCTCTCGATCACTTTTTTTTAAGATTTATTTATTCATTTGAAAGGCAGGGCTACAGAGGATGAGACAGAGAGAGAGAGAGAGCTTCCTCCAGGTCTCCCACGTGGGTGCAGGGTCCCAAGGACTTCATGTGCATTTCAGCAGGCTTCACTTCAGTTATGAGATTGACTGGTGAAAAGGTCACCAGCATGCGGTGTGAGAACAGAGACTCCACTGGGCCACAGGGACAGCACCAATGCCGCCAATCTGGTAGACATCCTGTAGGGCAGAAGCTAAGTTGTCAGATGTCCAGTTGGTGGGAGGAGGCGAGCCAGGGCTCCCAGCAGTGTGAATCACTGGCATTGCAGTCATGCTGGTGTTTTCTCATCCTTGGAAAAGGTGCATTCCCAGTGCTGAGGATATTTTCACCATTCCGAACAGAAATCGGCACAAGTGCTACCGTGTCTCACCAGTGCAATCCCCATTCATTACCAAGACCCCCATGTTACGGGAGTGTGAGCCCTGGCTAGGCTTGGGCCAGCTTCCTGCCTCCAGGTGAGAGAGAATCAAGGAAGACATGTGGATAAAGGTGAGCAGAGAAGCAAACTACTTCAAGACAGAGGGAAAGTCCACAAGCAGGAGCAAGGTTAACCTCCAGGAGAGAACACTGCTGCTAGCAGGGTTTGGGGCTGTCCTTTCCTAGTCCTGGAAGCACAGGGGCCAGTGTCTGTGGCTTAAGTGAACATTTAAGTAGGGGGAGGCTTGGGGCAGGGTTTGAGGGGCTTCTACTTGTGTGCCAACCTTTGGGCATTTTCGAGTTGTCATGGCACTGGTGGATGATGGGAGTGGGGCTTGCACAGCACACACAGGGCTGTATTGCACACAGGGCTCTCTCATTTCAGTTTCCCTCTTTCCCTGGGAATCTTGGTCCTTTCTCTCAGCCTCTGAATACATACCCTTATGCTTCCATTTTCTCTGAAGCTGGGCTAGTTTTGTGCCTTATTCTCAACAAAGATATGGAAAGTGCTCCTTCTGAAGGTATCTTCCACTGAAGCTAATGCTCATGCCCATTACACAAATACATTTCACTCCCCTGGGAAGCTCCCTGTACTACCCGGCTTATTCAAGTGCCTCACCTTGGGCCTAGTTGGTCCCACATACAAAGAACAGTGGCTCATTGTCCCAAATGTCATCCTAGATTGTGTCTATGGTCCTCAAGGAAATCACAAATTCCATCCTTCCATGGCAACTTTGGATTCCTTGTCTGGCCTGGGCTTATGCAATTTTTATCTCAGAGTGTTGCAGCTCCTGCCAACCTCTGAGCTGTCCACAGTGCTGATGCTGTGTGTGTGGCGCAGGCCATGGTGCTGACCAGTGGTGGCCTGGGCCTCAATGCCAAACAGAAGGCCAGCAGCTCAGGGGCTTGGACATTTTTTGTTCTTCACCCTGCTCGGGGATTTGACTTGCAGTTCAGGACAGATGGAATCTCATTTTGGTGTTTCTGGACAAAAGCCATGGATTACGTGAGATTTGTGTGATGGAATCTTTATTCTTCTGGTGAGAGCAACACCTACAGAAAGGGCAGCAGGGCCTGGGGCATCTTGTTGGAAAATGTCAGACAGCTGCTACTCAGTGTCTTGAGGTATCAAAGCTAAGGACCACAGAAAACTGAAGTTTCATCATTATCCTATATAGGCATTTGCTTAGTCTTTACAGAAGTATCTAATAGGATAAATTACTTTCTTATGGAAACACACAGTTGGTATATTATATATTTTTTTTTTGACAGGCAGAGTGGACAGTGTAAGAGAGAGACAGAGAGAGAAGGTCTTCCTTTTGCCGTTGGTTCACCCTCCAATGGCCGCCGCTGCAGCCGGCGCACCGCGCTGATCCGATGGCAGGAGCCAGGAGCCAGGTGCTTTTCCTGGTCTCCCATGGGGTGCAGGGCCCAAGCACCTGGGCCATCCTCCACTGCACTCCCTGGCCATAGCAGAGAGCTGGCCTGGAAGAGGGGCAACCGGGACAGAATCCAGCGCCCCAACCGGGACTAGAACCCGGTGTGCCGGCGCCGCAAGGTGGAGGATTAGCCTATTGAGCCACGGCGCCGGCCTGGTATATTATATTTTTTGTTTGTTGGCTTTCTGTCAGGAAAATTTCTGAGTAAAATCAACCCATTCACTAAACAGGGGAAAATACTAAATGAGACAGAAATGTACTTTGTACTCATGTCCCCTAATACATGACAGCTCTTAGGATGGTCAGCTTGGTGCACTGTAACTTATGCATTATATTCAGCATATGAGCGGTCTCTACAGGGAAGCGTGATCACAGGCATGTGGCTGACCACACAGGTGTGTGCGTATGGTAGAGAGCATGAAGCTCTGGTTGAGGGGTGAACAAGAGACCCAGATTGGAGTTGCTGGCATTGGTTTCCGACCCCCAAGTGCCCACAAGCACCAGGGCCTCGAACTCTGTCCAAGGACAGGACCCAAGTACGGAGCATCAGCACTGCCTCCCAGGGTGCGCCTTAGGCAGCAGCCAGGACTCCAACCCAGGCACTCAGATGGGGAATGCAGGCCCCCTAAGCCATTTCTGAGGCACTGAGCCAAAGGCCTCCCCCGAAATTTGATTTTACAAATAGTAATATTAATACTAATAACAGATGCTACGTTGGAGAGGAGTTTTAGGTTTTCAGGAAATCGAGCAGGTGCACAGTTCTCACGCAGCCCTCCCTTGTGGGTCAACAGCTTCCTCTGTCATGATCTCGTGTGTGTGTGATATCAGAAGAATAGAAATGTGGGCTTATCCTCCAAAGTCCAGGGTCAGCTTCAGGTCCAGGCTTTGTGCCATGCGCTTGTGATGAGGCAGAATACCAGGTATAAAACGTGACAGCATCGTACAGAACAGCTGCCCTGCTCTGGCAGTTGGCTAGGAGGGGTTGACGGCATGCAGAAATGCTGCCCTAAAGCCCAGCTCCGGGGCATTGGAGCAAGGAACAAGGCAAGGGGGCCAGTGTTGCCTTCTCCTCTGCAGGTCCTAGGATTCTCACCCAAGAGGTGCCCTCCAGGGCTGGCACTGTGGTGCAGCGGGTAAAGCCGCCATCCCACATGGGCACCACTGTGTGTCCCGGCCACTGCAGTTCCGATCCAGCTCCCTGCCAATGGCCTGGGAACACAGAAGAGGATGGCCCAAGTACATAGGCCTTGGATACCCATGTGGAAGTCCTCAAAGAAGGCAGCCTCTGCCTGCCAGCCTCACGGGGACTGCAAAGCACAGCGGGCGCATTGGCCATTGCGCTGAGCAGCCAGCGCAGTGGTGACCACAGCAAGTGAGTGCGCGGCACAGAGGGCACTGGGCTCAGGACATACCTTGATCACATATGAGTTGTCTACGATGGCGCCCCCTGGCGCTCCACGGTGGCGGCGACCCCGGACTCTCTGGTGGCGGCTGGGGGCCAAGGCCGCGGCCAGGTCACCAGGCCTGCCTGACTGCCCTCAGGAACCCCATAAATCCTCTTCTGTAAAACTTCTCAAGTACCTAAGTTCACCGTTACAAAAGGTCCACACACTGCAGAAAACCAACCTCCAGACTGTGATGCCTCGGACCAGCCCAGAGATCCCCTCAAACTCCCAGCACTGTTTGCTTTTGTAAAGAACAAGGCAGAGGAGTGGTCCCTCCAGGGCTGTCTCCAGGTCGCCAGTAGGGGCTCCTTCACTGCTTCATTTTTTTTCTTCTTTCTTCTTTCTATGACTGGAAAAATTAGGCCCTTTAAGTCTGGGGGTTCAGATATCTGCTAGTCGTCAGGCTCATCGTCATCGAACAAGTGGTACATCTGCATGAGTTCCACTACGTCATGGGGCAGTGAAGCCCAGGGTGTAGAGGAGTCCAGATGGATGTTGTGCAGATCGGCGGGCAGCGGGTCCTCGGCAGTCTCGGGGCCCTGCGCCTTGGAGCTCCGACGGTCGTGATCTTCCTGCGAAGGCATGCTGAGCTCTGAGCCTGGCGGTGGTGGCGACTCCCTGGGGTGGCACTGCTGACCCATTCGCTGTTGTTTGCTTTTCTTGGCGCGCTGGTTTTTAAACCAGGTTTGGGAGGAAGGGAGGGAACAGGTTACTCTAGGGGCAAGGACCCCAGGGAGACCCCATGAGCCTCAGAAGCTCGGGGCCCTTTTAGCTTGGGCACGCTGGGCTCAAGCCTCTTTCTCAAACGCTGTGCCGGGCCCGGAAGGGAGCCACAGGCATCAGGTAAAGGGGAGGGGGCCGGGCAGCCTCTGCCCTGCTCCCAAGCGATCCTCCGCAGCAGAACCTAGAACTCTCCGCGCTAGGCTTTGCACCACAAAGGCTCACGTTCTGGGAGCTCGGTCTCTAAGGACACAGTACTGAGAGGTGCGGAGACCCTCGGAGGGGAGGCCTGGTGAGGTCATTCGCCCATGGGGTCGATGCCGCCTCGAACTCTTTCAAACAAATAATAAATAAATCTTAAAAAGAAATTCTGTCTCATTGCCTCTCACACAATACATTGAAAGAAATACACTTTGGAAACGCGCTCCCCGCACACACGTGTTCGCTCCGCCTGTGGGGGTGGTTCTGGGCTGTCTCCCGCAGGCTGGGCGGAACCATCCACCAGGCAGGGTCCTCGCCGCCGGCTCAGACTTGAACTCTTCTGCCCCAAGGTAGCCACAAGCGCCAGGGGAAGTCTATCTTGTCAAGGGCCAAAGCTCAAGGAGTCTGAGACCAGCCCCAGGCAGCCTCTGCCTGCCAGCGTCAAAGGGACTGCGAAGCGCGCGCATTGGCGACTGCCCTGAGCGGCCAGCACAGCGGTGACCGCATGCGAGTGAGTGCGTGGCACGGAGGGCACAAGGCTCGGGACATACCTTGATCACGCACTCATCCAAACATAGCTTTGCTGATAACTCTTGTATCTTCTCCCAGTCAGGACAGGGGGTCTTTTCTAAAACAGCTTTCAACATCCCCAACTGGTCGGGGGTAAAGGCCGTGCGGCTGCGGCGAGCACACCTGGGCGCTGCAGAGGGAACAGGAACAAAGGGCTTTGGTTTGCTTTCAGAAACAATCCATTGGCCATCCTGATGCCGGCTTTGGCTCCAGCAGCCACTGCATGCATTTCGGGAGCGAGCCGGTAGACAGCAGCCCTCTCGGGGTCTCTCCTCTTTGCCTGGGTCTCCCAAAGGAATTTTGGAAAATGCACCCTGGAAGGCAGAGCCTGATCTCATGGTCATGCATTTTCGACGTGAGCTTCAGCTTCACGAGGGGAAGTTGTCCTGCTGCCACACACACACACACACACACACACATACATACATAAATACAAACCCACACACACAGAAAGACACAGACACAGAAACTCACATACACAGAAACACACACACACATACATACTCATACATACACACCCACACACCCACGACATACATACATACATAAGAACCCAACACTAACACAAAGACACATACAGACACACACAGTAAGATACACACATATACATACACACATATGCATACATATATGCAAACCCACACACACACATGCATACATACATAAATGCACATACATGCATAAATACACACCTACACACTCACACCCACACCCACACCCACACCCACACCCTGTGAAGGCAAGTGCCAAGCTTGCAGTTTTCTCCCAGCTCATGAGAAAGACAGAGAGAGAGACAGAGAGAGAGAAAAACTGCATAGGGCTTTGGAGGAAGCCCTCAGCCATGGAGGGGATGGAAAGAGATGGAGAAAGAGCCGCAGGCAGAGGAGAAGGAGGAGGCAAGAAGCACATGTGCGTGGTTAGAATGCAGCCACTGGGACCGGCCCCTGGGAGGCCTTGCAATGCTGGGTTCCTATCCCAGAGTCCCAGTTGGAGTCCCGGCTGCTCCACTTCCCACCCAGCTCCCTACAAATGCACCTGGGAAAGCAGTAGAAGATGGCCCAAGTACTCAGGCCCCCACACCCACGTGGGAGACCCAGATGGAGCTCCTGGCTCCCGGCTCCTGGCTTTGGATTGCACCAGCCCTTGGCCACTGCAGCTACAAATGCAAAGTAATTTTTTTCATTTTAAGAAGGTGCCTGGTATTGTGGAAGAGTGGGTAAAAACCCACCAAGGCAACACTGGTGTCCCATATGGACACCGGGGCAAGGCCCAGCTGCCCCGCTGCCTATGCAGCTCCGTGCTCATGTGTCTAGCAAAGCAGCAGACAACAGCCAAAAGATAGGACCCATGCACCCACGTGGGAGAGCTTATTTTTGTAATAAAACTTGCATTCAGGGCCGGCGCCGCGGCTCACTAGGCTAATCCTCCGTCTAGCGGCGCCGGCACACCGGGTTCTAGTCCCGGTTGGGGCGCCGGATTCTGTCCCGGTTGCCCCTCTTCCAGGCCAGCTCTCTGCTGTGGCCAGGGAGTGCAGTGGAGGATGGCCCAGGTGCTTGGGCCCTGCGCCCCATGGGAGACCAGGAAAAGCACCTGGCTCCTGGCTCCTGCCATCGGATCAGCGCGGTGCACCGGCCGCAGCGCGCTGGCTGCGGCGGCCATTGGAGGGTGAACCAACGGCAAAGGAAGACCTTTCTCTCTGTCTCTCTCTCTCACTGTCCACTCTGCCTATCAAA
This sequence comes from Oryctolagus cuniculus, assembly GCF_051225735.1. NCBI lineage: Eukaryota > Metazoa > Chordata > Mammalia > Lagomorpha > Leporidae > Oryctolagus > Oryctolagus cuniculus. The sequence goes on from NC_142884.1 coordinate 15,680,098, forward strand.
AAAAAAAAAAAACTTGCATTCAAGGATATACTTTCTTTTTTTAAAAAAAAATGAAGGTCTATTCATTTATTTGATGGTCAGAGTTACACAGAGAAAGAAGGAGAGGCACAGAGAGAGAGAGAACGAGAGAGAGAGAGAGAGTGTTCCATCCACTGGTGCACTCCCCAACTGGACACAATGACTTGAGGTGTGTCGATCCAAAGGCAGGAGCCAGGAGCTTCTTCCTGGTCTCCCATGCAGATGCAGGGGCCCATCTTTTCCTGCTTTCCCGGGCCATTCCCGAGAGCGGGATCAGAAGAGGAGCAGCCTGGACTTGAACCGGAGCCCATATGGGATGCCTGCACTTCCAGCCAGGGCTTTAACCCACTGCACCACAGTGCCGGCCCCATTAACGAGCTCTTTAAACAAAACTTTTTAAAAGAGAAAGATTGTATCTGTGTCTCCAGACAAGAAATGCACTCTACACTAGGTTGTTCCAATGCAAAGGAAAACATGAGAAAATACAGAGAGACTAAGAAATGCATGGAAAAAATGAGTCAAAAAATGGGTTCATTCTGGTGCAAAAAAACAATTTTTGGAAGCCATGCATAACTTTTTCTTTTCTTTTTATATTTAGATGGGCAGAGTTTCACAGGGAGAGAGAAACAGAGAGAAAGGTCTTCCTTCCGTTGGTTCACCCCTGCCCACCAAATGGCCAATAGGCCGGCCGGCACGCTGTGCCTATCTGAAGCCAGGAGCCAGGTGCTACCTCCTGGTCTCCCATGGGGTGCTGAGCCCAAGCAGCTGGGCCATCTTCCACTGCCTTCCCGGGCCACAGCAGAGAGCTGGACTGGAAGAGGAGCAACTGGGACTAGGACCCAGCACCTATATGGGATGCCAGCGCCACAGGCAGAGGATTAACTGAGTGAGCCACGGCCACTGTCCCCATAACTTTTGCTTCACCCCTAGTTTCCCACACACTTTGTGAAGACCTCTTATCTGCTTAGGTTTCCAAACAGTTGTTCCCCAATCAAATGTTTTAAAATCAATTTCCACCCTGTGTCACATAAACATTTAAAAGATCTGAACAGTGAAACTGCTAAGCAAATTGAAAACACAAGTTTCAAGACTGGAAGGTTTTCTGTGCAACCAACATCAGAGTTTCTGGGAGACAACAAAGATACTCTACAAAACATCCAAAAATGCACAGTTCTTTAAAATGAGAAAGGTCAGAAACAGGCAATGAGCATTCAAGAGGAAGCAGAATGGTGTCTAAAACAGTGATGCAGCCCTGTCCCCTCGATGGCTTGGGAAGTGCGTCACAGACCAGAGATTATGGGAGAGAGACCCAACTGGCTGCCGTGTTAACTGTATGCCAGTCACGGGCATCCAAAAGGATGGGAGAGACGACGGACACTCACTCACTGCTGGCGGGAGCCCAGTAGCAAACTGTGCTCCTGTTTGCTCCATTGCCAGAAGCCAGCGATGCCCCAAACGGCCAACCTGGTGCCGGCATGGCTTGGCCTACCACCAAGCAAGCCCTGCACAGCCAACCTCTCGCCCACCCGCCTCGGCCACTTGCTCACTCGACATCACGACTCGGACCGGCAGTATTTCCGAAGCTGCTTCTTCTCCAGCGTCTGTGTTTGTCTGCCCCCTGCCACCCGGACGGCTCCTTTCTAGAACAGAGCCAACTCCTGACGGTATTAAGTCACACCCTAGACCAGATTGACAGATGTAGCACTTGAAGAGCTTATCAGATACATGGGATTAACAGATGCCAATTTACCTCGGAATCAGCCCTTAAGATGTTCGGATCCGGCTGAAGAGCCCATGAGAGTATTTTAGGCATGGAAAGCCAAGACACTCTGGAAAAAAAAAAAAAAAACCTAAATGAAAGATCTCTGCGAGTGAGAGAGATCCCAGTGGAAAGAACATGCCATCAAAGGAGGAGGTACCCTTCTCTGAAGGGAATTTCCACTTTGACTATGACCTTGTCTAAATAAGATGGGAGTTGGCAAACTCAAAAGGCTTCCCTAACCTAGGCTACTCAATAGCCTAAGGTGATTACTGACCCCAGAAACAAGAGTGTCAATTTCTTAGTCACTGTGCACTTCCTCCTCATGTAGGATCTCTGCCCTTAACGTGTTGTAAAATGTGAATTCTTCCTATAACTAGTACTCAAACAGTACTTGACACTTTGTGTTTCTGTGTGGGTGCAAACAGTTGAAATCTTTACTTACTATAGACTATATTGATCTTCTGTATATAAAGATAATTGAAAATGAATCTTGATGTGAATGGAATGGGAGAGGGAGCGGGAGATGGGAGGATTGGATTGCGGGAAGGAGGCAAGTTATGGGGGGAAAAGCCACGGTAATCTAGAAGCTGTACTTTGGAAATTTAGATTTGTTAAATAAAAGTTAAAAAAAGAAAGAAAGAAAGATCAGTGCCCATATGGGCTGTTGGCGATGCAGGCTGGGGCTTTAACCCGCTGTGCGAAAGAGCCGTCCCCAATAAATAAAATCTTTAAAAACGAAAATACAATCAACTTTCTAAAAAAAAAAAATCCGAAGAAAGCGAGGAGGTGGTATGTTAATTAGCGTGACTGTGGTGGTAACAAGAAAATCAATCCTTTTAAAAAACACTTTTTATTACAGATATGTTGATTGATTTGAAAGGCAGAGTTCCAGAGAGGGAGAGAGAGGTCTTGCACTCGCTGTTTCACTCCCCAAATGGCCACAACAGCCAGAGCTGAGCTGTTCCGAAGCCTGGATCCGGAGCTTCTTCTGGGTCTGGGTCTGGGTCTCCCACACACACAGGCCCAGGGCCCTGCCCGAGGACTTGGGCAAATCCTCTACTGCTTCCCAGCCATAGCAGAAAGCTGGATCGGAAGACCGGGGCCCCTACGGGATGCAGGCACTGCAGGCCTCTCTCTCTCTCTCTCTCTCTCTCTCTCTCTCTATCACTATGTATCTCTCTCTACCTCTCTATCCCTATCTCTATCTCTCTGTATCCCTCTCTACCTCTATCTCATCACTAACTCTACCGCTCTGAACTCTGCCTTCAAACAAAGAAAAAAGAAAAAAATATCCCTGCCCTGCTGGAGCCCGAAGGAATCCCTCCCTCGCTCGTGATTGGACAGTAAGAGCAAGAGGGCGGGCCTGAGGCGCCTAGCGACCTGCGGGAAGCAGAGGCGAGAACTCTGGGAGAACTTGACCACTGGAAAGCGGGTCCGGGCGCCCGAGTCTCAGGCCCGTCCCCTCGTGCGTGGCCCGGGGAGGCCCGCTGCCCACCCACCGCCCGAGAGCACGCGGAGGACGGCAGCCCACGAACGTGGCCACCACGCCCTTGCGGCCCTGGATTTCGCGTTGTCTACGATGGCGCCCCCTGGCGCTCCACGGTGGCGGCGACCCCGGACTCTGGTGGCGGCTGGGGGCCAAGGCCGCGGCGAGGTCGCCAGGCCCGCCTGACTGCCCTCAGGAACCCCATAAATCGTCTTCTTGTGGCACGTCACAAGTATCTAAGTTCACCATTACAAAACGTCCACACACTACAGAAAACCAGCCTCCAGGCTGTGATGCCTCGGACCAGCCCAGAGAGCCCCCCAAACTCCCAGCACATTTGCTTTTGTAAAGAACAAGGCAGAGGAGTGGTCCCTCCAGGGCTGTCTCCAGGTCGCCGGCAGGGGCTCCTACAGACTGCTTCGTCCTTTTTCTTTTTTCTAGGACTGGAAAAAATTCGGCCCTTGAAGTCTGGGGGTTCAGATATCTGCTAGTCGTCTGGCTCGTCGTCATGGAACAAGCGGTACATGCGCACGAGCTCCCCGATGTCATGAGGCAGCGAAGCCCAGGGCGCAGAGGAGTCCAGATGGATGTTGTGCAGATCTGCGGGCATGGGGTCCTCAGCAGCCTCGGGGCCCTGCGCCTGGGAGCCCCCGGGGCCCTGCTCTTCCTCCACAGGCGCGCTGAGCTCCAAGCATGTTGGCGGCGGCGGCGGCAGCGGCGGCAGTGGCAGCAGCAGCGGTGGTGGCAGCGGAGGGGGAGGAGGAGGCTGAGGTGTGGACTCGCTGGGCTGGCGGGGCTGGCCCTTTGGCTGCAGTTTTCTTTGCTTGGCGCGCTGATTTTTAAACCAGGTCTGGGGAGGAAGGGAGGGAGCAGGTTACTCCAGAGGCAAGGACCCCAGGGAGACCCCATGGGCCTCAGAAGCTGGGGGCCCTTGTGGCGTGGGCATGCTGGACTCAAGCCTCTTTCTCAAACGCTGTGCCGGGCCCGGGAGGGAGCCGCAGGCATCAGGTAAAGGGGAGGGGGCCGGGCAGCCTCTGCCCTGCTCCCAAGCGATCCTCCGCAGCAGAACCTAGAACTTTGCGCACTAGGCTTTGCACCACAAAGGCTCACGTTCTGGGAGCTCGGTCTCTAAGGACACAGTACTGAGAGGTGCGGAGACCCTCGGAGGGGAGGCCTGGTGGGGTCATTCGGCCATGGGGTCGCGCGCAGCCGCCGTGGGCCCTGGGGGCAGTGAACCGGCCGATGGAAGACACCTCTCTCTGCCTCGAACTCGTTCAAAGAGATAAATACATCTTAAAAAAAAAAGTCGGTCTCATTGCGTCTCATCCAATACATTTAAACGCGCTCCCTGCACACACGTGTTGGCTCAGCCTGCGCGGGCGGCTCTCGGCTGGCTCCCCGCGCTGGGGCTGGGCGGCGCCATCCACCAGGCGCGGTCCTGGCCGCCACCGCCGGCCGGCTCAGACTTGAACTCTTGCGCCCACAACCGCCACCGCAATGCAGCCGCGAGCGCCCCGTCCGCCCGCCCGGGGGAGTCTTTCTTGTCAAGTGCCCACGCGCAGGAAGTTCGGGACAAGTCCCGGGGCAGCCTCTGCCTGCCAGCCTCGCGGGGACTGCGAAGCGCAGCGCGCGCATTGGCCATTGCCCTGAGCAGCCAGCGCAGCGGTGACCACAGCAAGTGAGTGCGCGGCGCGGAGGGCGCGGGGCTCAGGACATACCTTGATCACATACACATCCAGATGAAGCTCGGGCGCTAACTCTTGGACTCGGCTCCAATCTGGGCAGCGGCTGGTTTCTAAAACAGCTTGCAGCATCCCCAGCTGGTCGGGGGTAAAGGCCGTGCGGCTGCGGCGAGAGGACCTGGGCACTGCAGAGGGAACAGCAACACAGGCCTTTGGTTTGCTTTAAGCAAGAATCCATTGGAGTTCCTGATGCAGACATTTGGGGCGTGACCTGGTCCCCGGTTGCTCGGGAGACACCAGCGCTCTCTCTCGGGGTCTCTTCCTCTTTGCCAGGGTCTCGCAAAGGAATTTTGGAAAATGCACCCTGGAAGGCAGAGCCTGATCTCATGGTCATGCATTTTCGACGTGAGCTTGAACTTCACGAGGGGAAGATGTCCTGCTGCCACACACGTCCACACACACACACAGACACACAGAAACACACACATACATACACAAGAACACACACACATCCACCCACACACACACGCATACATACCTAAATGCACATACATGCATACATACACACCCACACACTCACACCCACACCCACACCCACACCCACACCCACACCTGCACCCACACCCTGTGAAGGCAAGTGCCAAGCTCGCAGTTTTCTCCCAGCTCATGGGAAAGACAGAGAGAGAGACAGAGAGAGAGAAAAACTGCATAGGGCTTTGGAGGAAGCCCTCAGCCATGGAGGGGTTGGAAAGAGATGGAGAAAGAGCCGCAGGCAGAGGAGAAGGAGGCCAGAAGCACATGTGCGTGGTTAGAATGCAGCCACTGGGGCCGGCCCCTGGGAGGCCTTGCAATGCTGGGTTCCTATCCCAGAGTCCCAGTTGGAGTCCCGGCTGCTCCACTTCCCACCCAGCTCCCTACAAATGCACCTGGGAAAGCAGTAGAAGATGGCCCAAGTACTCAGGCCCCCACACCCACGTGGGAGACCCAGATGGAGCTCCCGGCTCCTGGCTTTGGATTGCACCAGCCCTTGGCCATTGCAGCTACCCATGCAAATACACATGCAAAGGAAATGTTTTTTCATTTTCAGAAGGCGCCTGGCATTGTGGCAGAGTGGGTAAAACCCACCACTGGCAACACTGGCGTCCCATATGCACACTGGGGCAAGGCCCAGCTGCTCCACTGCCTATGCAGCTCCCTGCTCATGTGCCTAGGGAAGCAGCAGAGGACGGCGCAAGTGATGGGACCCCTGCACCCATGTGGGAGAGCTTATTTTTATTATAAAACTCACATTCGAGGATAGACTTTCTTTCTTTCTTTGTTCTTTTTTGAAAAAAAAAAAAAAGATCGATTCATTTCTTTGAAGGTCAGAGTTACTCCCCAACTGGCCACAATGGCTCGAGCTGTGCCAATGCAAAGGCAGGAGCCAGGAGCTTCTTCCGGGTCTGCCATGCAGGTGCAGGGGCCCAAGGACTTGGGCTGTGTTCTACTGCTTTCCCAGGCCATAGCAGAGGGCTGGATCAGAAAAGGAGCAGCCGGGACTCGAAGCGGCGCCCGGACTCGAAGCGGCGCCCGTATGGGATGCCTGCCCTTCAGGCCGGGGCTTTAAGCCGCTGCACCACAGCGCCGGCCCCATCAACTCACTCTTTCAACACACGGTTTTCAAAGAGAAAGATTGTGTCTGTGTCTCCAGACAAGAAATGCACTCTACGCTAGGGTTTTCCAAGGCAAAGGAAAATGGGAGAAAATACAGAGAGACTAAGAAATGCATGGAAATAGGAGTCAAATACTGAGCTCATTCTGGGGCAAAAAGAATGTTTTGGAACGCCATGCATAACTTTTTCTTCCTACCTATTTTCCCAGGAACTTTCTGAAGACCCCTTATCTGCATAGGTGGATTCCAAACAGTTTTTGCCCAAGTCAATGTTTTAAAATCCATTTCCATGAACTTTTCTAGTAGCCTTGCGTCACATGGACATTTAAAATATCTGAACAGTGCAACTCGGAAGCAAGTGGAAAACACAAGCCAAAGACTGGAAGGTTTTCTGTGCCAGCAACACCAGAGTTTCCGGGAGACCCCACTGGCTGCCGTGCGAACTGTATGACAGTCACGGGCATCCCAAAGGATGGGAGAGACGACGGACACTCGCTCACTGCTGGCGGGAGCCCTGCAGCAAACTGTGCTCCTGTTTGCTCCATTGCCAGAAGCCAGCGATCCCGCAAACGGCCAAGCCGGTGCTGGCATGGCTTGGCCTACCACCAAGCAAGCCCTGCACAGCCGACCTCTCGCCCACCCGCCTCGGCCACTTGCTCACTCGACATCAGGACGCGGACCGGCAGTATTTCCGAAGCTGCTGCTTCTCCAGCGTCTGCGCTCGTCTGCCCCTTGCCGCCCGCCCGCCTGGCTAAAGGATGGCTCCTTTAGAGAAGGAAGCCAACTTGGCATGGTATGAAGTCTTTGATGGACCCTCCCTAAGTCACACCCTAGACCTGATTGACAGATGTGCCGCTTGAAGAGGTGAACCCCAGCCCCTGGCTCCCGGCTCCCCATTGGCACAGCTCTGACCCTTGTGGCCATTTGGGGCGTGAAGCAACGGAAGGCAGACCTTTCTCCCTGTCTCTTCTTCTCACTGTCTGCAGCTCTACCTCTCCAAGAATTCAATAACAACATCCTCAAACAACGATTTATGTTATTTTATTTTACTTTATTTTATTGGAAAGACCAGTGCCCATATGGGCTGTTGGCGCTGCAGGCTGGAGGTTGAACCCGCTGTGCTACAGCGCCGGCCCCAATCAATCCAATCTTTAAAAATGAAAAGACAATCATCATTCTGCAAAAACATCCTAAGAAAGCGAGGAGGTGGTATGTTAATTAGCGTGACTGTGGTGGTCACAAGAAAATCAATCTTTTCAAAAAACACTTTTTGGTACAGATGTGTTGATGGATTGGAAAGGCAGAGTTCCAGCCGCGGCCCGGCTTGCGCGTTGTCTACGATGGCGCCCCCTGGCGCTCCACGGTGGCGGCGACCCCGGACTCTCTGGTGGCGGCTGGGGGCCAAGGCCGCGGCCAGGTCACCAGGCCCACCTGACTGCCCTCAGGAACCCCATAAATCCTCTTCTTTAAGCACTTCAAAAACATCTAAGTTCACCGTTACAAAACGTCCACACACTACAGAAAACCAGCCTCCAGGCTGTGAGGCCTCCGACCAGCCCAGAGATCTCCCCAAAATCCCAACACGTTTAGTTTTGCAAAGAACGAGGCAGAGGAGTGGTCCCTTCAGGGCTGTCTCCAGGTCGCCGGCAGGGGCTCCTACATGCTTCATTCTTTTTTTCTTCTTTCTTTTTTCTAGGACTGGGAAAATTTGGCCCTTGAAGTCTGGGGGTTCAGATATCTGCTAGTCGTCGGGCTCGTCGTCATCGAACAAGCCGTACATGCGCACCAGCTCCCCGATGTCATGGGGCAACGAAGCCCAGGGCGCTGAGGAGTCCAGATGGATATTTTGCAGATCGGCGGGCAGCGGGTCTTCGGCAGCCTCGGGGCCATGCGCCTGGGAGCTCTCAGGGCCGTGATCTTCCTGCGAAGGTGCGCTGAGCTCTGAACCTGGTGGTGGTGGGGACTCGCCGGGCTGGCGGGGCTGGCCCTTTGGCTGCAGTTTTCTTTGCTGGGCGCGCTGATTTTTAAACCAGGTCTGGGGAGGAAGGGAGGGAACAGGTTACTCCAGGGGCAAGGACCCCAGGGAGACCCCATGGGCCTCAGAAGCTCGGGGCCCTTGTGGCGTGGGCACGCTGGGCTCAAGCCTCTTTCTCAAACGCTGTGCCGGGCCCGGGAGGGAGCCGCAGGCATCAGGTAAAGGGGAGGGGGCCGGGCAGCCTCTGCCCTGCTCCCAAGCGATCCTCCGCAGCAGAACCTAGAACTTTGCGCACTAGGCTTTGCACCACAAAGGCTCACGTTCTGGGAGCTCGGTCTCTAAGGACACAGTACTGAGAGGTGCGGAGACCCTCGGAGGGGAGGCCTGGTGGGGTCATTCGGCCATGGGGTCGCGCGCAGCCGCCGTGGGCCCTGGGGGCAGTGAACCGGCCGATGGAAGACACCTCTCTCTGCCTCGAACTCGTTCAAAGAGATAAATACATCTTAAAAAAAAAGTCGGTCTCATTGCGTCTCATCCAATACATTTAAACGCGCTCCCTGCACACACGTGTTGGCTCAGCCTGCGCGGGCGGCTCTCGGCTGGCTCCCCGCGCTGGGGCTGGGCGGCGCCATCCACCAGGCGCGGTCCTGGCCGCCACCGCCGGCCGGCTCAGACTTGAACTCTTGCGCCCACAACCGCAACCGCAATGCAGCCGCGAGCGCCCCGTCCGCCCTCCCGGGGGAGTCTTTCTTGTCAAGTGCCCACGCGCAGGAAGTTCGGGACAAGTCCCGGGGCAGTCTCTGCCTGCCAGCCTCGCGGGGACTGCGAAGCGCAGCGCGCGCATTGGCCATTGCCCTGAGCAGCCAGCGCAGCGGTGACCACAGCAAGTGAGTGCGCGGCGCGGAGGGCGCGGGGCTCAGGACATACCTTGATCACATACACATCCAGATGAAGCTCGGACGCTAACTCTTGGACTCGGCTCCAATCTGGGCAGCGGCTGGTTTCTAAAACAGCTTGCAGCATCCCCAGCTGGTCGGGGGTAAAGGCCGTGCGGCTGCGGCGAGAGGACCTGGGCACTGCAGAGGGAACAGCAACACAGGCCTTTGGTTTGCTTTAAGCAAGAATCCATTGGAGTTCCTGATGCAGACATTTGGGGCGTGACCTGGTCCCCGGTTGCTCGGGAGACACCAGCGCTCTCTCTCGGGGTCTCTTCCTCTTTGCCAGGGTCTCGCAAAGGAATTTTGGAAAATGCACCCTGGAAGGCAGAGCCTGATCTCATGGTCATGCATTTTCGACGTGAGCTTGAACTTCACGAGGGGAAGATGTCCTGCTGCCACACACGTCCACACACACACACAGACACACAGAAACACACACATACATACACAAGAACACACACACATCCACCCACACACACACGCATACATACCTAAATGCACATACATGCATACATACACACCCACACACTCACACCCACACCCACACCCACACCCACACCCACACCTGCACCCACACCCTGTGAAGGCAAGTGCCAAGCTCGCAGTTTTCTCCCAGCTCATGGGAAAGACAGAGAGAGAGACAGAGAGAGAGAAAAACTGCATAGGGCTTTGGAGGAAGCCCTCAGCCATGGAGGGGTTGGAAAGAGATGGAGAAAGAGCCGCAGGCAGAGGAGAAGGAGGCCAGAAGCACATGTGCGTGGTTAGAATGCAGCCACTGGGGCCGGCCCCTGGGAGGCCTTGCAATGCTGGGTTCCTATCCCAGAGTCCCAGTTGGAGTCCCGGCTGCTCCACTTCCCACCCAGCTCCCTACAAATGCACCTGGGAAAGCAGTAGAAGATGGCCCAAGTACTCAGGCCCCCACACCCACGTGGGAGACCCAGATGGAGCTCCCGGCTCCTGGCTTTGGATTGCACCAGCCCTTGGCCATTGCAGCTACCCATGCAAATACACATGCAAAGGAAATGTTTTTTCATTTTCAGAAGGCGCCTGGCATTGTGGCAGAGTGGGTAAAACCCACCACTGGCAACACTGGCGTCCCATATGCACACTGGGGCAAGGCCCAGCTGCTCCACTGCCTATGCAGCTCCCTGCTCATGTGCCTAGGGAAGCAGCAGAGGACGGCGCAAGTGATGGGACCCCTGCACCCATGTGGGAGAGCTTATTTTTATTATAAAACTCACATTCGAGGATAGACTTTCTTTCTTTCTTTGTTCTTTTTTGAAAAAAAAAAAAAAGATCGATTCATTTCTTTGAAGGTCAGAGTTACTCCCCAACTGGCCACAATGGCTCGAGCTGTGCCAATGCAAAGGCAGGAGCCAGGAGCTTCTTCCGGGTCTGCCATGCAGGTGCAGGGGCCCAAGGACTTGGGCTGTGTTCTACTGCTTTCCCAGGCCATAGCAGAGGGCTGGATCAGAAAAGGAGCAGCCGGGACTCGAAGCGGCGCCCGGACTCGAAGCGGCGCCCGTATGGGATGCCTGCCCTTCAGGCCGGGGCTTTAAGCCACTGCACCACAGCGCCGGCCCCATCAACTCACTCTTTCAACACACGGTTTTCAAAGAGAAAGATTGTGTCTGTGTCTCCAAACAAGAAATGCACTCTACACTAGGGTTTTCCAAGGCAAAGGAAAATAGGAGAAAATACAGAGAGACTAAGAAATGCATGGAAATAGGAGTCAAAAACTGAGCTCATTCTGGGGCAAAAAGAATGTTTTGGAACGCCATGCATAACTTTTTCTTCCTACCTATTTTCCCAGGAACTTTCTGAAGACCTCTCATCTGCATAGGTGGATTCCAAACAGTTTTTGCCCAAGTCAATGTTTTAAAATCCATTTCCATGAACTTTTCTAGTACCCTTGTGTCACATGGACATTTAAAATATCTGAACAGTGCAACTCAGAAGCAAGTGGAAAACACAAGCCAAAGACTGCAAGGTTTTCTGTGCCAGCAACACCAGAGTTTCCGGGAGACCCCACTGGCTGCCGTGCGAACTGTATGACAGTCACGGGCATCCCAAAGGATGGGAGAGACGACGGACACTCGCTCACTGCTGGCGGGAGCCCTGCAGCAAACTGTGCTCCTGTTTGCTCCATTGCCAGAAGCCAGCGATCCCGCCAACGGCCAAGCCGGTGCCGGCATGGCTTGGCCTACCACCAAGCAAGCCCTGCACAGCCAGCCTCTCGCCCACCCGCCTCGGCCACTTGCTCACTCGACATCAGGACGCGGACCGGCAGTATTTCCGAAGCTGCTGCTTCTCCAGCGTCTGCGCTTGTCTGCCCCTTGCCGCCCGCCTGCCCGCCGGCCCGCCCGCCCGCCTGGCTAAAGGATGGCTCCTTTAGAGAAGGAAGCCAACTTGGCATGGTATGAAGTCTTTGATGGACCCTCCCTAAGTCACACCCTAGACCTGATTGACAGATGTGCCGCTTGAAGAGGTGAACCCCAGCCCCTGGCTCCCGGCTCCCCATTGGCACAGCTCTGACCCTTGTGGCCATTTGGGGCGTGAAGCAACGGAAGGCAGACCTTTCTCCCTGTCTCTTCTTCTCACTGTCTGCAGCTCTACCTCTCCAAGAATTCAATAACAACATCCTCAAACAACGATTTATGTTATTTTATTTTACTTTATTTTATTGGAAAGACCAGTGCCCATATGGGCTGTTGGCGCTGCAGGCTGGAGGTTGAACCCGCTGTGCTACAGCGCCGGCCCCAATCAATCCAATCTTTAAAAATGAAAAGACAATCATCATTCTGCAAAAACATCCTAAGAAAGCGAGGAGGTGGTATGTTAATTAGCGTGACTGTGGTGGTAACAAGAAAATCAATCTTTTCAAAAAACACTTTTTGGTACAGAGGTGTTGATGGATTGGAAAGGCAGAGTTCCAGCCGCGGCCCTGGCTTGCGCGTTGTCTACGATGGCGCCCCCTGGCGCTCCACGGTGGCGGCGACCCCGGACTCTCTGGTGGCAGCTGGGGGCCAAGGTCGCGGCCAGGTCACCAGGCCCACCTGACTGCCCTCAGGAACCCCATAAATCCTCTTCTTTAAGCACTTCAAAAACATCTAAGTTCACCACTACAAAACGTCCACAATCTACAGAAAACCAACCTCCAGGCTGTGATGCCTCCGACCAGCCCAGAGATCTCCCCAAAATCCCAACACGTTTAGTTTTGCAAAGAACGAGGCAGAGGAGTGGTCCCTTCAGGGCTGTCTCCAGGTCGCCGGCAGGGGCTCCTACATGCTTCATTCTTTTTTTCTTCTTTCTTTTTTCTAGGA